>NC_042617.1:23606589-23906589 GCF_901001135.1 Rhinatrema bivittatum | reverse complement strand
GCGTCTTGCCATAAGCCAGGGAACCAGCGGTGGGGGTGAGTAAGCCGGTTCGTGGGGGCAGCCTGTGAGCTGGCGAACATAACAGACACTGTGGAAACAGAACAGCTTGAATCACCCTTGCAAGAGCATTTGGACACTTGGCACAGAAGATGGATATAAGTGGTAATAGAATTAAAAATTTCTGAAATTTGCCTGTCAAATGTTTGGTGAGAATCAAAAATGACTCCTAGAATATGTACATGATCCACCAAAGATAATACTCCATCACCGAAGTGCATATCGGGCGCAGAACCCAAAGTAGAGGATCTTCTGATCCAAATGACCTCCATTTTGGAGGGATTCAATTTAAGCTTATGGCTTTTTATCCATAGTGAAACCTTCAGTAGGAAATTGTTAAGTTTGGTCACAGTATCCATTAGATCAAAGTTTAATGACAAAGATTTTAAGAAGGCTTTGAAAACCTTGAATTATTGTTTGTTTATCCTGCATGTTTATGTCATTGCTTCTATGTTTATGAATTTGTTTTTATTTCCTTGATAATGTATGTATTTCCTGTAACCTACCCCAAATGTTGGAGGATGCAGGTAAAAAGTGGTTTTAAATAAATAGATACATTTGAATGTCATCAGCATACATTAGTTAGCCAACACTAAAACATGGATTACCCTACCCATTAAAGCAGGGGTGGGCAAGTCCAGTCCTCGAGGGCTGCAAACCAGTTGGGTTTTCAGGATACCCCTAATGAATATGCATGAAATAGATTTGCATACAACTGAGGCAGTGTGTATGCAGGTCTCTCTCATGCATATTCATTAGGGATATCCTGAAAACCCGACTGGTTTGCAGCCCTCGAGGACCAGAATTGCCCACCCCTGCATTAAAGAGATTGAGTGAGAGGATGGCACCCTGAAGGATACCACAAACTACATAAATGGGTGAAATTAACTGACCCCAGTTAATTCACAGTCTACGAGACAAAAAAGATTTACGGTAAATCAGTTCAATGCCGACCCAGAGAGCCCAGTGTCCTGAAGCTTGAGCTTGTGATCTGCTGTGCCAAATGTGGCCATGGGATCTAAAAGGCCAACAACTGAATTTTCATCCCGATCTAAACTGAATGGAGATCATCTAGCAACTTAACCAGAATTGTTTCCATGCTGTGTCTAGCATGGAAATCACTATTGGTGGTCACCTGAGATGTGAAATTTGTCTAGGTGAGCATTCAGTTATAGACTCACCTTTTCAATGAGTTTACCCAAGTAGGGAAAATTGGATACCGACTGGAAGCTGGCAGAAACAGGAGGATTAAAGATGACTTTTATAGGAAAGGTGAGACTAAGATCTCTTTTAGGTGAGTCGGAAACCAGTTCTCTAACAGATATGTATTAATGAATGATTGCCCTCTCTATAATTTAAATGCAAGATAGGCTTAGGAGGACTGCAGTCCAAACTGAAAGCTGTGTATTTTTGACTGAGATAATATCAAAGAAAGGGTAGAAGGATCATCTTCAGCAAAAAGAGATAAAACCTGTTCTGGAACAGGAGTAAGATTTTCCGAGATAAAATGGACAGAGACTGATCCAAATTCTATCTGATCTCAAGAATTTTGTTTACAAAAATAAAACCATAATAAGTTGTCACAGACCTCCTGGGAATAAGTCAGAGAACTACAAGCTGTAGGGCTTTAGGATTTATAATAAGACTGTTTACTAGTTTAAACAGTTCTCTGGATTTGTTGTGAGCCTGATCTAGAGAATTATCAGAATATAACTTTTTTTTGCAGCAGTTTCTGCTTTATATGGCTTCAAATGGGCCCTGTACAATTCTTTATCTATTAACACTCTGGCATCCTTGCCATGCATGCTCTAAGTACCATGGGACAGCCTTAAGGGACGTAATTCAATTAAATTTCAAAGGCACAAAGCTATTAGAAGCTTCCAGACTTTGATACCACCTTTTGAACATGGAAACAAGTGGGAGATTATCTAAGATTAAATGGGAAACTCTTAGCCACTGATAAAATTAGCATATGTAAGTAGTCTCTGGGATCTAGAGTGTTTTACTATAGACCTACCAATTGGCTGGAGAATAGGCCCCTTTAGATAAAATAATGATCTGTTTATGATAAAGGAACAGTACTTAGGTCAGAGTTCAGGGTTCGGGAAGAAACATCAGTTCCATCCGCAAAGATCAAATGAAGAGCTTGCCCAGGAACATGGACTGGACTGTCAGGAAGCTGGGAAAAGCCAAGACTGTATCTAAAGGTCAAAAAATTACCAGTTGAACTGGAAGCAGAAGAGTCAAGATAAAATTTAAAGTCTCCCCAGAATACCAAAAGGGAAAAGCAGGGCGTGGATCCAGGAATGGCAATGGTCAGGGTTTCATTGAGATCCTGAGGGTCCCTGTAAATCAGCAAGAAACTAAGAGGCACTCTGAGCCTTTTACCTGGGAAATTTGAGAACCAACAAAAAGGTAACCTGGATCCAATGCCTTGAAAGTGAGCCACGCCTCCCCCAGCCTTGCTACCTTCTCGATTTCAAGTGAACAGGGAAATTCCAGGGGAACTCGCAGCTGAGAAACAGGGGACATTGTCGTCTCTTTAAGCCGCAGTTCAGCGAGGCACATGATGTCAAGTGAATTTTCAACAAATCTGATAATAAAGCGGTATTGTGTTCCTAACAAAGCAGGCATTCAGCAAACCCACCTGGAGAAGAGGTAGGCTTAACTGCCAGCTCAGCCAGAACAAGGGCTGCGGGTTTGCCACAAATAAGGGTAACGTACCGTGACCCTGGCTGAGGAAAGCCTCAGCCCTGCAGGTAGAGGCAGGCAGGCCCGGGCTGTCAACACCGTGTCCGCCTCCGCCAACAATCGCAGGAATATGGGAAAGAGCAACTCGAGTGGTGCTATTACCGGACCACTGCCGGATACGCTTATGGCAGTACCGGGAATCATGCTTGCCCTTAGCCTGAAATAAGAGTGACGCCAGAAGGTTTACAGTGACATGCTGTATATCAGAAAATAAATGAAACCCCACAGAAGGAAGAATGGAATCCCAGGCAATAGGGAGACAGAACAGAGAATAAACAAGAGCAGCCCAGTCCCCTGCTTGCTACAACAAAAGCCCAAAAGCAAGCAAAGCCGGAAAGGGGCTTCATAAAGCAGCTTGCAAAGGAGCGAGCCCCTTTGGCTTTACCCCCTTCGGCGGTGAAAGCTGCCGACCCTTTCTGGGCGGGCCTTTCAGTCCATTGCGGAGCCGCAGCCAGTCAGTCAATGTGGCGCCTATGACCCGGCGAAAAACTGCGCCCCCCACCCATTAACACAACACATGACACCAGGAGTTGGGAGACTCTGTTAATAGGGATGTGAATCGTTTTTTGACGATTTAAAATATTGTCCGATATATTTTAAATCGTCAAAAATCGTTAGAGCCGCGATACAATAACAATTCCCCCGATTTATCGTCAAAAAATCGTAAATCGGGGGAAGGGGGAGGGCGGGAAAACCGGCACACTAAATCCCCCTAAAACCCACCCCCGACCCTTTAAAATAAATCCCCCACCCTCCCGAACCCCCCCAAAATGCCTTAAATTACCTGGGGTCCAGAGGAAGGGTCCCGGTGTGATCCTTTACTCTCGGACCTCCGTGCGTTGTAGAAATGGCGCCGGCGCTACGTTTGACCTGTCATATGACATGTCGTGTTGCCGGACGGCCGGCGCCATTTTGCGCAAAATGGTGCCGGCCGTACGGCAACACGATTCGACTGCAGGTCATTCCGGACCCCCGCTGGACTTTTGGCAAGTCTTGTGGGGGTCAGGAGGCCCCCCCAAGCTGGCCAAAAGTCCCTGGGGGTCCAGCGGGGGTCCGGGAGCGATCTCCTACGCTCCTGACGTCGGGGGACAAAAAAACAAAATGGCGCCGGCGCTACCTTTGACCTGTCATATGACAGGTCAAAGGTAGCGCCAGCACCATTTCTACAACGCACGGAGGTCCGAGAGTAAAAGATCACACCGGGACCCTTCGTCTGGACCCCAGGTAATTTAAGGCATTTTGGGGGGGTTCGGGAGGGTGGGGGATTTATTTTAAAGGGTCGGGTGGGTTTTAGGGATGTTTTAGTGTGCCGGTTTTCGATTTACACGATTTACACGATATTTAAAAAACCCAAACTGCGACGATCCGATTCCCTCCCCCTCCCAGCCGAAATCGATCGTTAAGACAATCGATCACACGATTCACATCTCTATCTGTTAAATATTTGTACAGCAATGCCCACGGCCGGTGCAAGGGTATTAGGTGCCCGAGGAAAACCTTACAGCCTTGCACCCCCCACCCCAAAACACCCTCCTCAATACCCTTGCTCCCAAGCCCCCTCTCCTCTCTCAAACCCCCCCAACTCCCCAGCACTCTTGCTCCCAAGCCTCCTCTCCTCAGCAGTCTTTCTCCCCTCCCCCCCCATTCTTGGTCCTAGCCCCTTTTCCCCTCTCAGACCCCCTTTTATATCCGGCTAAATTACAGCTGGAATAAAGGCTCAATATGCTGTATAACCCATGTAGACTAATAACTTGTCGGTTATCCGTCTGAATGGCTTTTGAATATCTACTCCTTGGAGTTTATAAAGATAGGAATAATTACATCTCTTTCTCCCTTTTCATGCCTCTCTAGCTACACAGACACACACACATATATATATTTTATATCTGTCTACATTCATACACACAATTAGTCCACCCAATCTGCACAACTGTGCCTGACCACTGGAAAGGTTCAGTTCAGGCTGAAGAGTGCAAATTGCAAATGATTCTGAGCCCTTGTGGCATTTCTGAGCTGACTCTGACCCTTTTGTGGATTGGAGTTAACTCTGCATTAACTCTGAATCTCTGTAGACTGGAGTGAGTTTAGACTGATTTTGATCTTTTGTGGTTATGAAATCTGAGCTGACCGAGACCCTGTGGCACCATGAGCGGTATTGGGTTAGCCAGAGAACAGATTCAGGCTGGACCCTGGCAAAATCCTTCATAAACATCTTTATTTGCGACAAGAAACAAAAAGCAGCTCCGCTGTTCTTCACAGTTCAACAAACAAATGTTCAGCAGCACTCTCCCATGGACCCCTGTTCTCTCCTGGGCCTGGCTACTTATACACCTTCCCAGGGACCTCCACCCGGGGCCAGCATTCCCTGCTGTAGACTGGGCCAGTTTTCTGGAGCCTGCCATTTAAGGGGTTCTGGGCTTTCTTGTGTATGCAGATCCCCAGTGGATTGGCGTGACCCTCTGGAGTGACCGATTCCTTGTGGACTGGAGTGAGTCCAAGTTTATTCTGTGTCCCTCTTCCTTTATTCTCTTTTCTACCTTCCATAACAGTTAAATGAGGCAAACCTGAGTCCCCCTGCTACCTAAGGGACGGAAGGGAGCCACTTCCAAAGTGAAACCATTCAGTGTTCTCGCGTCAGCGGAGGTCACTCCTGCAAGGCGCAGTTCTCCTAACCCACTCTCCAAGTTCCGGGGATTTTGCTGGACTATCCAACAATGCTGAGGTCTGGATAAATGTATTTGGATGACTTGAATGGGATATTCAGTGGTGTGGATGAACTGCAAATACCCAAATAAATCAGTTATCTGGATAAGTTTATCTGAATTACTTTAGGACTGCTGAGCTGCATGACCAGACTTACCCGGATAACTTAGCTGGATAATGCTGAATATTGTTCTGGAGACTCCGTTTCTAAGGGTGAAAGGGTATTTCCATCTCTGTGCCTGGCACTCTTTGGTTTCTCTGCTGGAACTGCCATAAGTGGGTGTCAGTCAGTGCCTAGTGTTATCAACAAAAGGAGAGTCAAAACGTAGATGTCCATATTTAAAATGGTTGGTCCGGCTACGTTCCAGAATTAGCCAGATGAACCATGTTTTTTTTTTTTCATTTCCAGCCTGCTTGACCACTCCTGTCTTATCCACTATGTCGTTGGCTAGCTAAAAACTTAGCAGGATAAGTCAGGGGCAGTTCAAGGCAGAGCAAAGTTAGCAGGATAAATGTAATCATACCGTAAGGTAGTTCTAAAGTCAGCTGGATAAAATTATCTGGCTAGTTCTTACGTTAATTGGGCCACTGAAGTATATCCGGCTAACTTAGCTAGTCTGCCTGTGGCTCAGTATCGGCCTTGTAAAGACTATGAGATATATACTGAGAAAAAGAAAGAGAAGTGTGCACAAGTAATCGGAGTCCTGGCTGTTAAACCATTTATTGGGTCAATGTAGGAATCATCAAAAGAGATTGTACATGAGCTTGGTTGATCAAAATTGCTCCTTCATTAAAGCGACTTGAAGCATTTCAGCACGTATTTGTGAAGTGTTTCACACCATGGAGCCACTGTCGTCACTTCGGAGACCCCCTAGGTAAAATTCTTGATAGGGGAGAACCATCTATATTTCAGCATGGTTGCTATTATAGAGTGTGACAATATGGCAGTACAACAGAAACTGCCTTTTCCAGCTGAAGAATGTGGTATTCTGAATGGACACTAGATGGCACTCATGCTGGTGAATTTACACAATGCATTTCTAACATGACAATGTGAAGGAGTGGTTAATGTTCCATATGTTAAGGATCCCTTTAAGAAGAGTGGGGCGCAAGGTCCTGTAGAGGGTCTCACCCATTATAAAAAGGGGTGGTTGAGGATTTCAGAAGGCGATTCCCAGGAGCATCTTAATGGATTAGGAGTTGTGGAGAGAACCCACCCAGAGCGTGGGTTCTGCCCGGGATGGCCTCTCAAGAGGAAAGGCCCAAGGCATATGGTGTTCCACCCAGGGCGAATCAGCTAAGCAGTCAAGGGGACTGAGTCAGGAGTCCCAAAGAGTGGGAGTCGGGGACACTGGGGAATGCACCTGGCTATCAGCTCCATGGATCCAGACCTGCAGCAGAGTCCACAGGTCCACCATGAGCTGAAAAGAGTAAACAATGAATACTGAGGTGTTTATAGGGATACTTATGATGTTAAGACTTTGATACCCAGAGTCTGGGGAGAAAGAAAAGAGGAGTAGCCTAGTGGTGTTAGAGCAATGGGCTATGGACTGGGGAAACCAGGGTTCAAATCCCACTGCTGCACCTTGTGACCTTGGGCAGGTCACTTTACTCTCTGTTGCCTCAGATACAAACTTAGGGCCTTGTTTACTAAGTGTGACGGGGGAATGCCAGTCACTAACATTACCTCTATGTGTTTTTTTCTATTTAGGGGCAGTAGGAAGGGTTTTGATATTTTTTTTATTCCTCCCGGTACTATAACCCCACCTTTTTTGGGGGCGTATAGAATGTTTGGAGCATGCCCAGTGCTTCAGAGGGATAGTGGGAAGGAGATAGAGGAAGAGGAAGGAGCTGAAACCTTTCCCAGAATTTCAATAGAGAGAGGACTGAGGATCAGATATTTCCCCAGGATCTCAAAGCAGGCTGGTTGAGGAGCTGGAGATTCCCCCTGGATCTCCAGAAGGCAAAGAGGTTTTGAGGAAGAACTCTGTGAGAAGATTTTTGGACTTTGACTGCCCAGCACCTGAGGGAAGGGCCTACCCTCGGCATCCCAGAGATCTGTTTGCCCATTGGACCAGTTAACAGATTGGGTGAAGGAAGGATGTAGACTTTTGAGCCACTAACTGGAGACTCATATTTTTGATGGCTGGCTTACAGTTGAAGACTTTTCACTTGTTGGAACCCTCTCTTGGATATTTTACTTGGGGAATTTTCCAGCCCAATTCATGCCTGTTCTGGAGCTGCACTCGTTATCTCACTCTCACTGGTGAGGATGTTTTGTATCAGGATAAAGGTGCAAGGGCATGAAGGGAAGTGAGCAGAGTAAGGATGGACAGAGAGAAACCATTTGCTTTTTGGTGAGCACTGGATGTATGCTGATTCTTATTTTTGTCATCCTGACCTGGATCCTCTTCTTGAAGTTACAGTAAAGACTATTTTTTATTTGAATACCGGTTACAGAGTCCAGTGTTTTCACTGACTTTGACCCAAGTGTGGACTTACTGGGATGGATTGACCCTTTTGCGATTCCTGGATTTTCCCTGTGGTGATAATTTTGGCTTCCCTGCTTTTACTTTTCACTATCTGGCACCTTCTGGAAATTGTCAATCTAGAGGGTAAAGTGGCCACGGAGATCATGGTGGATAACTCCAGGGGCCTCGGAGGAGAAATCTTCCTCCCCATCTGGACCTAAACCTGGACCCGTAGCACCCCTAGGATAAAGCACCGAAATGGGGGACCGGCTACATAAGAATTTTTCTCATGGACACAGAATGTGAGAAAAGCCTTAGTAAATCAACGCCTTAGATTCTGAGCCCTCTGGGAACAGAGAGAAATACCTCCTGTACCTGAATGAAATCTGCTTGGACATGCCGAAAAGCGGAAAATAAATCTAATGAATGAATGAGAAGAAGTGTGGAAACTGTGCTCACTAAGAACATCCCACAGCTGTGAAAAAATTAAAAAAAAAATTTCACAGATGAACACTTGGGTCGAGACAACACCATAAATTTGGAAATAAAATACCTATTTGCCTGCCTTCCCAACTAACGCTCAAGGCAGTTTACAGCATTATTAATACTCAGGTAAAATAAGTCTCTGTCCCAAAGAGCTTACACTCTACACGAGTACCTGAAGCAACAGAGACTAAGTGACTTGCCCAAGGTCACAAGGAGCATCAGTGGGGGGGGGGAAGCCGACTGAATCCCTGTTTCCCTGATTCTCAGCCCTTGGCGCTAGCCACGAGGCCATGCCTCCTCCCATCTCTGAGTGAGGCAGGGGAAGGCAACTCCGGTTCTCGAGTGCTACAAGCCACTTCGGTTTTTTTTTTAGATATCCACACTGAATATTCATGAGATGTATTTGCATACTCGGCTTCCACTGCTGCAAATGCACTGCATGCATATTGAGTGTGGATATCCTAAAAACCTGGCTGGCCTGCAGCACTCGAGGACCGGAGCTGCCTACCCCTGCTATGGCTAATGACTGGTTAAAGATGCAAGCCTTCAGGACTACAAAAGTCTCTTCCTCAAACCATGCATGGCACGCCCCTGCCTACAGCATTAAGGAACAAAACTTAAGGAACCCTTCCACGGTGCTTAGCATGCGCATAATTATAAAATACAGAAAAAAATAATGGTGCGGATCTTCCCACCAGAAACTGAGGCCTCCCTTAAAGTTTTTGAGGATTATCAATTCCCCAGAGCTGGCCCCTGATCCTCAGGCATGCGATTTTGTGGTGCCCCCCCCCCCCCCCCGGGAGACAGCCCCAGCCGTCCCTCAATGGCGACCCTTAGTTGCCAGACACGGGGGCCATTGTCTGTGGTCCCTGG
Organism: Rhinatrema bivittatum; assembly: GCF_901001135.1. NCBI lineage: Eukaryota > Metazoa > Chordata > Amphibia > Gymnophiona > Rhinatrematidae > Rhinatrema > Rhinatrema bivittatum. The sequence continues at coordinate 23,897,248 of NC_042617.1, read as the reverse complement.
CTGAGGTCTATTGCCGTGATGGCTGGGCTGAATGGGAACTGGGATTAAAAAGAAAAAAAAAAGGGGGAAAAACCCCTTGGGTAGCAGCAAACAAACGTTCATGGTACTGTTAACTTAACCGAGGCGACTGAGCTGAAAGCCCAGAGCAAGAGGGCGGTGCTGGTTCAAAACATAAAAAGCCTAGGAGGGCTGACAGCACCACTCTGCCCCCGAATCTTCAAGGTTATCTTGCTGGCCAATTATTGAAAGACAAAGCGATGAGATGAAAGCTGAAGCTTTGGAGATTCCCTTCCGGCATGAGCAGAGGGGGACAGAGGGGGGACAAGGCTCCCCGCGAGCGTCTCGGAATTAGAGCTGAGCGCCTTCCAGAACCATAGCTTGTGTCCGTGGCTTTGCCCGTGGCTTGGGCCTCAGTTTCACGTAAGCCAAGATGAGCGCAGCCCCCACCAGCACCCCGGCGAGTGCTGCCACAATGGGGGCCCAGAAGGGAACCGTGCTTTCCTCCCTGGCGGGCGCTGGGGGAATGTTCTCCTGGTCCGGGGGCCCGCTGTTTTTCATTGTGAAGAGGTAGGGCTTGTCCTGCAGGGGAGGAAAAGCAAAAGCCATTGCACATGGAGAAGGAGGGTCAGCTTTGTGCTCTAGAAGAGTAGCAGCGCGGGGGTTAAAGCAGCGGTTCTGAGAACTGAGCAAGCCGGCGTTCAAATCCCGCCGACCTTGTGACCTTGGCCAAGTCACTTCAATCTCCATTGCCTGAGATACAAACTTAGGGCCTTATTTACTAAGAATTTCTCTCATAGACACAGAACGGGAAAAAAGCCTTAGTAAATTGGGCCCTTAGATTGTAATCTGGGGACAGAGAAATCCCGACTGTGCCTGAATGTAACATGGCTTGAGCTGCCACTGAAAAGGCGTCAGCTCAATCTAAATACAATAGGGGCCCCAGGGTGGGGGCTCCAAGGAGGCTTTGATAAGACCTCAGGAAGCCCCGCACCGGCGATGGAGGTTTTTTGGTTTTACACTGGGTATTCAAAACAAAATGAAAGGAAAGCCAATTAAATTGTATTTTCTTTGGTTCCACTTTGAAAACAAAATGAAATACGCCATTTCCTATTTCATTTCAAATGAATGCGTATCCCTACTGAACACGACAGAAAAGCAAAGCCTTTTTGGCTCTTCTTGCTTTCTCCCTGAATGTTTTCTGATCGTGCGTGACCTGTTTGGTGCTAGTTTCCCTTGAGGACCGAGCCTTGCAGGAGAAGAGCTTCTCTTTACTTCAAGAAGGATCTACGACTCCCTTGTGAGAAGATGAAGGCTCTCCTGCTAGGCCCTGCCTCCCGCCTTGAAAACCACCCCCTCCTCCTCACCGGCAGAGGAACCGGCGCTTCTGCTCTACTTACAGCTGCTGGACACTTCAGTTTAGATCTGTTGTGGGAGAACTCATTGAAGTCTTGCTTCTGACCAACGGGCTCCAGCTTAGAAACCAAAAAAGTATGGAGGAAAACAAAAATAACAGTAAGAGGATGAGATGCCCAATCAAACAACCTTTGACCACAGTCTCACCCAAGGCATCCACATACCATGTTATTCCAGAGAGCAATGGCCATCTCGGCATGACCTCTCTCGCTGAAATGGAAGCAGTCCATGGAGAAGAAACTCAGATCTGGATTTCCATCCTGTGGAGAAGAAGCGAGCCTGGTTTTACAAAAGGCACTTCTCTAGTCCCCTGCACCTGTGCGATGACAGAATTAACCAGCAGCCGGGTCTGTCTGGCAGGCTGCAATAACCGGAAGGCTGGCTGCTCGGGTAACAGCCACATTAGTTTTGGTAGTTATTTAGATTACTAGAAAGCTTTGTGGTCAGACATGGGACGGGAGGGATGAACTAAGTGTGCTCATCTGCCCAAGATGGTAAAGCTCAAAGAAAGGAAACAGCAAAAACCGCCCTGTATGTGAGGAGTCCTCAAAAGAAAGACAAACGAAGTACCCTTCCCCATGAGCTTTTACCTCAATGCTGCAGAGCTAAAGTAAATAAGGGGAACTAGTGCTTATGGACAGTGTGTTTTTCTTTGCCAGGCACTGATGGACTGATTTTTGTGAAGCACCTCCTTCCCAATACCCCCCCGGAAAGGAATTGGTAACTGATTGAATGCAGTGATCACTGACAGCCTGTTGCCTTACGCGACCATAGATGCAGTCTTCCAGCTAGACAGAGTGTCGGTTTGTTGGCAAGGTAACGAATCAGAGAGACCCAATTTCCTCTGAACAAAGTTCATGGAGTCTGTGCCGGAAGTCTGCTTCCCCTTCATCTTCCAAAATGAACAATTCAGAATTGTGAACCAATCAGCATCAGCTCCTTGCATGGTGGAATTCCTGATATGAATTCAGGATTTTGGACACTGGGATTCTTCGGCAAGTGCAGGAGAATCAACTAAAGAGTAGAAGAAGATTGCGCAGGGGTCAGTGGAGTCTGGAGTTGAGTGATTTGGTATTGGGGCTGAGAGCTCCCTGGGAAGGAAAACCTTTATAGTTGAGTTTCCCCGGATCCAAGTCCTGCTGGTCTGTCCCACCTGAGGGGAGAGAGCTGGGAGATAAAGGAAGCGAACAGATTGCTGTGGATTGGAGTATTGGAATTACTCCCGATTCTGTTGGAATACCATAGCCACAGTGCTTGCATTCCTATTTGCATCCTCCCTAGTCGCAGAGAGAGAGAGAGAGAGAGAGAGAGAGAGTGGTTTCTTAGCACTGAACTACTGGGGATTTCAGGAAGATTAAGTGGCCTCAGACAAGCAAGAAAAAAGACTTGACAAGTCAGCTCTAGGAACAACCAAGGATTATTCTTTCACTCAGCACAGCAAGGATTAGTCTGAAGCCTGGGAAAACTTCTCAGGATCAATGGTCAAAATTTGACTTGGTACCATATTTAGATTGCAATCCTAAATACTAAGGACTTCTGGAACAGAATTCTGGATATTATTTTCTATTCTCTCGTATTTTATTAGGGGTAATCCCTTCCTGTTTCCAGTTAATTTCTGCTTGCTCAGCTATTATTGAGAGACAAATTCCGGAATTGTTCTTATGTGCCTTTTATTCTGTGTGTTATGTTTATGCTTTGCCTTTATTTTGCCTAAATATTTCTTTTAAGTAAACACCTTATTCCTATTTTCAGTTTGGTGTTCTGATTCAGGTGGAGCCTGGGCAATCAAGTGGGTGGGGTCTAGGGCTAGAAAGGGTATCCTAGGTTGTCAGATTGGGAGCACAATGGTACTATATATCACTAGTTAATCAAGAACCCGCAAACCACTGCGTCTCTAATTTATAGTGAGGCCCAGTGGGTTTCTTATGTGTCAGCTTCCCCCTACCTTGGCAGCATTTATCTTGTATTACTTGAGGGACATGCTACATGCATAAGTAGAGATATCTAGCAAGAAAAGGGGATGGCAATCAATCACAATGGGGTCAATAGTCAACGCCATTTATCTGGATAACTCACAAGTTATCTGGCTAAATAGCAAGTTTTTGGATATTGGACCACTTCTCTGGACTAGCCGGATAAATCAACTAAACTCTAGCTGGATAAAGAGGTGTTCCAGGGCCATCCTAAAATACCCAGCTAGTTTAGCTGATTTTTGTTTGTATCTGGCTAAATTAGCCAGATAACGTCCTTTCACCGGCCTCCTGAATATGCCCCCGAAGTTTGATAGTAGTCAAGACTTTGGAGACTCCAAGGTGGAACCTAGCTCGTAGACTCTTCTGATGAGCTTCCATCTCTTCTTAACACATGTTTAGGTTTTCCTCTTTACTATGGGGAAGAAGAGGAAGGGCAAGGCGAGAGGTTTTTTTTTCCCTCCTGTGACTTCCTCCTGTTTTGCCCTTTTTTATGAGGATTTCTAGCAGCATGGCCTTAGGGCTCAGGAACGGAGGCTCAGCCTGAAGAAGTGTCTCTCAGCCACAGGGAGTGATTGCAGTGACCAGATTCCACTGGAAGTATGACTTGGGAGCGTTTCAGCAGTTTCGGCTGTGTCATCATCTGAGAGGCTTGAAGAAGACCAAGATCTGCAGCACTGAGGCAGCCCCATGGAGGGTGTTCAATGTTCGGAGGAATAACCTGAGAGTTTGTTGGGAGCCCCGGAGAGAGAGCTGCTTTTACAGGCAGCATTGACGCTGCAGTTGGAAGCCCCGATACCTCTGCCTTGTTGAATTTCTGGTCCCTCCATGGATGGGACCTGACTCTGGGAAGGACAAAGGAAGTTATTTTGGAGGCAATTTGGGCAGTTATAGCCTTGCTAGTGATAAACTGTACTAGGGACTTAATACTTCTCCCTTGGAACTGCAGCACAAGTTGTGATTATCAAGTGGCCTTGGAGTCCCATTCACATAAAAATGCTGAGGCAGAGCAATGGATTAATGCTATCGAGTCTGTCAGTACAGCAATGATTAAAGACTTTATAGCTGCCCAGGTTATACTGGAGATGGTGGAAAATCAATCCAGGCAGCTGAATTTAAGATTTTTGAACGTTCCTAAGTCATCTGTTATATTTTCTGTTGAGATTATATCTATTTGCAGTCTTGAAGCTGCCTGCCGAATCATCCCCAACCACCGAAAGGATTTATTGCTTGCTTGGGAAGAAACGAAGTGGGAGAAGGGAACAGAAGACGACTAGGGACAGCCTTGACCTCACCCAGGGCCTGGAGTAGTCTTTAGAGGAAGAGGCTGCCAGGGCCACGTTGTTGGTAACATTTGTGCTAAAGCCAGATTGCAATTGGATTCTTAAGTTTTATTTTTCTGTCATAGGGAAGATTTGTTTATTGATGTTTCTTGTGCAACATATAACTGGAGAAAGCAATTTCTGGGGATGCGCCAAGAGGTTTTGGCCATAGGCACTGATTTTTTTCTTGCATTACCCTTGTAATGCCTGATTAAATGTGAAAATGTTAGATATTTATAGATTCAAAGCAATTAAGAGCTTTCATTAATGGGAGGTCTTCTGCCCATTCATTACTGAGTGTTTATGGCTGGAATTGAATCTTTTTCAAGCAGAGAAGAAATGTATCCTATGGAATATGAATCAAGTTGGCCATTTTTCTCCTTTATTTTCTTAGATTTCCTTTGATGTTCCTAATTTTGCATGGATTCCCCCTCTTTATGGTGGGCTATGAGGATGGTAGCAAGCTGGAGTGATTTTAGTTCTATTTTTTTCTTTTCTTTGTGAATTGTTTTCTTTAATAGTTCCAATTGTGTACGCTGCCATTATTTTTCAAGAATTTCTTGACAATTTAATTATTATAATTTAAATACAGAATTAAAAAAAAATTGATATTAGTAAAGGACAAAATGACAATTTAATAACTTAAAAAAAAATACATTTGATTAAATGCTGGGACGAGAGGGATTGGTCTTTCAGGGAGAGAGACCTGACCGTTTGAGCCCCCTTGCTGACCAAGGACATCCCTGGGTCTGCTCTGGCTGTGCTTGCCGCTTCTACTGATATCACTGCGGGCCATAAATAAGTGCCAGCCTGCTGCAGGAGGCGGGATTCCCCAAGTAGGGTCCTCCCAAAGAAGCAAAACCAAAGGTTGCCCCCTTGGGAACCCCTTCAAGAGCAATCAGGGGTCTGGGCTTGCTGGTGTTAAGCACATGGTTTGTACATAGATTCACGACTGGTTGGGTGTTTTGATATTGATTTTCATACTGATGCGATGTTCATTGAATTGTTGGATTTGTAGCTTTGCTCATCCCTAGTGAGAGTGCAGTAGGACCGAGCTGTGTGTCTAGATATTTTGATGTGTTCATTATGTTTTACTGATGTGTTACTGTGTTATTTATTAGTTATAAACCACTTTGGAGTCTAGAAATCTAAATAAAACATTAAACCTGTTAAAGCATATTGAATACTAGACAAAAATATCAGTAAGAATCAACACAATACGGTTGGCTTCCAACAATACCTGCCTGGTTGAGGGGATTGTTCACTTAAAAATGGATTTAAAATGTAATGGCATGGAGAAATAAACAAGTAAAAAAATGACTTATTAAGAGAGAAGAAAATGCTTGCTGATGCTGTAATCTACTTTGAGCTAGCATTGTGATAGCAGAATATATATCTAACAGAAAATACTTCCTGAACAAAGAATTGCAAAATAATGTCCTTCGTTCTGTTGGCAGAGTTTTGAAGTTCTTTCAGTGTCTGGATGTTGCTGCCTTCCAGCTCTGCTGAATCTCTCTGCCACCCTGTGACATACAGGGGGGGGGGGGAGGTGAAAGCACCAAACCTGCCTAGGGGCAGCAGAATCCTACATTTGTCCTTGCAGCCTTGCCTCACGCTAACGAGCAAAAACCCTGTTCTTCCAGTTTGCTCTTCTGAAAAGAAGGAAGGGACTGCAGATAAAATGCTGCTGATGCTGTTCCGTTTGCCCTTCTCGGAGGACAGAGAAACGGATCGTTGCAGGGGAAGTGCTCGGAGCGTGGCAGTACTTTCAAAGCATATTTATAGCTCTCATCCTCCCTCACGTGCAGCTCCAGAGCTCTAAAAATAGTGATCTGCCCTTGGCTCACTGCAGAATACAGAGCTAATAGCAGCAGCACCAAAAGCCCGTGGCTGGAATTTATCTGCAGTGAAATAACTTCCACGCTTTGCCCAGCAGAGCAAGTATTTGTTCAGAAAAGATTTTTTTTTCCTTAATAGGCTGAGGGGGTCTGTATGACCATAAGAAGGGTGGTGATCATTTAGAACAGCCCAGTAGGAAGCAGGAGGATTTGATGTCTGCAATCCGTGAGAATGCAGGGGTGATTGAGGCTAGGGATGTGTTAGCTGAATCAATAGGGGAGCGTGGACTCTGCTGGAATCCTTTTTTTTTTTAACCAATGATTGTACGTAAGAGCAAAGTCCCAGTATGTGACTACGACCCCTGTCCGTCTGCCTGGTCAAGGGATGGAGTGGTAGAAAGGTTAAGGTCAGTAATGAAAGGGTCATTTCAGAGGCTCTCAAAATGAGAGTGATTAGGCCTCAGTTAAAGAAACCTGCACTGGATGTGATGGTTATGGATCATTGCAGATGGATCTCAAGTTTTCCTTTTCTAAGTGAAATACTGGAAAAAGCAGTAGCACAGCAGCTTTTAGCTCACTTAGATATCTCTCTGTTGTTAGACAGTTACTCATCCGGATTTCGGAAAAACTCGAGTATGGCGACCCATTTTGTTTTCCGTGCTGGGTGATCTGTGTGGACAGGGGAGATGGGTTGGTGGCAGTCGTCTTTGATTTCACCGTGGCCTTTGACATGGTCTGTCATGGACAGATGGTGGGGTGGATCGGCTGAAGGAGGTGGGCATGGGGGGCGGCGGGGAGGGTGCCACAGTGATATTCCTCTTTTTGCAAGGAAGATCCCAGCAGGTAGCAATGGGCCAGTTTCGCTCTGCATCCTGGATGTTGTCCTGTGGGGATGCCTCAGGGCTCAGTGCAAAGTTCGGGGCGGGATTCAAAATAGCGCACACATGGCAACAAATAGAAAGAATGTTCTTGACAAAACAGCTTCTGTGCCGGACTTGTTAATCTGTGGATCCAAAGCCTGTTTAATCCGAAATGTCTTAAGTGCCTTCTTAAAAACCATTGGCTCCCTAATATTTTGAACCTGGACTGGCAGAGCATTCCATGAAATTAGGCTGGGAACAGAAAAGTCCCTTTCTCGTGCCTCCTGCAAAGATCAAACACATTCTGATTAGCAGAACACATCGTAGGGTGGCAGCCAAGGGGGGAATAGAAGAGCTGGGGAGGTGGAACAGGAAAGTGTAGCTAACTCGCTTGGTTAAAATGAAACATCCATAAAACTGAATGGAGCTCCATGGGTTGGTAAAGGGAAGTCACATGTGGATTTCTGGATTACTCTGCACGGTGCCGTTTGGTTTGATCCAGGATTGATATTCCACGAGCAGATTACCACCACTGCGCAGACCATTTGAGCGTCCGACGACGCTGAGACTTTATTTGCTGTCTGAGAATCTTGCCACATCGGTGCAGGTGCTGATGACCTCCATGTGGGTTTGTCGCAGTCGTCGCCTAAGACAGCTGCAATTGATACAGAATACAGCAGCAAGGATTTTGGGAGGGCTACGCCGTAAGGATCATGTTTTCCCATTACTGTATAGCTTGCATTCCTGATGCTCATTTCTAAAGTCATTGCATGGCTTAGGACCAGAGTATTGGGTAAGTAACTGTGTCCAGTACGTACCATCTCGTACTCCTCAGTCCTTGCAGGATAAACTCTTGACAGTACCTGCCAGGAAGAAGATGCATTTGTGCAGCCTGGGAGAGATCGTGGGCTCAGTGGCAGGCTCCATGCATAGCCTCTGTCAGACTACCTGTGTAACCACGAGCATTTGGGCCACCAACACATTGACTCTGTCGATATTTTAGTTTGGGAGTTCTAGTTGGAGAGACGGCAGTGCTGCATCTGCCGGTATATATCTTCCTCTCCTCTTCTTCCCTGAATAGTAAAATTCCTCTTGCGCCTGGCGGTTGAATTCTGCAGGCTGACCAGGTCTGCTTTACTCGATGTACTCCCACGGCTCTGCCCCGCTTACCTCTCCTCTCCGCAAACTTTATTCACCCAGAGCCTTCCCAGGGTCCTCTGCCGCAGTCGCGCTGTCTCTCTGCCTTCCCTGCCGCTTGCTCCGGACTCCGCTGAATCCTCTCTCTCCCCCCTTTTCTTTTTTTAGGCTTTATTTCTAGCCATTGTAATGGTGATACCAGCGCCAGCAAGACCCTCAACCTTAAGGAAGGGGGTGGAGGAGAAACTCCTGGCAGAGGAAGTGAGGGGAGGGAGGGCTGGAGGAAGAATGGCGTATCAAGAGAAAGAGAGATAGCTGCTGTTGTCGAGGCCCAGAGCTGTGGAAACCCCCTGGCCTGTAGCTTTGCTCCACAGGGGAAAGGATCAGCTCCCAGGAGCTGCCCATCTTTTGTCAGGGTCAGCAGAGATTGAACCTGTGGACCTGGGTGTTCAAGGCCTGTGCAGGGATTGAATCAGCAAGGCTCCTGTAGAAAACACACGGTGAAGCAAAGCAAGAGAGATGCACCTGCAGAGGCTTCCCTACTGGACCAGCATTAGGTGGATCCCAAATTGAGGGTTGTATATAAGGAGCCTTAATCTGACACATCTTTGCTGGTCCAGCAGTCCTCCGCGTTCTTTCCAGGTTATCCTTTTGGCCTGGTTTATTTCCTGCATTTCTTTGTTCCAGTTGTATTTAGATTCCTTCTCCATTCCTGGTCCTTGGCTCCGATCCTGGCCCTCTAGCTGTGCACAAGTCCTGGCTTTCAGTTCTCCTCCTGGTTCCTGCTCCAGTTCTGCTCCTTGGCTTCTTCCTGGTTGTTGCTTCTGCCTTGGAAGTCCTGGTGGTCACTTGTATTCAATTGACCTCCAGACTGCTTGACCTTTCTAAGGTACACCTTTGCCCAAGCACCATACCGCCTCTCCATCCCCAGCGGAGCAGGCCATGACACCTCTGGCCTTCTCAACTAGGGAAGGATTAGCTCACAAGACTGTACCCCCCAGGAGCTACTCAGCTCCTCTGGCCTGCTCAGCCATATATGAACAGCCCATAGGACTGGCATCACAGGAGCTTCCCCCAACTCCTCTGGCCTGCTCAACCGAAGAAGGACCTTCGTGTACAAGACTGTACCCACCACCATGAGCATACACCATGACACATCTGGCTATTCAACCGGAGAAGGATCATCTCAGGACTGCATCTCCCAGGAGCTGCCCAATATCTCTGGTCTGTTCAATTGGGAGAGGATCAGCCCACAGGACTGTAACCGCAGGAGCTGTCTAGCTCTTCTAATTACTCTTCATCAGGCTTAGTCCAGACCTCAGCTCACAACACAGGATGCTTGCCTACCATCTACTGGAGACAGGAAATACTAGATAGAGGTTATCTAGACCTATCTCCAAAGAAGAAATGCAACTGCCTACCAACTAGGCTAGAGACTGGGTCATTACATCTGCATTGGAAACTTTGAGCACCAGTGGCACCCTCTGCATTCCTTTTTCTAATGCCTCTTTGGTACCTCAAAATAGTGAGATCTGATGAAGAGATGACCCTATTGAGCCATCAAAACTGTATCTGGGCTATAACTCTTAGAACCTTAAAAAATGACATGTAGCAGGCTGAGGTCAGCATGGGACTCTTTAAGGGGTGATGTCAGAAAATCTGTTCTCTGTCTCCATCTGCTGGTAGAGGAGCATAAACTAATGCATCTGGACTGGTCTGGCTGAATGAAGAGGAAATCAGAGATAACCAGTGGCTGACATCATTTGACAGTGCTGACATGGACTCAACTCTCAGAGCTCAGAAGTCTTTCTAAACATGTGCAGGAGTTTCTGTGCACAGTCACTGCCTCATAAGCCTCTCAGTCTTTCTTCATTCGAGCTACTGCATGGATGAGTTCCAGTGTCTCTTTCTAAATTTTTTTATTACGTTTTGGATGATCTCACACCCACTGGTGACCTATTTATTCAGGCAAACTCTTCCAACAGTTTTGTAATGTTTTATTTATGATCGATTTGTGAATAATGCCACTACTGAGGCATGAATGAGAAGAATTTGTAAGGCAAGAATGCATTCTAGTTTGCCTGTATTTATTTTAACTTTTATTATGTTGTTTAATATTGTCTAGACTTTGTAATTATTGCATTGTCTTATGTTTTTGATAATTTATCCCTATATGCTAAATGAATGTTTATGTTTTTATTTTGTGATTTGCCTAGAACAAGAATTCTTGAAGGAGGTTGATTTACTCCTATTTATGGTTGATTTACTCCTATTTATTGATGGAGAAATACATGTAGCAGTCTAGTAATGAAGGGTTGCATACTAGCTTGTTCTTATATATAGCTATTATATATATTATTATAGCTATTTGAATTTCAATACCCACTCATCTACCATAACAAAGATCATGGAGGCAGAATATATTTTCCACTACTTTCAGCTATCTCATAAACAAGTATATGCCAAAGGATGAATACAAGCTATGAATGAACTTACATTGCATTTTCAATGCAGATGATAGATCTCTCTTTTCATGCTTTCTTATAAAGCATCTCTTCTTAAATCTTTCTCACATGACTCAGAGAGTTATGTATGGGGTTTAGGATTTTTCCAATGTCCTGGACACGTACTGCAACAACTTTTACTGGTAGGGAGGCCATCATGTTTTCCTCCAGAGCTTATTCCCACACTGTTCCATGTCTGGGCTCTAGGGCGTCACTGTAAGAGCACTACTTGGTTCTCTTCCCGTACTCCCAAGTGTTTCAGCAGTATTTACGGTCCTAGTCTGCCCAAGAACAAGAGTTGAAGCAAAAGTCTTCTGCTTGGCTGGGCAGAGCTCTGATCACTGGCTCACTGAGCTGGTCTGGTCTTTCCTTGGGCTGCAGTTACTATTACAGCATGTTGCAGTTTGTGCGCATGTGATGATGAAATTCAGCAAACAGGCTGGTATGATCTTATCCCAATAACAGTGCAGAGCTGGTCTCCAGTAGTTGAGCAAATAATGCAGACCAAAGACGACAGGAGCAAAGCTAGACTCTTTGCTGTATATCAGGCTGCAAACAGATGTGTAAATCTTGTAGCAGGCACCACCAATGACATAATTGATGTGCACGACGACAGAGGACCTGGTTAATTTGTGGAAGCCTTGGGGAAAATGCCAGCAGACAAAGTATGCATGTGGCAAGAATCACATAAATATTACTAAATGACTGATCTGCCCAGGGTGGCCAATTGATGCTGGTTATTCTATAAATGTTATACTTTATTGCTGTTCCTTGGTTTCTAGATTTAGCTCCTAGGTGCTGGTGCCTAAGGAATATACACTGAGGTGGGTCTTATAATGTCGTTACTGGATTTGGTAACATTTCTACGCTGTAGTCTCTTATGAGTGTGTGGTAATATTTGGTAATGAGCACACACATTTCCTTTCATTGATCCAAATCTCAAGCTACATGGATAAGTTCTCTTCCGTGCTTATACTCCGTACGAACATGCACACTAGAAACGGTAAAAAGGTGATTCCTGTGTATTTGCCCCTTTAGGACCGGTGAGCAATTCTCACTATTATAAATCATGCTTGCTGCTTTTAGAGACTTAGGACTTGGCAGGTGTTCAGCATGAACATGACTCACACTGTCTAACGGGACGATGGTGTTCCTGAAGAAGGGCTGGACCACCACAGTGAAATCCTCACGGGACGAATACCGCCCACTGTGGATCAGGTTGCTGCTTTTTTCCTGTGAATTAGCAAGAATGCAAACGAGGTTAGATGTAAGAGTTGCCAGTGGCAAAGAAAACCTGGAAAGAATAATACCCACAGTACCTGAATGTAATCTGCTTTGAAGTGCCGAAAAGCAGAATATAAAACTAAATAATAAATAGTTACCATGCTAGACAGAGAGGCACCACTTCGGTCCTCAAGAGTCACAAACGGTTCTGGTTGTCAGAATATTCACAGTAAGTACTTATCAGATGTATCTGCATACATTCGGTCTAAGAAGCACTTGCACTTGCATATTTTGGCTACTCTGAAAGCCTGACCTTGTTGTGGCCTTCGTGGACCGGATTTGTGCACATCTGCCACAAAGCTATGCAGAGATGGAAAACCCAGCTCTTACCTGAAAGTCCCGGTTGACTCTCTTCATTTCATTCAACTCTGGGGAGCCATCTCTCGGGTTCACGAAGCACGGGCATGCATTCCTAAGGAGAAGACATAGGTTGTGTTTCCGGAAAAGGATGACCCCCTTCCCAGCCTGGTTTCTCCTCCGCGCCTCCATGCTTCCTGCAGAGATCTGACCGTGCCCCCCATGTCGGGAATGGCACGACACTGCTGGGCTACAGTGCGGTCAGTATTTGCTAAACATGGGCTGGGTTTACCTTTAACGTTTTCATTCTTTTCTCTTACTCGTGGTTGAGTTGGGCTTGCCATCTTTCTTAGCCGTATGATAGTGCAGGGGGGGTTTTATGCACTTAGGTGTAAATTTAAATGGAAACTTATATGCATAAGTTTTCTTTTCTTTCTTTATTTACAGTCTGCATCTTCCTAAAACAATTTACAGTCTGCATCTTCCTAAAACAATTTGTCCAGAGCACATAACAAATAAAACACAAGACATAATCTTAAACACATCAGAGTTAAAACTAACAAATAAAATAGATTAGACATCATTCCTATTGTACTAACCAACTCACGTGTGTACCTCTTCAAACATCACGGCTCAAAGCACCTAGACCCCCAGTCATCATCGCCAAAGTACCTAGGCCCCTGGTTATTGTCATCAAAGTGCCTGGACCCCCCCCCCCCCCCCCCCCCAGTCGTCAACACCAAAGCACTGAGGTCCCTGGTCATCATAGCTAAACTGAGATCCCCGGTTGTTGTCACCAAAGTGCCGAAACCCTTAGTCATCCTTGCCAAACTGCCGAGTCCCCTTGTTATTATTGCCAAAGTGCTGAGATCCCTGGTCATCTTCAGCACCCTGCCTGGGGCCCCAGTCATCGATTTTTGTCTGGATCCCCTGTCATCTTCAATGCCTCTCCTTGGACCCCAATCAGCACTTCGTTGGGGCTCCCTGTCATCAGTGCCACCAGGTTGGGGCCTTCTCTGTCATACTTGAGGAGAGAAGGTTGTTCACTGTCCTTATTTTCATTGACAGATTGGGTCAGTCATTCTCTCAGCTGCGTGATTTTATTTCATCACATCCATCTCCGTTAAGCTGCTCCCTCAATGGGGGTGGGTGCCTCCATTATGAATCTGTCTCTCCAACCTCTTTTGTTTAGAAATTCAGGGTACAAGTTTGCACGAAAAAAATAATGTGCAGACTCTCCACCCTTCTGCATACAATTATACGAAACATAGAAACATGCGGCAGAAAAAGTCTTCTGCCCAATTTATTTAGCTTTATAATTCCCATCACTTTCTTAGAAATCCTCTGTATTTATCCCATGCTTTCTTAAATTCAGATCCTTTTTCTATTAAACTCCAGGGCTATGGGGAATGAAAGAATTGGTTGGATTATTTGGCGAGAGGAGTCAAAACTTATGATAAATCTCATCCAAATCTGTTTGAGCTCCTTCTGTGAGACCCTTCAAGGATTAATATTGGATGGTGTTTCATTATGACATCATCCTTTGTGACCTCTACTAACGGAGTCAAGTGTGACCTCCAAAGGTTGATAACCATCTAAGGCCTGGATTTTCCTATGTCGCACAGCTTAGTGAATCCCGCTGTAATGGGGGCAGGCCTGTGACAGCCGGCAGCGATGGCACCACTGCGGTGTTATCGCTGCCGGCTTTTGCATCCAATAGCGCCACCGCAACATGATGCATCCATAAAACGTAGGGTGGATATTCACAGATCACTCAGCATCCTGCCTGTAAGTGATGGACCCTCACGAGTGATGGACCCTCACGAGACGCCGGCTCCCCACACACCCCACATTCAGAACTGCGTGGCATCGAAACCCGCGAAAATTAAAGAGGCAGCCGGGCGAATAAATCCGCCCCGTCCGGGTGCCCGGGAGTTGCGGCAGGCAAGTGCTGGTCAGCGGGTAGGGAGCAAAAATAAAAGAGAACTTCACAGCGTGTCTCTCTTTTTTTTTTTTTTGTAATGTCCCCGTCAGTAAAAAACACAAAAGGCAGCACCTTCCGGAGGAATAACCCTTCTCCGGGAAACGGGGGGGGGGGGGGGGGGGGGGAGTGATCAGCCCACCAATGAATACTCCCCCTACTCACCGGGCTGCAGCACTAACACCGGGAAACGGCCTCAGAGCATAGTCCTGCCGTGCCTGCCTGCGGAACACACAATAGCCGCTGACAACCTACTTTACTATTTTTTTTTTTTTAACTTTATTGAATCTTTAAAAAATTGATCTAGTCAATAGAAGATCCCCCCAATCAACCTGGTACCTCAAAGGTAATAAAACTGGCGAGGATCAGGACCGCAGGTAATGTCTCTCTTTCGCCTGCTGGAGTCAGAGATATACTGGGGGATTGCAGGTGGCACACCAGGTTATATAGGGGGTGCCTTTTTGGTTTGTTTCTCTGACTCCATCTGCTGGAAGGGAGGCATAACCCAGCAGTCTGGACTGATCCTGGTACGTACAGGGAACAAAGCTTATATTTGGCTCCTTGCTACTAAGGGGTGAATTTTAAAAGCCCGGCATGCGCCCAAACCGCCGAGCAGATTTTAAAAGCAGCCCATGTATGTGCGTATCTCCTGGTACGTGCACAAGTGAGAGAGCCAAAAGAGGGTATGGGCGTTTTGTAAATCTCACCCTGCATTTCCCAACCTTTTCCAAGCCCAGGCACGCCAAATTAAAAAAACCAGAAAATGTTGTGGACCACCACCTTCCACGGGGCAGGCCGTGTGGACTTGGTGAGGGCTCACAGGGCCAGAAGAAGAACGAGGGAGGCCCTGAAAGCCGCACCAGTCTCTCTTCCAAAATGTTTTTTTTTTAATCTGTCAGCATTGCACCTCAGTCACACCTGCAGAACCTAAACGGACTCTTACCAAATACAGAATAGAGCAACCATAAAGTAGAAATACAAATGCAGTCAAAAACTGAACTGGAAACCACAAGCATCACACTCTATGCAGTGCAACAATGAAAAAACAGAACCATCACTACTCCTTGAACATCAAACAATAAAATCAAGAAATAAAATAAATACATAATCATAATACTAAAATCATACTAACATTCCAAAAACAGATGAGAAATAAAAGATTGAATAATTAAAAAGATTAAAAAAAAAAATTTTTTAATGTTAAACACCAATAAAATATTTCAAAACAGAAGACACATCAAATAACACTTGAAAAATAAAACTAAAAAGGATTTTAAAAATGTACCCTCTCCATACTTGGGAACTTTTGATTTTCAGTCACCCTGAGATTGTCATGGATTAGTGGGAATAGGATGCACAAACTTTCTCCTCTCTTTCTTATATATATATATATACACACACAAGCTCTTACACACATAGGCTCTCTCTCAGACAAACCCTGAGGCATTTCCAGATCTTCTTTGGTTGGGATCTGCCAGCAGCCCTGAGTCATCCTCTTCATTTCAGCTGCTGGCAGGTTGAGCTCCATCTGCAGCCCATTCTTCTCTCTCTCTCTCACACACACAATCCCAACAAGCTCCCATTCACACCCACATACCACAGGCAACCTCCCATTCACTCTCACACCCCCCAGGCAGGCTTCCATTCTTATACAACCAAATGCAAGGCAGGCCCTCATTCTCTCTCTCTCTCTCCACACATACCCCATCTCAAGCAGCTTCTCATTTCACATACACACGCACTCATCCCAGGTAGCCTCCCATTCACACACAGGCACTCATCCCAGGCAGCCTCCCATTCACACACACTCACATACAAGCACTCATCCCAGGCAGCCTCCCATTCACACACACACACACTCAACCCAGGCAGCCTCCCATTCACACACACACCTACCCACATACCCATCCCAGGCAGCCTCCCACACTCATACACACACCACAGGCAGCCTCCCATTCACTCACACACATACACCCATCCCAGGCAGCCTCCCATTCACTCACACACATACACCCATCCCAGGCAGCTTCCCATTCACTCACACACACACACCCATCCCAGGCAGCTTCCCATTCACTCACACACACACACCCATCCCAGGCAGCTTCCCATTCACTCACACACAAACGTCCCAGGCGGCTTCCCATTCACTCACACACACACGCCCATCCCAGACAGCTTCCCATTCACTCACACACAAACGTCCCAGCAGCTTCCCATTCACTCACACACACACACACTCATCCCAGGCAGCTTCCCATTCACTCACACACACACACCCATCCCAGGCAGCTTCCCATTCACTCACACACACCCACCCACACACCCAGCCCAGGCAGCCTCCCATTCACTCACACACACACACACTCATCCCAGGCAGCTTCCCATTCACTCACACACACACACACCCATCCCAGGCAGCTTCCCATTCACTCACATACACACACCCAGCCCAGGCAGCCTCCCATTCATTCACACACACACACCCATCCCAGGCAGCCTCCCATTCATATACACACACCCACCCACACACCACGGGTAGCCTCCAATTCACTCACACACACACATGCAGGCCAGGCAATCAGAGTCCATGGGTCATTCCTCCTCTGCTACTGCTGCCGCCACCGCCACCGCCAGCCTATACAGTTTTTGTTGGGGAGAGCAGCTTTTCTGCAGCTCTTCCTGCATGCTGGCCCTGCGGTAATTCAACACTCGTGGTGCCAGCACTTCCGGTATTCTCATCTCATGATGGAAGTGGGTAGCACTGCAAATTACCGCAGGGCCAGCACCTGAGGAGGAGCTTCATGACAGGCTTCTTTTACCGCCAGCGGCTGCATGGGCTTTCTGTTTCTTCCGCTGCCGGTGTGATGGGATCCACTGACGACCCCCACAAGCTTCCTGCTTCTTTTGCTGCTGGTGGGATGGAGTTCACTGCTGGCTGCACGGGCCTCCTGTTTCTTCCACCGCCGGTGGGATCGGGTCCACCAGCGGTAGCGCAGGCCTCTACCTGCTCCCGATACCACCCGGTGTGCTGTCCTGTGTAACTGCACAGTTTGCACACCCAGTGGCACCCAGACCTGGGCCTCTCCATGGTGCACCTGACCAGGTCTGAAGACATACCGGCTGGGAAACCCTGATCCGGCCCACTGCCCGCTGCAACGAACCTACACTTTCGTGTTCCCTTCAATGGCGCTGTCGTGCCCCCCCCCCCCCTTCCCATTCTGGAAATGCAGCTTCATTCTATCTATGCAGACCTCACCGATGCAGTATAACTGAACCCTGTGTGGCCTGTCCCTCCCTGGTGAGAGTGGGATGGCTTAAGTCACAGCTCTAGATTGCTAATGCAGCATTTAATCTGATTTACCATCCGTCCAGCCACACAGTAAACATTAAAATGCAATCATGATAGCAAATACACTTTTAAAAAAAAGTATTTATCGATGTACAGTTCTGTACAAAAGTTTAGGCAAATTGTAAATTTCAGTGAATCTCTAAGTGAACAGAAGCTACACAGTAAAAAAAACATCGTTCTGAAAGTTTTAAATGTAAAAATGCTATTCATTTGATGATTTCAGGGGATTGAAAATAATACTGTAGATAAGTGAAAATGGCATGTGCAAAAGTCTGGATGACCTTTCAGTCAGCACTTTGTAACACCTCCTTTGGCAGTAATAACGGCTTCCAAATGTTTCCTCTCACAGCTAAGAGCCTAACTGTTCTTGGTTTTAGAATTTCTTTTTCCTGCTCTTCCTTGCAGAGCTCTTCTAGCTGATAAATATTCTCAGGTCTCTGCATGTTTGAGATCTCCCCACAGGTACTCACTATTCAAGTCTGGGGGCTGAAGGCCATTACAAAACCTTTTATCTTTAAGAATATCAGAAGATAAGAGGTGCCATGCTGGGTCAGACCAAAAATAAAAACCAAAAAATAAATAAATAAATAATGTCCATCAAGCCCAGTATCCTGGGCTTCGACAGTGGCCAATGCAGGTCACAAGTACCTGGTAGGATCCCAAAAAATGGATCCATAAGTACCTGGTAGGATCCCAAAAAATGGATCCAATTCTTCTTGCACATAACCAGGGAGAAGCAATGGCTTTCGCAAGCCAGGAACTTGTCTAGACCCTTTTAAAACCCAGCTGCACTAACTGCTTTCACCATATCCTCTGGCAACAAACTGCACAGTGTGGAGTGAAAAAAATATTCTAATTTGTTTTAAGTGTGCTACCTATTAGCTTCATGGAGTGTCCCCTAGTCCTAGTAGTATTGGAAAGCATAAAGAGCTGTTCCCTATTTACCCATTCCACCCCATTTATGATTTTATAAACCTCTGCCATTTCTCCTCTCAGGCTGAAGTGACCTTACCTGTTTAGCCTTTCCTCAGACCCTTTACCATTTTGGTTGCCCTTCTCTGTACCTTTTCTAGTTCTGCTATATCTTTTTTCAGATGGGACAACCAGAACTGCACACAGTACTCAAGATGCAGTTTGCACCATGGACTGACGCAGAGGAATTATGATATCTTCTACTCCTTTCCTTATAATACCTAACATTCAGTTTGGGGTTTTTTTTTTACTGCCGCCACGCACCGAGCTGAGAGAATTTCAGAGATTTGTCCACAATGACTCCAAGATCCTTTTCCTGGGTTTTGAAATGCCAAGCCTGGTGGTGGACTGGAGCTGTGTGGAGAGAGCTATTTTATCCGTGAGGAATTGGGGAAGCTGTAGTGTTGTTACCTTTCCAGGTATCGCTGTAGGTAAACCCACCTTATTTTCTCAGCTATTCTTAAGTGCTAGCCAGAAGAATGCTCTGCTGGCTCAATGTCTCCTGAGCCCTTATTGCTGGCTCTGCACCAGGCTGCGCTTAGGCTTTTGCGAGCTGAACTGGGTCTCTCTCCTAAGTTTATTCCTTAAGGGGATACTGCTTTTTTATTACTTTGGGTGTTTCCCTGCAAACTGTAAGTCAGGAAGCTCAAGTTTTGTTCGCTTTTTTTTGGTTTTCTGCATTAAAGAACATTAACTAAAAGCGCAGTTGTTGAGTGTTTTGTTAGACCCCGACAGACACACAAACACAAGCACACACATATACATACATGCACATGCTCCCCCAAACACACATACAAGCAAATATGCATGCATCATTATCTGTGTTCTTCACGCACACAGAGAGTTCAATAACAGAGCCTATGTGGGGCAGAAGGCATGCCCTTGTGTAATAAGTCACAACTTCTTGTCTTAATGAATAATCTTTAGTAAAATGCAAGAAATGAATATATAATTAGTCTCTTAGAAGCATAGTGCATCTAGTAGCGAAGTTCTACTTAGCCTGTTCTGCTCTCTCACTCTTCTCTTTCCCTAATACAAGATACATTATATACATGTATGGCTGACAGCGTTTTTGTTTTTTTTTCCTCTTTTGTTTTGGGATAGCTCCCTTATTTGGAGTGGAGAATTACTCAACCTTTACCTAAACTAATGATGTCAAAAATACTGTTACCTGGTAATGCCAGGTATGGGCCATCCGGAGTGAAGAATTAGTAGCGCTAATTCTTCAAGGGGGGGAATGTTAATAATCTGGATTTAATAATGAAATTAATGGAAGAGCTTTGCACAAGAGAGAGGAATGTGTTTTGTTTTTATGAGCAGGCAAAACAGGCCTTGGATGAGAAACGGAAGAAGTTTGTGTAGAGAACTGTCTCCAGCTCAAGGCCTAGCTAACATGGAATGGGGGGAGTGTACCAAGATAACAGTTCTTTGACATCATTAATTTAGGTAAAAGGTTTCCACTCCAAAAAAGGGAGCCATCCCAAAACAAGAGAAAAAAACATTGTAGCAGTATTAGTTTATAAGGATGTACTGTATAGCTTAGAAACTGAGAAGGCTTTGGTAATACGTCACGGTTAGATGCTCCAAGCCGCTCCCAGGAAACTTTTACCTTTCCTGTATTCTCTTTCTGGCTTTTCTTTGCTTTCCATAATAAAGAGTATAACAAGCCAGCCAGCGCAGCGAAACCCCTGAATGCCACGAGCCTCAGGCAGTAAATTGGGAACTTCTTGTGAGGTAAGAAAGGTAACAACTAGAAAAGTCCCTACACTGGAGGTGAGACAGGTAAGGGACTTGGAAGTCGCCGAGACAGCCAGGGGTCTGTACTGGAACTGGTGCTTTTTAATCTTCCCCTGTAACAATCGCTATTTAGCACTCTCTCTACATTCGGCAGCGAGAGACATCTAACATACTCTCAATGTAGTTTATAGAGAGGTTCCCTAAGTGTTTATATGCTTTCTGTTAGTTGCTTAAGCAAGTAAACAATATTTATTGCTTTCACTTTTCTTCAGTTTTAAAATTTATAGCTGATATGAACCAGACGACCCGAGTAATGCCAGGCAGTTTTCGTTAGTTTATTAATATATTCTCAATATACACTCAATAATCATCTCCTCTTCAGAATTGCTGATCGCTTGTTCCACTCAAAATTCTTTATCTGCCTTCAAATAGATATCTTGCTATAACTCCTGCTCATCTATTGTACCTAAATGTCCACTCTACACCCACCCTTTGTAAAGTCTGTTTTTTGGATCCATATCCACACTTCATATTAATGAATTGCTCGTTGCTAAGTTTTATGTTACCTGTTGCTGATCTCCCTTCCTTATTAGGCCTGCCTCAACTGTACAATATGATTATCATTGGTTTAATAGTTTTGTTTTAATGTATTTATAATGTTTCCTCTTAATTTCATTTAATTGTAAAGCCTGTTGCTGATTTATTTTTCATTGTAAACCGAGGTGATGTTTTTAACGTGCCGCGGTATATAAAAAAATCACTAAATAAATAAAATTAAATAAATATTAAAAAGCCCGGTCCAGTACAGATTCCTGGGGCAGTCCACTATTTATCCTTCAGCATTGAGACCAATGACCATTCAGTCCTATTTTCTATTTCCTTTTAGCCAGTTACAATCCACTGTTTGGTATTGCCTCCTATCCCATGACTCTCTAATTCCCTGATGAGCCTCTCTTGGGGGACTTGTCAAATGCCTTTTAAAAATACAGATACACTATGGCAGATGACTCACCCTTGTCCCCATGTTTATTAACCCCTCAAAAAATCTAACAAATGTTTTTTTAAGACAAGACTTCCCTTTTATAAATCCATGTTGGCTCTGTCCCATTGATCTCTTTAAATGCAGATGGCCAGTATTTTGTTCATCACAATAGCTTCTATCATTTTTCCTGGTATCAACATCAAACTCACCATAGTTTCCCGGATAACCCCTGAAACCCATTTTAGAAATGGGCATCATGCTGGCCACCCTTGAATCCTCAGGTACTGTGGCTGATTTAAATGAAAAGTTAGAGATAACTAGTAATATGTCTGCAAATAGATTTTTTTAGTTCTTTCTGAAGTTTGAGGATTATACCATCTGGTCCCAGTGATTTGTTACTCTTTAGTTTGTCAATTTGCTCTAATATATCTTCCTGTTTTTTTCCTGTAAGTACTCTGTGGTTGATTTTAAGGAATATTTCAGTTCATTGTCTTGCTGAAATATCCAACCTCAGTTTGAGCTTCAATTTCTTCACTGATTGTGGAATATTAGCTTCAAGGATGTGTTGATATTTATTTGAACCTTTCCTTCTTTCCACCCATACAATATTTCCTCTGCTACTGACTGCCACACAAGCTAAAAACATAATAGATGCATCCCCATGCTTAACAGTTTGCTAGATGTTCTTTTCTTCAAATGTTTCACCCTATTTTCTCCAAATGTATCTTGTGTGGTTGTGGCCAAATGATTCCATTTTGTTTCATTAGTCCAAAGGACTTTTTTCCAAACAGTTTCAGGTTTATCAAGGTTTTCTTTTTCATATTTGGTGGGGCTGTAGAAAAGAGTTCCTTCTGAAAACTCAGCCTTGTAGGTTATTGCTGTGAATCGATGCCATACTGTAGATTTTTAAAATTATTTTCAATCTATTAAATTCAGAAAAATAAATAGTAATTTTGCATTAATCCCACATGGCATACTTTGAGGGGTGGAAGGAGTTTAAATTGTAAAATGGTACATTTACCTGGATTTTCTTGTATAGTATGTAGAACATTGTATCTTAATTGCATTTTGGATTGTTGCTTTCTTCAATAAATAGTTATAGATTAAAAATTGAAGAAAAATGTTACTTTTGCATCAGGTAGAGCTTGTCAGCTTCTGTTCACTCAGAGATTAATTTGTCCATAGGTGCCTGAAATTTTGCACATAACTGGCGTCATAGTGGATAACACATTGAAATCGTCGGTTCAGTGTGCTGCGGCAGTCAAAAAAGCAAACAGACTTTTTTCCTTTCTAATAATTCCCTTTCTAATAATTCCCAATGTTGGGAATTATTAGAAAGGGAATGGTGAATAAAACGGAAAATGTCATAATGCCTCTGTATCGCTCCATGGTGAGACCGCACCTTGAATACTGTGTACAATTCTGGTTGGCACATCTCAAAAAAGATATAATTGCAATGGAGAAGGTACAGAGAAGGGCTACCAAAATGATAAGGGGAATGGAACAGCTCCCCTATGAGGAAAGACTAAAGAGGTTAGGACTTTTCAGCTTGGAGAAGAGACGGCTGAGGGGGGATATGATAGAGATGTTTAAAATCATGAGAGGTCTAGAACGGGTAGATGTGAATCAGTTATTTACTCTTTTGGATATAGAAAGACTAGGGGGCACTCATGAAGTTAGCATGGGGCACATTTAAAACTAATCGGAGAAAGTTCTTTTTTACTCAACGCACAATTAAACTCTGGAATTTGTTGCCAGAGGATGTGGTTAGTGCAGTTAGTATAGCTGTGTTTAAAAAAGGATTGGATAAGTTCTTGGAGGAGAAGTCCTTTACCTGCTATTAAGTTCACTTAGGGAATAGCCACTGCCAATAGCAATGGTAACATGGAATAGACTTAGTTTTTGGGTACTTGCCAGGTTCTTATGGCCTGGATTGGCCACTGTTGGAAACAGGATGCTGGGCTTGATGGACCCTTGGTCTGACCCAGTATGGCATTTTCTTATGTTCTTATTTATGTTTTATGGATCTATTTTATTGTTGTTTTGGATTTTTATTATGCTGCATTTGATTACCATATTTTGTTTTAATTAGGAGTGGAACCTAGTGGTTAGAGCAGTGGGCTATGAATCAGAGTAGCCAACATTCAAATCCCACTCCCACTCCTTGTAACCTTGAGTAAAGTCACTTCACCCTTCATTGCCTCAAGTATATTGTGAACCCTCTGGGGACAGAGAAATATCTACAATACCTGAATGTAATCCACTTTGAAGTAGATGAAAGGTGGAAAATAAAATAAATAAATAGACCACTTTGGATTGAACATAACATAAAGTTACCAGAGAATCTTCTAGAACAGTGGTCCCCAAACCTGTCCTGGGGGACCCCAGTCAGTCAGGTTTTCAGGATATCCGCAATGAATATGCATGAAATAGATTTGCATGCACTGGAGGTTACACATTTGGTAAGCGCCGCTCTAGAACAGCTGGTCATAGAAACAGACTATGATGACAGATAAGGACCCTATGGCCCATCTAGCCTTACAGTTTACTTTATCTTTTGTTTTCCCTTCACTTCTTCACAACTAGGGATCCTTCGTATCAATCAAAATACTTACGGTCTTACAACAGAACAGCCTAAGGTCTGATTATTGATCTGACGTAGCCCATGGACCTCCAGTAACTCCACCATGTTCACGAAGGCTCGAGGGACCTGCAGGGAAACCACAGGAGCATCAGACATAGTAATGAAAAGGACACCATACAACTAGCTGGTAGCAGAGGGGATTACCAAGAAGTGAGCACACGGCAGTATTCTGGTCAAGCTCTTCCAAATGTAAGTGTGTGTGTGTGTGTGTGTGTGTCACTTTTCTGCCTTTTACTAGCAGCGGTGCCCTTTACTGATATGGCAGCAGTGGCTTCAGCTGGCCTGTTTGCCAGCAGTAGGTGTCAGAGGCATCGTACAAACCCTGCCCTTGTACTGATATTAGTGTATGTAGGTGTGTTGAAGAGGTGAACCACTCTCCAATGGAAGGAGGGTCTTTGAGTCTGCGCCTGTGAGATGCAGAGCAGAAGGAGGGGACAGGATTTTGTGAGTTGGAAACTCTCAGGTGTGTGGTGCCACTGGGCCTAATCCCTCCGCAGGGAAGGCTCCAGGAGAAGGAGAGTCAAGCTGTTCCTGCCCAGGGAAGGGGTCGGCCAGGCCATACTGAGAGGAAGAAAAATAGGAATCTAGGAGACAGGAAAGCCTGGAATCCCAGTGTGGGTGCAGGAAAAAGAGAAGAGTTTCTGAGAGAGTTCAGTTCTAGAAGTCCAAGAAAGAATGGTTCACTTCGGAAACAGAGCAACGTTAGAGGATTTTGGGGTTCAGGGACAAACTGCCTGTCAGAAGAAGGTCACACAAAGTTGCTGACTGACCAAGAGGAATTCAGCCAGAGGCTCATCGGAGTTTAAGAAGTGGGAGAGGAAGGAGGGAGAGCTGCATCCTGGAACAGGCACCGGGGAAGAGCCAGGTGAGGAGGGTCCCTGCCTCATTGAGCTTACCTGCCAGGATGTGCAGCTTTTGCGGTGGAAAGAGAATGAAATTTGATATTTTTGTATTTTTTTTGCCATCAGTTCCAGTTAAGAACACTTATTTTGAACAGCAGCTTTGGATTCCATGTGATGCTTTTGAGATTTGGCTGGACTAGTGCGCAGAAGGAGCACCAAAGAAGAGAGAAAAACCTATGCATGGGCTTTGAAGAGAATAACCTTTTCCCCTTGTAGGGGAACCCAGGGAGGTAATGGGGCTGTGCCTGGTCTATTATGCTCCCACTGAGCCCCCATGCCCAAGAGCTGACTGGGATGTGGCTACAACTATAAAGGTATATTTTGGTGTCTGTCCAGGAGCAGAGCCAGTGCAAGATTAGGTACCCTAGGCAAAACCCCCCCCCACCAGTTGTGCAGCCCAGCCTAGGTGTACGCCGTGAGCCCCGTCGCTGGCTCGGAGAAAGGCTCGCTCGGCTGGCTAGCAGCAGGTCTGGGCCTAGCGGAGGAAGGGGCGGCAGGTGAGGAAGGTCTGCGGCCGCGGGGCTCAGCTCTGCCCCGTCCTTCGTGGCCTGCATTGTTTCGTGCTAATGCGCTCGGCTGAGACACCGCTTGCCCTGGCTTGCCTCGGTGTGGCCTTGCGTTTCTGCCTTCCCAGGCAGCGTTTCATTCTGTGCTCTTTACCTCTGCTTTTCTGTGAGATGGGAGGGCATTTCTGTTCTGGCTCTTGCTGCATCCTGCGGCTGCTGCCTCTGGGACCCTGGCACTCTAGGCCGCCACCTAGTTTGCCTAGTGCCTCCACCGGCTCTGTCCAGCAGCAAATATTGGACCAAACAGGGTACCTTATGCCCACATAGGAGCCTAACTTTCAAACCTATCCGCAGTACAACATTTAAGTGCATAAGTGGATGCATGGAGATTAATGCTAGTATTTTCTAAATCATGTACAGAGAACAGCAACCAAAATGATAAAGGGGATGGAACAGCTAAAGAGGTTAGGGCTGTTCAGCTTGGAGAAGAGACGGCCGAGGGGGGATATGATAGAGGTGTTTAAAATCATGAGAGGTCTAGAACGGGTAAATGGGAATCGGTTATTTATTCTTTTGGATAATAGAAGGACTAGGGGGCACTCAGTGAAGTTAGCAAGCAGCACATATAAAACAAATTGGAGAAAGTTCTTTTTCACTCAGTGCACAATTAATCTGGAATTTGTTGCTAGAGGATGTGGTTGGGGCAGTTTGTGTAGCTGGGTTTAAAAAAGGTTTGGATAAGTTCCTGGAGGAGAGGTCCATAAACTGCTATTAATCAACTTGACATAGGGAATAGCCACTGATATTAGTAGCCTGGGATCTACTTAGTGTTTGGGTACTTGCCAGGTACTTGTACCCTGGAATGGCCTCTGTTGGAAACAGGATGGTGAGTTGATGGACCCTTGGTCTGACCCAGTATGGCATGTTCTTATATTCTTTATGTGTGGTAGGAGTTGTACAGTTTATAAAATACCTCATATTTCTGCTCTGAAAGTAATCTCAAATGTGTCTAATGCAAGAACATGCATACTTTCTATACCTATTTTGTAAGCATATGTACATATAATTTCAGTGTGAAAAAAATATAACATGTACACATAACCGTGATTTATGTGCAGAGACGTATTTTATACCATTTTGAAAATATTTCCATGCGTACTTGGAATCACCAGTTCACCCATACCTGCACCAGTTCACCCAATCTGTCTCCAGTTCACCTAGATTCTCTACGACTTCACCCTGCGCCACCATCCATTCACCCAGCCCTCTCACCTAAAAACTGCAGCCCAGTCTGATTTCACTTCCCCTCCCCCGTCTCCACCCTGTCCTGCCGCGTCAAGCTAAGAATGAGCAAAATAAAAAGGCTTTCTAGATGTAACTCAGATTTATTTCCTGATGTTTCAGTCAGCTCCTCTTATATCCAAGGAGATTTTATAAGCCAGAGATGTCACTGCCTGGTCTAACAGCATCCAGTCCTCAATGCCACCTTAGGCTCTGATCCTGCAAGATCTCAGAAGCTAAGCAGGGTCAGGGCGGGAGACCTCCATGGAAGCCTGAATGCTGAAGGAAGTGATGTGAGTGGATAAGCAGGGGGCATCTTCCCTTGGAAATGCTGCTGAATCAATGCCCCGGCACCAAACTGTGCGGGTTAAGTACCACTAAGGGATCCATCATTTGGGTGAGACGCCAGCTGAGATCCTGCTACTTTTTGCAAGAACAGAACTGTTAATCCCAGGGTCATGACGCAATTTCAAAGCAGACTTTTCAGTTTAGCCTGCATAATTTTCCTTGCAGATGTCTATAGATGAGACCCCTCAGGGACATAGTAGCCACCTCCCACCATGAACTGGTGAGAACGACTTGCAGCTTCGTTGAGAAGCCGATTTAAAAACGTTGAACGGATTGAGGACAAGCCGACGATCGAGGAGCAAGTTCCATTGAAAATTGATGTGCTGAACACCGACATTTTGAAGGAGTGAACACCCCCTGAGGAAAGATTCATTGCGATCTGAAACGCGGCCACGTTGGGCTATCATTTTGAAACAGAGAAGTCGGTTGATTGCTTCACTTTATATTTCAAATCGGGACATTAGAAGCGGTTGCTTTAGAGAGAAAATTTCAGAGACATAAGATTGAAGCGGCTTTGTTGATAATAATACTCTTAAAGAAAACATTTTTCACACAATAGACACAAAAAAACCCGGAAAAATGTGGTTGGAGGTGGATTGTTAATGATTGCAACACAAATGTATCACCCAGTGATTGGGGTAAAAGAGTATTAAGTATAAAACTTTCCCTTCCTTCTCAAAATGTTTTTTTTTGGTATACATGTTTGAATAAACAATTGAAAGAAAGATATTAAACTAATGGTCAACCCAGCATGGGAGGCTAGGAAAGTTGAATTTACATGTATAAAGCGTATGGTGAAAGTATTTCTTAAGAGGTGATTCCAAGGGGAGTTTGGTACAACAATTGATAAATCCCTCTAATCATTGCAATTAAAGTGCACACGCATTTTGGTATCTTAGTAGTGAATGATGATATAGGCTTAATTGGCATCTCAGAGACATGGTGGAAGGAGGATAACCAATGGGACAGTGCTATAGCAGAGTGCAATGATAAGAAGGAGTAACTTGGTGGCAGGGGGCACTTTATGTCCGGGATGGTATAGAGTCTAACAGGATAAAGATCCTCCAATCTATATGTACAATTGAATCTTTATGGGTAGAAATCCCATGTGTGTTGAGGAAGAGTATAGTGATAGGAGTATACTACCGTTCACCTGGCCAATCAATGCTAAGAGAAATTAGGGAAGCTAACCAAATTGGTAGTGCAGTAATAATGGGAGATTTCAATTACCCCAATATTACTGGGTAAGTGTAACATCAGGACATGCTAGAGAGATAAAGTTCCTGGATGGAATAAATGACAGCTTTGCTAAGGGCTTTTCCCACGGATTCCCCAAAGCTCTGCCAAGAGAGCTTCATTAACAGAACTTTAACTGCTGCAGTAAACCTGCAAGCTGAGTTTCAGGTGCTCAGCATAGTCTGCTCCATAACCGAGAAGCAGCTATTCGTGCCAACACCCCTGGAAAGACCGTTGGCCAATTAGTGAATCTTATCCTTTTTCTGCCATCATATCTCATGGAGGCGTCTGTGAGACTTTGTGGGTTTTATCTGTCATCCACCAGAGGGGCTTTGCTGGATTAACCCCTGGTGTCGACGCAGACCCCTGGACTCGTGCTGTACTACAGAGGGTGAGAACATTGGCTTAATTACCTTTCAGTTGGGCTAATTTAGTGTGGCAATTGTGTAATTCTTAAGTGCAAAGTTGAGCTTAAAGATAACATTTATATTATCTTTATCTTACATGAAAGTGCTTGCGTTATAAAACTGAAACTGTAACAAAACCAAAGAAACAAAAGACATAATTATAATGTATTAAACCTTGTTTTACCACCTCACCAAAGGGTCCATTTCTGCTCCCTAAAGGTTGCCAGATTAAGTTCTGTTAATTAAATGTAAGATATCCACACCAGACAGTCCTACAGGAGGAATAGCCACTGCTATTACTGGCATCAGTAGCATGGGATCTTCTGAATGTTTGGGTACTTGCCAGGTACTTGTGGCCTGGTTTGGCCACTGTTGGAAACAGGATGCTGGGCTTGATGGACCCTTGGTCTGACCCAGCATGGCATGTCTTAGTTTTCATGTTTTAACAGAGCAAAACCACATAGTCTCTGGACTAAGCATTCCCCAGCATCATGGTTAACACCTGCTGAGGATAGCAATTCCACCTACCCTGTTACCAAGCTTGATGGCTCTGGGGATCTTACCTCTTTATAGAGAATATCCAGGGCAGCTTGAATGTGTCTTACATAGTTTTCCGCTGAATACATCTCCTGAATGAACAGAATCAACAGATCTAGTTAATTCACTCGTGGAGCTCAGAAGAGCCACTGCACATACGAACTGTGAATAAACCCATACGGGAGAACAAGGGGAGAGTGAAAACCAGCTGAAATGATGTCTACAAAGAAAAAAAAAAAGACTTTGGAGTGAATAATCTTCTCTAGTGTCCACTTTCCCTGTTTTTCATTAGAAAAGGTCTCCCATTTCTAGCACAAGCCATGCTTTGGTATCTTACAGTTCTGCAGAATCCAGTTGGGCTGGGGCCAGATATTATCCAGCAAGGTCACAGGGACCTACGGTAGGTGGCTGGATAGTCAGGACACAGCCCCACCAAGCTTCGTAGCTGTTTATGTGATTACCAAGCTAGGTGGCTAAGACATGGATGGGGGCAGAGGGAGAGAGCTGGGTGTTGGAAAAAGCAACATCTGTCCTGGATGGTAGAAAACCAAAGAGGAAGGGAAGAGAAAACGGACTGACTTTGGAGAAGCACTCAAGCTCCTTCAGCTGGGAGGAGGTCGGTGGGGCCTACCGACTCACAATGCATGCTAACTCTCGTTAATGCATTTTGATATGTTACAAACCGGACAACAGAAGAAACATTCCTTTTGAGCCGTCAGACCAACATTGGATTTATCCAATGATGCTGTGCCTGAGTTTTCCAGACCACACGTGGTCCAGGAGAGTAGTGAGCTCTCGAAAGCTCAGACACAGTCATCATCATCTCTGCATAATTAATGCTTTAGCCCCGTGAAAGGTATCACGACCCGCAAAGAATCCACTCTTCTCCACGACTCTTATGGCGGCTGGAACGGAACACCCCCAAAGGAAGGCGGCCACGAAGCGCTCATAGTTTTTCCGCCAAATCCCCCTTCTCTCCCCACCCACAGAGGTATTTCCCATTCCCTCTGCTCTTTCCTTACAAATAATATCATTCTTCAGACAAGGTCCATGCTCACGATTGTCCCAGCTTCAGCTCTACTTTGGAGGGAGGAATCAATGATTTGGACAAAGCAGGATCCGAAATGGGGATAGGCGAATAATTTGGTTTATGAAAGGAACACTGCATGAAGACGGGCAAATTTATTCCAAGAAATAACAAGCAGATGTCGCTGTGCGACAACCCAGAAAGTTTTCTTCAGAACTTTCTCCAAGCCCGGGCTCGTTGGAGGGGAGATCTGTCTGCTTCACTTTCCTACCTCTTGCAAGTTGTTTTTGTTTGTTTTTTAACCCAGCAAATTTAAGACATGCATCAGGACATTATGAAGAATGCACATGCTTATTCCTATGAATGTATTTCTGAATAAAACTGCTACAAAACTGTCCAACATTCACATTTAGCTTCACGATTGTACTTTTTAAAAGTTTGTCCATCTGTGCTCTCAGCCTGTGAAATCAGATCAGATGCATATGATACTCTCTGCCTGAAACTCCAAAGTCCCTGATCCTGAGATTGCGGGATAAGGTTTTGAATTAATGATGGGAAGATAATGGTCGTACGTCTGCCCTGTGTAAAGAAAGAGAACATCTGACTGGCTGCTGGTAAAACACTGCAATCACAGCCTTCTTCTTCTTCTTATATTATTATAGCTGGGGAAAGTTGTGCCATGGGGAGAGACAGTGACGTTTCCCGACTTCCTTCATATGCTCTATGGCACGGATCTGAACCCAGGAGCTCTCCTGCTCCTCGGATCTGAGCACCAGCCACTAGGACCACAAGAAGAGGAGAAGCCACAGGGAGGAATATGGTGGTCTGTGCAGATCACCCTGGAAGGAATGACAGCGTTAACAATGTTTAAAATATATTGGCCCATGTTAACCCCATCATTCCTTCAGAGTGATCTGCCTCTCCACCCCAAACTATCTGAGAAGCAGACAGCAGGATGGATCACTGTTTTAACTTACCCTGATGTTCCTTATACAAACAAGAGACATGGAAGGATGACCATAAAGCTCCATCTCACAGTGAGCAGGCATTACCAGCCCTGGATTTACCTCATTACACCTATGGACTTGAGGTCTTTCAGGAACTGGAAATACAAGCCAATGTATGCAGCAGGACTAAAATCCCGGTCTGCAGTAGCCTGATCCTTTTAACACAGAGCTATCTGATCACCCCGGCTATAGCATGAAGAAAGAGCCAGTGACTGCCCAAGGCATAGTCTATCTGAAGTCTAATACATACGCTATCCAGGCAGTATTGGCACAGGTCGTTGCCTCCAATGAAGAGCGTGATCAGCTTCCAGTCTTCCTGAAACTGGATTTCCTAGTAGAAGAGAGAGAGCGAGAGGATTTAACGGGGAGAGCATGCATCTAGTTGTTTGGAATCCAAAATGGTACACAAGCGAGGGATAATTAATAAACGCATCCGAGCCCCCACTTATGGCAGCTTAAACTCCCGCACTGATGACGGATCCTAGTGACACTGGTAACACCACTCTCATCATAATACATGACCGACAGGGAGTAGATCTCATCTGTACTGTAGCTCTCTGGGGTATTCTCCTGCTTATAGTAAGCCAGTACGATTGTGTTTTATAGGAGAAGTAATGGTCCCAGGTTGGCCAGAGCTCAAATAGTGTCGTGTCATCAGCGGGGTCACATGGCAGAGCACTAACCGGAGTGCGGATGCGATTGGTGAAACAATGGCGCCAATGAAATGTCTCCCCACTCAGGGAGAGACACTTGGTAGAGTATGATTGGTGGGTACAGTTTTCAAATGCCCTGGTTTGTGTTTCTGGCATGAAGTGAAAGCAACTGTCAGTGCTTGTGGAGGCGGTGAGAAGAGAGATTTGGACTCTCGAAACATGATATCCTGTTGGGCGAAAGTGCAATACTTTATTTTAAATGCAAAATTGAAAAAATTAAAAACTAAAAAAAGTTGCAGAGCTTGGGACCGATGATTATAATTTTACGAGCATAACAAGGTGAAAATAATTGACTGGAAGCTAGTGGTATGAAGCAATGTTCCCTCAGCTTTTTGAAAGACTGTGTGTGTGCAAAAATGTTCTTTTTGTGCAACTTTCCATAAGCCAAGTTCAACTTTGTGCACTACGAGCCAGTCTGATACTCTGGGAGGAGGGAAGCGGCGAAGCGACTTACTTCTTGCTTTTGGTTTGTTTTTTTTTTGCTTCGCCGCTGTGTCTCTCCTCCTCCAAAAGCAAGAAGTAAGTCGCTTCGCCGCTTCCCTCCTCCCGGAGCAAGGCTGCTTTTCGCGCCCTGCTCCGGGAGGAGGGAAGAGTGAAGCGGCGAAGCGACTTACTTTTTGCTTTTGGTTTTTTCGCTTTTTTTTTGCTTCGCCGCTGTCATCTCTTCTCCCCTCCTCCCTGGTATCTGTCATTTCAAATGACATTTGAAATGACAGATACCAGCGTGGCGTGAAGCCTTAGGCCCGCACACCCAGGATACTGTATAGGCGCTCTATCCAGTAAAATGGGTTGCGCGGGCCTAAGGCATTACGGACGCGGTTTACATTTAAATAAAATTAGTGTTCAGGATCGAGCGGTAGGTGAGCTGCACTGTGTGTGCGGCAACCGCGGGTGCCACAGGCACTAACGCAGCTCTTCCTACCGCTCGGTACTGGATAGACCTGATTGGGATTTTTTGTGCGCACTATGTTTTGCTGTGTGCGTGGGGCTCATGACCTGTGTGCGCACGAGAGGGAACAGTGGTATGAAGGCCCATATAAGCCTCGGCAATATACAGAAAAAGCGAAACACATGCAGTTGATTTTTGAATGCTGTTGAGTGAAGCTGAACCTAAATATATTCGTGTATGTGTGAATGTAGCAAGGACCTGCTGAAGGAACGGATCCCAAAGGAAAAGAAAAGTAAGGAGACCAAAGAGAACATGCAGTATGTGGCTTTTACTGATGTTTGCGTGGCTGGAGGACAAACGCTGCGCATTTTTACTGTCTAAACCTCCCAGCAGTGCCGGGCTGTGTGCTTGGGAGACGAGTGCTGGCATGGGGGAAAGCGGTCATCATCTACGGTCCAAAAAAATATCTTTGATCTGACCACACAGACAATGGGAACTCCCTAGGATGAGCAGAATACATCTTTTTCAAGAGAACGATTTAGCTGTGCATCCCCCGGGCCGCTATCTGTGCCCACTGGGGGGAGGGGGGAGTTTGTAAGAAGGTGGTGGGGTCTCGAGAGATAATTAATGATTTTTGATTCGATGTGAATAGGGCAGCTCGGGACAGAACGAGGAGGAGCTTCTTGCCGTGTCGAAATAGCGATAACTGAGCCTCCCATCTAAAGCTGAAGGATTCGCACGGTACTTACAGTGCTGCTTCTCATCAGGTCAATCAGAGTACGGGCTTGGGTGGACATATTCCTTTAGGGAGAGAAAAAA
Organism: Rhinatrema bivittatum; assembly: GCF_901001135.1. Classification (NCBI taxonomy): domain Eukaryota; kingdom Metazoa; phylum Chordata; class Amphibia; order Gymnophiona; family Rhinatrematidae; genus Rhinatrema; species Rhinatrema bivittatum. The sequence continues at coordinate 23,863,283 of NC_042617.1, read as the reverse complement.
AACAAAAAACACCCATTTCAGAAAGAAACAGAACGGCCTCCCAGTGGAGGTGGTGGAAACAAACACGGTAACGGAATTCAAGAAAGCCCGGGACGAGCACGGAGAATCCCTAACTGGGAGGCAGCGAGAGGACAGGCGGAGATCAGCTGGGGTCTGCGACACTGGGCAGACTGGAGGGGCCTCACGGTCCACGTCTGCTGTCATGTTCTACTTTTCTACATATGCAGTGGCCTAAGTAAAATATCTAGGGCTGACTGACCACGGATTGTTCTGAGGACCAATTGGTTAGGAGCTTCACTGGCTCAACACTAGTTTGTTTGTTTAATTTTATCTTTTTTGAACCAACAACAGCATAAAACACAAGTGGGGTTTCAGCATCCTGCTCCTTAGCTGCTGGGAGAATCCATCTTGCTGCCGACAGCAGGAACCATCTGGCATATCAACTTGTAACCCGATTCTATGGAAGGAGACAGAGGCGTCAAGCTCACTGCTCCCCCTGCTGGACATAAGATGGATTTGGTCCTGAAGCTTTGCTATTCTTCTTGATGTCTTGCCAGATCTGGCCTTTTCGAGCCTATCTGCCCATCTGATAACACTGGGATAATGGCGGGAGGTGTAGATATCTATCCCAAATGGCTACTTATTAGGTCATCTCTAGGGTAGATTGTATTTCCCTGCTGTGAGCCGTTACCTGGAGAAGTCCCTTGCATTAGCGTTGGTTTTATGCTATGAATGCTCCGTATCCACTTACTGGGCTTTGGATCCAGAGACAGCCACGTTAAATCTCTTGTTTTCTTTCCCAATGCCAGTGGAAAAGCCACGCAATCTTGGATTAAACTTTTTCAAAATATCTTGAAAGAGAAAAGATGAGATGCAGATTTTACCATCCGTTGCTTCCTCAGTCACCCACCCCCCACCCAAATGTAGACAGCATGCCTCAGTGACACGGGTACCCCTCACCCGTCCTGAGGACCAGAGGGAAGGCTCCCTCCTCAGTGCCCTTCTTCTCTGTCTCCCCCAGAAGCTCTGCTGGCCTGGTTGGCCATGCTGCTGCTCTATGGTGGGAGCCGCACAGCCAGCCCCACACTGGCCAGTGCTTTACAGAAGCATTAAGCCCTTCGGCTAGCCATTTTTCTTAAAGCCAAACTGAATTTGATGTTTCATGAGACATTAACTCTGTTTATTTAGATGGCTTAACATATTCAAAACCTTATCTGGAAGAAAGACTAGTCCAGATTAAAAAAAAAAATCAATAGAACTATATGCAGACACTGCAGTCACTTGCAAGTGAGGCTGTGATTCTGGAAACAGAATTGGTTTTCATCATTTTTTGGGGCTTTCAGCTCAGTTAGAACAAAGGCCGAGATCTAGCCTGTGTATTTCCCCCTCTTATATCCCCTCCCATCGTAGCCACAGTGCCTGGCCGGGGTCATAGGGCCACAGCCACGGCTGGTGTGGTCCCTAAGTCTGGCCACTAGGTGTCAGCATTGCACGAGTAGGACTCCCTCCCCCACCTCCTCAGAGGCTGTGAACGCCGCTCCTGCAGCATTCACCGGCCCTGTCCGACCCGGGGAGTGGAAAAAAGTGAGCGGGGAAGGGAACGCGGGTCTCGACACTCGGGCAGTACGTGGCTGCCACCGAGCCATCCCTCTCTCTCTTGTAGGTTTTGATGCACTGCTGTGACAGTGGGGAGGGCCTGGAATTCCTGCAGGGACATCACTGAAGTCGCATGATCACCCACCAATTGCGAGAACCACGTTAAAAATATTCTAAAAACAGGGAAGACTGAGATTAAAAACACCCACTTTCCCAAAACCGCAGCCTGTGTAAGTGATTAGTGGGGTCACTTGCAGGAACGTCCTTAAGCAAAAAGGAAAAGCAGGGTGTTGCCCCTTTAAGTTTTGCTGCACTATTTTAAGGGGTGGAGAATACGATTCCTCTACAGGACCCATGCAACCACCGGAGCTGGCAGAGCCACCAAGGTTAAACCAACATGTGACTGACCTCCCCCCACCCAGGGCAATCGTGCTGCCCTCTGCCTGCAGTTGGCACGGAGCTGGCAGAGCCACCAAGGTTAAACCAACATGTGACTGACCTCCCCCCACCAAGGGCAATCGTGCTGCCCTCTGCCTGCAGCTGGCACAGCGTGAACGGCCGGGGGGGGGGGAAAGGCCTCTCCCTCGCTGCGCTTTGCCTGCTTGACGGAGGCTTTTCTCCCATCCTGTGTCGATGAGGAAAATGCTTAGGAAATGAGCCCCTTAGGGCAAGGGGTAAGGAGGGTATACTGGTGGGGGAGGGGACAGAGGAGGCCTAATTCCGCACAAGCACCGTGGGCTGGGGGCATTGTCCCACGGGACTGCCTCACCCGAGAACCAAAACTGCCTTTTTTAAAGCAATTGCAGAGGGCAGAACGCAAGCTTTCTTCTTTTCATTAAGTTTTAAACATTTACTAAATGTTTTCTGAAGGAGCTAAGGCAGGATAAAGATCCAGGCCGGTTGTCAGATGGATCAAAGGGAGTGAATGGAAAGAAACTGTTTCCTTATAGGAACAGGATGGACTTCACCCTCAGAGAGCGAAACTTCCTCTCTCTTTCCTTTAACCCTCGACCTTGTACTAGGGCAGGATACAAACAAGAAATTAAAATGTAGCACAGTCCGGGGGCCTCGGGACCTCACGTACACCGACCGCTGCAGCCCAAATGGGCCGGTACCGAAAGCAGCAGCGGCGGCGGCCATGTGCTAGCTCAGTTGCGTCCGCATCCTCCGCCTCTCTGACCGCGAAATCCCACCAATGCCTTCCCTCACAGATTGCACCAGTTTGGCAGAATGATTTTTATAGAATTCGTTTATAAGGATCCCCCCGTTCAATACGGCCAGCACAGCCTCGCCTCAGGTTTTTATCAGTTCGCAGCTTGGGCCTCTCCTTCTGCGCTGCACAGAGAGGACGAGGAGGGAGGGGATGAAGGATATAACACGGGGCAGAAACCGAAGCAGCCGGGAGGGTCCTAGACCCTGACAAGGCTGACCAGGAAAAGCCAAAAATCAGTCTAAACCTTAAAACCTCCCGTTCTGTAAAGACAGAAAATACCTTCCAGGGCTAAGAGCAGGGCCAGTGCAAAGGGTATTATTAGGTGCCCTAGGAAATCTTACAGCCTGGGGCACCCACCTCTCCCATACGCAATTTAAAATGATGTACTCGCATGTGCTCTCAGGCCTACGCTCTTTTTTTCCTCTCCCTTCTAGGTGCAGGGAGCAGCAGCTTTCTTCTTGGACTTCCACTCTCTTCCACGCTGAGCAGCCGCTGCTCCTCTTTTCAGCTGTGTGTGGCCCGCCCGATGCTGCGATGCGTCACCCTCTCCGTCCTTTCTCCTGGACCCGCTCTTTCCAGCTGCAGTGAGACTGGGCCTCCTTCTTCCTCCCCACACAGGCCCCCCCACAACACGTTTCCTCTTCTGGTCCCCGGGGGGGGGTTGGAAGAAGGAGGTCCAATCGCCTGGGCCCTGCAGCTGCCACCAGTGCTGGGAGTTGGGACAGTGTGGGGGTTTTTTTTTTCCACAATTCAGGGCAGGTTCAGTGGATGCAGGAGGTGGCTGCTCGGCCACCCCCAAACCTGTGGCGCCCTAGGCAGTCGCCTAGGGCTTCCACCGGCCCTGGCTGAAAGAAGACCGTTTAGCAATTTCTTGAACTGTGTCTCTAGCGGGGGGCTCCTGCTTTTGAGAACGTTAAATAGCATCGGTGGGTCCTTTTAATAAAGCAGTGTGTGTATGCGTTTTGGTCTACAGGCTTTAACAAATGTTAACAGCTCGCATGAAAGCGCCAGACCCGGCTGAGCTTCCGAGTTCTTGCGGGACTGTGAGGCCCAGGGGCGGGCTTCTCCTTAGTACTTACTGGGTAAAGTTGTCTCTGTTTCCAGCGTGCCATCTCCACCGATGCTGCAGGGGAGAGAAGGGGGGGGGGAGAGACCGTTAAGCGAGCAGCCTGCAGTGCCCATTCTCAGCATTCACCACACAGAGATCACGAAGACTGCTCTTCCTGTTTTAGGCCAACTTCCCAGGCACTTATGCAAGCATATTTTAAGGCACGTTACGCTGGAGCGAGCGCGTCTACTGTCGAGAGTGCTGGAAATCAGAAACTGCTGAGAAAATCAATGCAAAAAAAAAAAAAAAGTAAAATAATGCTGCTTCGGGGGTCATAAATCAAGGTATGTGACCAAGAGAAAAAAAGAGTGGCTATCAATCTTTATGCTGTCCCAGTGAAAGCTATCGTAACCTACAAAGAATGAAGTTTAAAACTGATGAGGATGTGAAAAGATTCCATGTCATCTTATCAACTAGCAGGTTGGGTAACAAGATGGCACCTGAGCCACTTCAGCAGTGATAACAGATGTGCTGGTTATGTGTTATGGGAAACAGGAGGCAACTGGACCTTATCAGCCTAATATACGGGATGGAAAAATTGGTTCTTGCCTACTAATTTTCTTTCCATAAGTCCCACAGATCAGCCCAGAAATGTGGGTTATTTTCCCCTACCAGCAGAGGGAGGCAGAGATAAAAGCTTGATTGCACTCTCTCAGTACATATGCCAGTGTGTCACCTGCAGTCTTCCGGCAAACATGTAACGAAGCCGAACCAAATAATCCCTAATGCCCTCCGAGCTGGAGAGTCGGAGAACCCGAATCTCAATTTGACCATCCTTTGAACAAAAGAATGAAAACGGTCCAGAATCAACTACCTACAAAACACTGACAAATTATACCGCCAAGAACTGTCTGCTGCAAGCACAGAGGCAGGACCCTGGACTGATCTGTGGGACTCAAGGAAAGATAATTCTCAGGTAATAACCAATTTTTCCTTCCTTATTGTCCCCCAGGTTAGTCCAAATGCGTGGGAAGAACCCAAGCCTCCTTACAATGGGCAGGACCTTGTCAGGCCCACTCGCAGCACACTTGCCACAAATTGTTCTGAGTCTGGTCCCCAAATATCCAGGTGGTAGCGCTTGGCAAAATTGTGCAACGTAGACCAAGTAGCCACTCTATAAATCTCATGCGGTGAGACCAAATGACACTTGACCCAAGACACTGCCAGTCAAATGAGCTTGAAGACCTGCCAGAACCTACAAGCTTTTGCAAATGTATGTCGACGTAATCACCTCCTTGACCCATCTATCAATAGAAGTCTTTGAGGCTGAATAAGATGGGGACCTCCTAAAGGCTGGCATTCAATCGATTGACTCAAATGAAAAGATGAAACCACCTTTGGCAAAAAAGATGGAACTGTACTGTTACGTTTGGCGGCTTACAGGATGTCCCCGCAAGCCATGGCACACAGCCTGATGCCAGCTCCACCCGGACGCCTCCTCTGTGGCAGACACCATCAGCCTCCTCTCTCTCGTGGCACGGATGCCGCCAGAACCACTGCCTCTAGCATCCCTTCATAGGCATGCGCATGCCCAACGTCACGTCTTTTAAAGGACCCACAGCGGGAAACTGCCTCTTAATGACATCACCATTCAGCCTTATAAAAGGGCCCTTCTGACTTTCCTACCTTGCCTCAGCAACAGGTCTCCTGCATCGTTGTGTGTAGTGTGTGTTGCTGCTCCTTGTTCCTGCGTTCCTGTTCCTGCTTCCTGCCTCATCTCTCCAGCCTAGACTGCTTTGTTTTTCCAGCCCCACCGGCCTTGACTCCTCAGTCCCATTTGCCTCATCTTTCTGCCATTCCTTGGACTGACTTCTGGATCTGACCCTTGCCTGGACATTGGCCATACTTTTTTGCCGCCTGCCTCTGATCCTTGCCTGGACACTGACCATTCCTTCTTGCCGCCTCCCTCTGACTCTAGCCTGGATCTATGTCTACACCATTGCCACAGAGAATCTTGCCTAAGACCTGCCGGGCCCCCTAACTCGAGGGCTCAACTCAAGGTGAAACTCCTACTCAGTCTCTCTTCTGAGTAGCTCTCCCAGATGTTGGTGAGGGCCTACGGGGCCTACCCCATAGGCTGAGCCAATCTCACCACAGCAGCAAGGGCCAAAGATCTTACATGTACGAATGGAAACTCCAGTATCCATGAACTGCAGAAAAAGATCTCTACACAACAATGCCTGCAACTCTGAAATCCATCTAACCCAGCATATTGCCACCAGAAACACCGCCTTTAGAACAGACCCTTTAGCAAGACTCTCGATCAGTTCAAATGACCTTTAATACTATGTTAAGATTCCAGGCGAATACCGATGGGTGAAGAGTAGGGTGCAAATGCTTCACTCCTTTCAGAAAATGAGCCGCGGTCTGGATGGGAGGTGTTAGCCATCTTTACCTCTGTAGCATGATAAAGCCGCCACCTGAACTGTGAAAGAGTTCAAGGCCAGCCCCTGTTGCAAAGGAGAGTATCACAGCCACTGAAGTCTGCAATGATAGAACACCCGACTCTTTGCACCTGTTGCGTCCGGTCTCAGACGGCTTCGATCTCTGTGCCTCACCTTTCTTCACGCTTTTTCCACTAGCCTCGGGAAGATGGCTACTGCCACGTCTGCAGGCCGCTCTCTCCGGCGTCCCCGGAACGGCTATGGCAAGGCAATCCACCATGTTTCTCCTGAGGCCATCCACGTCTTTATCCACATCATGGTGGGAACCTCGGGGGCGTCCCCCTCGAGTGACATCACGCCATCCGGGTATTTAGCCTGCCCTTCGTTTGCTAACAGATTGAGTTAGCAAGGATTGGAATGCCTCCGGTTTAAGCTACTCTGCCACTTCCTTGCTGCGGCTGGAAGCTCTCTCTGCCCTTCGGGGTCATTCACCTAACTTGGGTACCCGCTCCTCGGGGGCCCTATGCTTTTTTCCAGGTGCCTATCCGGGAAACCAGGTACTCGCTCCTCGAGGGCCTGCGCTGTCTGCCTTGGTGCCTGTTATCCAACTACTTCTGCCTGCTAGGATCTACATCTATACAGCTACATCTTATTGAGTAATCTAACCTTGTCAGTCTGTCTCACCTACAGCTCCATACTGAGAATTTGCATCGGTACTCCCTATACCACCATTGTGGGACGGGTCTCCTCTGCCGAGGGCCCCTAGACTGTCTCTACTGGATCATAAGAACATAAGAAATTGCCATGCTGGGTCAGACCAAGGGTCCATCAAACCCAGCATTCTGTTTCCAACAGAGGCCAAAACCAGGCCACAAGAACCTGGCAATTACCCAAACACTAAGAAGAACCCATGCTACTGATGCAATTAATAGCAGTGGCTATTCCCTAAGTATAATTGATTAATAGCCATTAACAGACTTCTCTTCCAAGAATTTATCCAAACCTTTTTTGAACCCAGCTACACTAACTGCACTAACCACATCCTCTGGCAACAAATTCCAGAGCTTTATTGTGCGTTGAGTGAAAAAGAATTTTCTCTGATTAGTCTTAAATGTGTTACTTGCTAACTTCATGGAATGCCCCCTAGTCCTTCTATTATTCGAAAGTGTAAATAACCGAGTCACATCTACTCGTTCAAGACCTCTCATGATCTTAAAGACCTCTATCATATCCCCCCTCAGCCGTCTCTTCTCCAAGCTGAACAGCCCTAACCTCTTCAGCCTTTCCTCATAGGGCAGCTGTTCCATCCCCTGGTATCTTCAAGCTGTATAATAAAAGACAATCTTCTGTGTTTGCGTGTCTCGAGTCTAGCCTAGTACTGCAGTTCCTCATGGGGCTCCTCCCCGTGGGAGTGGCCATCACCGCAGTACCCAAGAATCCACTCAAACACCTCAAAACCGTAACAGCACCAGTCTTCAAACACCTTCCAAATCTGAAAATTCGCCAAGAAAGTAGATGAATTTCTGGCTTGCAATAAGGTAGTAATACCTTCCTCCGAATAGCCCTTAAATCTTAGCCTCCTCCTCACAAGACAAAAGCAAGCCACCTGATTCAAGGCAATTGGACCCTGATGCAAGAGCTCAGGAATGTGTCCTAGACAAAGAGGATTGTCTTCCACCAGATACTCCAGATCCATGAGCCACAGGTGCCTGGGCCACTCCGGCACCACTAATACCATTGTACTTTGATGTCTCTCTATTGGCCTGACCATCCTGCCTATCAGCGGCCAGAGAGGAAAGGCATATAGGAGAATCCCTTGAGGCCACAGCTGAGGTAGCACATCCAGGCCTTTTGAGCCCGACACTTTCTCTGGCTGAAAAACTATGGGACCTTTGCATTATGCCACGTCACTATCAAATCCATCTAAAGGGAACCCCACCTGAACTTGATGAGTGAAATTGCATTTTTGGCTAGTTCCCACTCTCCAGAGTGCAGTCTATGCTGGCTTAGATAATCCGCCTGCACATTCTCCACCCCAGCCAGGCTGACAAAACGTCCAAATGCTGTTCGGCCCACTGAAGCAACCTGCTTGCCTCCAAGGACACCACTGGGCTTCTGGTGCCCCACTGCTTGTTGATATAAGCTACTGCCATCGCATTGTCTGACATCACTCGCACCACTCTGTTCCTGAACAAGAGGAGTAAACAATGTAAGCCAGTCATATCGCTCAAGTCTCCAAGTGATTTATTGACCAGGAAGCCTCCACCCCAGACCACTGGTTCTGTATCGTTTGACCTTGTCAAATTGCCCCCCAGCCATGCAAACTGGCATCCATCATCACCAGAATCCAGTCTTGAGTTTCCAATTGAACCCCTTGTAAAAGATGACTCTGAGAAAGCCACGAAGAGAGACTTAACCTGGCTTCCCCTGAAGCGGAAGGGAAATGTCATACTCCTGAAATTGAGGATTCCAACAGGAAAGCAAGGTTCTCTGAAACATTTTAATATGCACTGCTGCCCAGGGAACAAGATCCAGAGTCGAGGCCATGTAGCCCAGAACCAGAAGATAATCCCAAGCTCTGAGGCCCCGCATGCCCAAAAGGTTCCGGCCTGCTCCTGAAGCTTCAGGCATCTCTTCTTGGTTAGGAAGACTTTGCCTATTCCTGTTTCAAAATGGGCCCCCAGATTATCCAGACTTTAAGAGGAGTGCAACTTGTTCTTCACAAAATTGATTACCCAACCTAAGCTTCATAGCAGTTTTATCACCATGAGAACATCATGATGATAATCCTCTGCAGACTTTGCCCAGACCAACCAGTCATCTAGATATGGGTGCATTCAAATCCCCTTCCTGTGCAACTCTGCCACCACAAGAACCATGATATTGGTGAATGTGCAAGGAGCTGTTGCCAGACCAAAACAAAAGCGCTAGAAAATGGAAATACTTGCCTAATACCGCAAACTTGAATTACTTCTGATGATCCACCCAGATCAGAATATGCAGGTATGCCTCCAAAAGATCCAAGGATGCCAGAAATGCTCCTTGTCTGACCGCTGCAATCACAGACCGAAGAGTTTCCATACGAAAGTGTTCATCCTTTTTAAATCCAATATGCAGAACATCTCTTCCTTTTTGGGGACCACAAAATAAATTGAATTATGTCCCTGACCTTTTTCTCTCAAAGGCACTGGGACAACAGCCTGCAATAGGAGGAGATGTTCCAGGGTGGAACAAACCTCCTCTTTCTTTGTCCGAGACAAACAAGGAGAGATTATGAAGGCCTCATGGACAGTTCAAACCAATTCTAACACATAACCATCTTTTATCACCGGCATTACTCATTGGTCTGTTATCTTGGTCCACTCTTTGAAAAAAGCGGGCAGGTGCCCTTCAATGGGCACCTTCCAAGAGTTGACCAATGGGGCCTCATTGCAAGTTTTTAGCACCTCCAGTGCCTGAATCAGAGGCATCCCACATAGTCTACTTGCCCCTTGAGAACTGAAATTTGCCCAAGAACTGACACTATGACGAAGAACGCTTTCTGGCCTGAAAGTGTCTGGCCTCCTGAAACTTCTGCTGACTGAGAAAGGATTTTCTACTGCTCTTAGGCTTGTCCTCTGGCAACTTATAGCTTTAGGCTCCATCAGATGGTTTATTAACTTATCCAGACCGTCGCCAAAAAGTAGCTTGCCTTTAAAGAGGAGAGTACCAACTTTGACTTCGACCATCCACCTGCAGCCCAGTTTCTGAGCCACAACAGGTGCCTTGCGATACTGCAGATATGTTCCTGGAGGACGTACTGACCAAAATCGTAGATGGCATCCGCAATGAAAGCTAGGCCAGATTCAGGTGCTCTGCCTCCTTTTCCGACACCAAATCCTATGACTCTGCCACTGGGATCCACTGGACCCAGCGCAAACATGCCCGAGACATGAAACTGCTACATGTCGCAGCTCTCAGGGCCAGGGCAGATACTTCAAACAACTTCTCAAGATGGAGTTCCATCTTACAGTCCTGAGAGTCTTTCAATGCCTCAGCCCCTTCCACTGGAATAATGGTCTTTCTTTTCACAACTGGCCCCCAAGATGTCCACCTTCAGAATCTTAATCAGCTCCAAGGTATCCTCCATTGCCCTAAAGATGTTATTGTTAGCCTTGAACCAGGGTCTGTCAGTTTTGGGGCTGAAAAGCCTTATCACTTTAAGGTCATCACCCTTGGCCAAAGGAATTTTGCCCTCTTCCAGAGGGTCCCCAACTGGATCCTCATCCCACAGGGGATCCAAGGGTACCTCTGATGGAATTCCTCCCCAGATCTCTGCAAATCAGGATCTGAAACTGGCTGTCAAAATCTTCCAGCCAATGGGCTAAAGCAGAGAAAAAGGGTCTCCAACCCCCCCTGCTCGCCTCCGCTCCACTAGAAGGATAGCCCTTTAGGGCCTTATAAACTTGGGACCAACTTCTCCTAAAAATCCAACCTTAGGTTAGACACCTTCTCATCTGCTGGAGACAGAGAATACTGGAAGAGTGCAGGGGGCACATTGCATATGTACTGAGAGAGTGCAGTCAAGCTTTTGTTCTCTGCCTCCACCTGCTGGGAGGGGAAAATAATCCATGCATCTGGACTGATCTAGGGGACGATAAAGAATTTCGATTTGCTGTTCACCATCTCCAGCTTCTCACTTTCTCTGTAACAAATACACTGTGTAATAATGAAGTTAACTGAAGAACTGCAAACACTATACGGTCATTGCCACTGAAACCAAAAGCAGTGTTGCCAGAACTGCAGGGGGAATGTGCCATTGAGCCATGCCCTGACCCACACCTTTTAATTCCCAAAACACATGTGCTGGCAAAGCCTAGGGTTCCTCCGCACGCCATCACTCCCCTCTACCTCCGTCCCATTACCCAGTTTTTGTGTGGAAAGCAGGGGCTGTGGACACACACTGGCTTAGCCCAATGCTGCAAGAGCCATGAGGTCCGAGGGAGAGGGGCAGCCATGTTGTTTGGGGGTAGGTGTGAGAGGAGAGCCATGAGCTCTGGGAGGAGGAGAAGAGGAGCCATGAGGTCCAGGGGATGAGCACAATGACAACAGCTCCTTCCTGGACTCTTTAGCCTTACCCTTCCCCCTGCTTCTACAAAAAGTTAAGAGCATTCTTGACCATCAGCAATTTGCTGATGATGGAACACTTCAGTGGCAGCGTTTGTAATTTATAGCAAATGTATATGGCTTCCTGGTGTTAGAGATGCTCGCCTCATCACAAATGTCAACACTAAGTCAAGTGGCAGCAAGTTTTGTACAAAAGAAGAATTGTGTGTCAGGGCTGATATTCTGTAACTGTCTAAGGTTCTAAAGAGACTGAGTTACTATACCAAGTACCAATGCAAACATAACTGAAGACTCAACAAAATACATGTGTACTTACAACTCAAATTAATTTCACCACTTTGGCATTTAGAAAAAGGACATTTTGTCAAGAAAATTAATTCAACTCTTTTCATCATAGTTTTTTTTTAAACATTTGGATGTAAAAGATCCAGCAGGCTTAGGTAAAAACAAGAGCACATTTTTCTTCCTGTGGTAATTCTTGATGATGTCATCAGTGTGTGACAGTTTGTTCCTTTTTCTACAGTGAACTGGAGTTTGAAGGAACAACTTTATTTGTTTTTGACAAATGTAAAATACAATTTTCCAGCAAGGTGGGGAGGAGGAATATATGGAATAATAAATCAGACATGCAGTAGATTCAGTGAAAGAGAAGAACAATTCTTTAGCTAAACTAACAGGTCGATACAGTGTTGAGCGCCTGCTCTCCCAATGCGTGCCCAGGAGGGAGCGCTAGGGACAATAGCGCATACCTAGTGCCCTCTTACCAGCAGAAACCCAGGAGAGGTGGCTATCAGTGAGTTCGGAAAACCGACGCTCAATTTTACAAGTGTTGGTTTTCCGAACCCGCTGACAGCCATGGGTTAGGAAAATGGATGCCGGTAAAATTGAGCGTACATTTTCCTACTCTGACCGGCCAGCACTTTTTTTTTTTTTTTAACCTTTTTGGTTCCTCCGACTTAATATCCGCTCAGAAATTAGTGCCTGCCCCTGGAAAGGCACTAATTTCTGAGCGTTAAATGTGTGAATCGACAGCACATTTTTTTTTCTGTATCCCGGGCGTATGACTAATAGCTTCACCAACATGCATTTGCATGTGATGAGCGCTATTAATTTCCAGAGGGGGGCGTTTGATGCGCTAAACCCCTTACAGTATCAGGGCTAGTGGACGCGCTTCGAAAATGTGCGTCCAACCGCGGGTTAAACAATAAATACAGCTGTAAACATTTCACCTCCAAGACAGGCCTCGCCACTCCGTCGGCAGGTTCCCCAGGCTCGTGGCACGTACTCCAAAGGCAGCCTGCAAGTCATTTTCAAATTAATTAGAAAATCAATTGGCAAGATCAGAAAAATGGAAAATATGAGGAGGAAGAACGTAGAATTTGGCACCCAAACCGGCTCAACCCTGACCAGCTGTCATTCTGCGAATTGCCCCCTTCCATTAATGGACTTGTATTTCTGATTCTCTAACACTGTTGGTACACACAATCCCTTCTCCAGGACTGAATTACTCAGTTCAGCTTTGCTCCCGTGGGATGGCCTCAGGTTTAGATATGGAAGATCTCCCATTTGTGTTCAGAACGCACTGGAGGTGGTCTGCACTGACGATATATTTGCTTGTATATTTGTGTTTCCTTTGTTGTTTGTTTAGTTTCTTTTGCAAAATAATAAAAAAAACAAAATGAACAAGCAAAATTGTAAAAATAAAGGAAAACTAAAACCCCCAAAAAGTCAGGCCCAGTAGGAGGAGGAGAGACCCCCTCCTAAGCCTCCCTCTAATCCCCTCCACCCCCTCGACTCCTCTTGCCATATTTTTCTTTCTTCATGGGACAGAAGCAGTTCCCAGTTACGCTTGTGCTGTGCTTGGACACGGCTCCGGCAGATGGAAGTTGATGCCATTGTTAAATTTTGTCCATACCGAATGGCAGTGCCTTCGGTCTGCCAGCACCGTGTCTAACCACACCACTCCTGTCCTGTGAAGAAAGCCAGTCTGCTTACCTGTAGACAGGGTTCTCCAGAGACAGCAGGATGAATTAGCCATAGCACATTGGTGATGGCCCCCAGCTCTCAGAGCTCAGTAAAACGTGTACTAAGCATGCATGCATGCGTGTTCCCATGCACATGGGCTGCCTCATGAGACCCATGGCAGTCCAGGGAGGTGGGCTGGTATTTACGGCTAATTCATCCTGGGGGTCTATGGAGAGCTTGCTTTCTCTGTCGACAAGCAGGCAAGAATTAGCCATAACGTGTGGGGCGTCCCGAGCTGAGGAGTGCATTATGGAATATTTACTTGAGAGATAACCTAGCCCCAACCAGGTGGAGAGTGGACTACAGGGAGAACAGACTGATCTGCCGGTATAAAGTTACTGTCTCCTCAGGACATGTTATCTGGACAGTAATGGGATGATCTGATAGCTGGGTTCCCAATGGCTGAGGGACCCTCTGCCCCGTAGGAGAGATATCCTCTCCTAAAATTCAGATCGGCTCATCCTCAATCAGGGCTGCTGGTAAAGCTGAAGCAGAACCCAGCTGCAGCATCCCCTGCCACAGGAGGTGGCTGGCTCCGTAGTGCTCCATGCTGGTCGTGCCAGCTCCCATCAACTAGCACTCTGCTTCATGAATGGCACCAGTGGCACTTCCCATGCCATGACAGACACCATGGGATTCTTGGACTATGTTCTGAAGCGCTCCGGTCTGCCATGCTGTGCATATCGACAGTGCCTTTAGAGTGTGCGCTCCACGCTGAGCACACAGATGCGCTCTGGGTGGCCCCGGGTTCAGAAAGAACAAGTGGCTCGGCATCACAGGAATCTTCCCGTACCGTGAATGAAGACAGCGTCTGCGCTGACGAAGCCGAGTCCTGTCTCGGCATCGAGGGGGGGCCCTGCTCTGGCTGCGCCCTGCGCTAATGGCGCTGATCCCTTCTTCGTCTCCGAGGTGGGCGCCTCAAAGGGGGTTGCTCATGCCACTTCGTCCCTTTTTTGATGCCTCCTCCGGTGTCGTAAGCATCTGTGCTACACTAATCCCCCCTGACCTGAGGCGAATCCGGAGGCTGGTGCCACAGAGGTTGGGGTAGGAGGATCAAGAAGGGATCAAGAAAGAGAAGCTTCCCACCTCGACTTCATGCGCCAGAAGCCCAATGACCCCTTGCTCTTTATCGAGTAACGGTGTTTTTCTGGCCTGGATTTAGGCACAGGCAACTGCCTAGGGCGCCAAATTTCGAAGGTCCCAAATATCCAAGCCAAAGAAGAGCCTGCTTCTGCTTGCTTTAGGGTCATGTGCCGGCACAGCCTCAAAGGGACGCCACTCTAGCACTTTGCCTATGAGTGCCAAATTATTAAATCCACCCTAAGGCCTGGGGCTCTTACCTGCCAGGGCCCTCTTTTACTCTTTAAGGCCTCCATCTTCCAGGTGCATTACTGCTAAGCCATGTGGGACATCCAATCATATCTGTAGCAGTTGGAGGACTTGTGGTCCGGGCCTAAACAGCAATAGAGGATGAAGTGTTGTATCCGTGATGGACATCCGGCAGTCGCAGATGCAGGCTTTAAACCTGCTTACCGCAGGCTTCATGGCCTTGGCCTTCTCTTTGACATTTTCTTTGTAGACTCTAAATTCTTTTTTTTTTTTTTCAAATAAAAAAATTTGAAAGCAATGTGGCAGGTAGGATCACTTGAACCATCAACAGAAAAAATTTTAAGCGAGACTGGAACATGCTTGTGCGGTAGCTCAGATGAAGAAAGACTAATGAGGCAGCATGTTCACGCGGGAACTCCCGCACACGCTCAGTAAAGTTTTTTTTTTACTGAGCTCTGAGAGCTAGATCCATGTTGGTGCCATCAGAGGACGTCATCCACGCATTATGGCTAATTCATGTCTGCTTATTGATGGAGAAAGGAGAATATGGTAAGAGGGTTCTTGAGAATGAGGGAGGGGGCTCGAAGGGGAGGCCCAGGAGCAGATTTTTATGTCAGGGGTGGTAGTGGCGAAAAGAAATTTAATACAAAATTTAATTAAAATTTCCCATTTTATTTCAGACCGATGCAGTTCCCTACTTTATTGCGGCATTGATTCCAAAATTCCATTCACACACATTTAGAAGACAATTTCAAACTGCCCACCTTCGTGCAAAGTTAGGAGATACTTTCTGCTCTGCAGCTTTTCTAGTTCCGCTCTATCTTTCTTGAGCTGGGGAAAGCAGAACTTTACAGAATACTGAAGGGGTAGTCACACCATGGATCGATACAGAGGCAATATGATACTTTCCGTTTTATTCTCCGTTATTTCGGATCACTCCTAACATTCTGTTTGCTTTTCTAATCGCCAACGCTCAGTGAGCTGAAGATTTCCAGATATTGTCCAAAAGGACTCCAAGGTCCTTTTCCTGGGTGGCGACTCCCAGAACAGAACCCAGCATTCTGTACCTATAGTTGGGATTATTTTTCCCTACGTGCATTACTTTGCACTTTGTCCACATTACATTTCATCTGCCATTTAGGTGCTCAGTCCCCCAGTCTCACAAGGTCTTCCTTCAATCCCTCTCAATCCTCCTGTGTTTTAACCATGAATAGCACCAGGTCCAATCAGATCACATTGCTCCCTCCTGATACGGACGCCTCTTTCAGCCTGAGGAAAGTGTCTTGCCCTTTACAAGCATGCAGCATGGGGCCTCAGCTGGTCCGAGTGCTCTCAGTGTGACAGACGTCTCACCAAACCCTGCCTGTTGGCGATGTCAGGTTGGTTTCAGTGTGTTAGGGAGGAGCACCACTCCCCGTTGGTTGGGTAAAAACTCCTGATCCTATGTGAATAGCAGAGCTTTTGAGGATGGATTGAGGATTAGGATTCTAAGCCCTAGAGTCCGGAGTGGTGTCTTAGAATCCTCTCCTACTGAGGGTCTCCATAGGACCCTGTCTCTCACTGAGCAGGTCCTAGAGAGATTTAAGAGGAGGAGTAAAATTCCAGGGTGGAAGTTCTCGGGAGAGAAGGAGAAAGAGAAGAAGTTCTAGCAGGGTTTGGAGGGCTTGTGTACTGGAAGATGCCAGGAGAAAGGGCAACCTGCTTTGGAAAGTTCAGAGTCAACACCTGATTCAGGTAAAATTCAGCCCCAGACTTAAAGAACAGTGAAAGCAAGAAAAAAAGGACAATATGTTGAAATCTACTCAGAATGCAGCAGCAGCCAAAAAAGTAAATAGAATGCTAGGGATTATTAGGAAAGGAATGGAGAATAAAACAGAGAATATCCTAATGCCTCTGTATCGCTCCATGGTGCAACCTCATCTTGAGTATTGTGTGCACTTCCTGGTCACCACATCTCAAAAAAGATATAGCAGAATTTGAAAAGGTAAGGAGAAGGGCAATCAAAATGATAATGTGGATGGAACAATTTCCCTATGAAGAAAGGCTAAAGAGATTAGGATTCTTCAACTTGGAGAAGAGATGGCTGAGGGGAGATATGAGAGATGTCTATAAAATAATGAATGGAATGGAACCAATACATGTTAATCAGTTGTTTACTCTTACTAAAAGTACAAAGACCAGGGGACACACAATGAAGTTACCAGGTAATACATTTAAAACTAATAAGAGAAAAATATTTTTTTTTACTCAATGCATAGATAAGCTCTGGAATTCATTGCCAGAGGATGTGGTGAAAGCTGTTAGTGTAACTGCATTTTAAAAAGATTTGGATAAGTTCCTGGAGGAAAAATCCATAAATCATTATTAAGGTGGCGTGGCAGAAACCCAATGCTCATCCCTGGGATAAGCGGCTTGGAATCTCTCTCCCCTTGGGATCTTGTCAGGTACTTATGAGCTAGATTAGAAACAGCATACTGGGTTTGATGGACTTTTGGTCTGACCCAGTATTGCAAGTCTTATGTTCTTATGACATTGGAGAAACAGATTATATCTGCCAAACTGGTATTGAGAGGTCCAGGGTGGTGGAGAGTACCTTCCCCAAAGAGCTGGTCTGTTTCAGGGAGAGTGGGACAGAGTCTGTTTTTGGTTTTTGTATTCTGGATTGAGTTGCAGCTGTAGTGCATTAGCTCACGTGTACTGTTTTTGGATGTGTATTTTGCCACCAGTTTCTTGGAGTAAAGACTATTTTGAACAACAGCTTGGCGTGTTTTTGTTAATGAACTGGTGAGCAGGACAGCCCCCGAGAGAGAAATAACCTCTCTAAGGGTCTTGAAAATTGTTCCCCACCCCTGTGTGGGAATCCTGGGATGGTCATGGGGCCTTGTGTGGTCCATGGCTCTCCCCGTGCACCCCCGTGCCCAAGAGCTTACTGGGACGGGAGCTGCATTACCTTTCCAAGATTGTTAATGAATAAGTAAAATAACATTGATCACAGTACAGATCCCTGGGGTGCTCCATTATTTAATATTCTCTATTAGGAAAACTGACCATTTATTCCGACTTTTCTTTTTCCTATCCCACTAGTTATCAATTTGTAACAGGACATTGCCTTCTCTCCCAATACTTTATCAAATGCCTTCTGAAACTCCACATACACTATAATAACCATTTTGTCCTTATCTGCATGTTTATTTACACCTTCAAATAATTCTAATAGACATAACTTCCCTTTGCTAATTTCATGCTGACTCTTCCCCATTAAGCCATGTTTATCTATATGACTAAAAATTTATGTTATGTTGGCTATCCTCCAGTTTTCAGGTATGCAAGCAGATTTGAATGATAGGTTACAGAGTACCAGTAGTAGGTCTGTAGTTTTGTATTTGAGTTCTTTTAGAATTCTGAGATGAATACCATCAGGTCCCAGTGATTTGATACTATTTAGTTTGTCAGTTTGCCTTATACAGGGTGGCCCATGGAAAAGTAGCCTGCCTCCAATGCACTGGTATTGGAGGCGGGCTACTTTTCCATGGGCTACTGGGTATCTTCTTCCAAATTCACACATATTTGTTGCAGTTCTTTTGGATCATTTCAGGCCTTGTCCTTTCCCTCTATTATTCTTAAAAGACTACACTAAATCCAACACCCAGGTCCCCTACCATGTCTAATTACCAGGTTTTCTCTTAACCAATAGACCAGCAACTAAACCATCTGGCCTCCTCATACTCACTGAAATTTAGGTTTTAACCATGGTCATGAAGGAGAACTATAGCAGTGAGAGAGAATTTGTCTAATTGCGACATAGAGCTATGGTAGAAAGAGAAAACTTGTTTAACAGTGCGAAAGTACCACAGCTGAGGAAAGAGAGAAGAGCTTCTGCTGTTTAACCAGTAGGAGATTCCTTTTGGCTGATCAGTAAAACTGCCGTCTCTAGACCAGAAGGTTAACTCCTCACACTACATGACCAGAAGAATGGAACTCAAGAATAAAAAGAAAAAATGGAACGAGGCACTGTATGGTAAGCAAACCCACTATAAGTCTATGTCATGCCTAGACTTCCACTTAGTGCTTACCGTCAATGAATCTCCCAGGGCTGCTACCACTTTGATGTCAGCTGGCCGGAGCTTGTGGACTAGAAGGGTAAAGAAAGGTTGGCTTTTAATATCTGACATTTCTTCTCCTTTTAGGAAAATTACCATATATGTACCCAGCAACGCTCTCAACATCAGTTTTATAAATATCTGGAATAAAACACTGATCTAGCATACACTGAAGGGGCAACATGAGAGAGAAGGTAAGAAATGAAACTTTTTTACTGTAACTCCATAATCGTGGTTATTTATGCATTTATTTTCAAATTTTTTGTATTAAATTTTCTGAAAATAAAACCACAGAGTTACATGTACTAATTCCACGTTTGAAAGCCCATGTTTGCCCAATTCCAACTATTATATGCATTCTCGCCTTCACTGTCCTCTCCTATTTCCTGGCATCATCATTATAAGCAATTTTATTTTAAAAAATAACATTTCTAACCTTAAGAATATAAGAAGTGCCGTGGCTGGGCCAGTCCAAGGTTCATCGAGCCCAGCAACCTGCCTCTGAGAGTGGCCACAGTCCAGGTCACAAGTGCCCGTCACATCCCCAATAGTTGATCTGTTCTTGTATCTAACTCCCAGGCAAGAGCGCTGGCTTTCCCTGGGTCTTCCTGGCTAGTAACTGGCTATGGACTTTTCCTTCAGGGTCTTGTCCAATCCTCTCTTGAACTCCTCTAGGTCAGTTGCCTTGATCTCATCCTCCCGCAACAGATTTCATAGCTTGCTTGTGCGCCGAGGTAAAAACCCACTTGTTAGTTTCATGGAGTGTGGTGCACCCCACTCATGACTTTATAAGTCTCAATCATATCCCCTCTTAGCTGAACCTATTCCAAGCTATAGAGCCCTAGTCTGTTTCGCCTTTCTCCATAAGGCAGCTTTTTCCATTCCCTTTATCATTTTGGTCGCCCTCCTCCTACTGTCTCAAACCCCCTTCTAGCCTGCTTGTCTCTCACTCTCTCCTACCATCTCTTCTTCGCTCCAGTTTCTGGTGTCTTCTGTCCCTCCGTTTATCCTCTTTCATCCCTTCTTCACTCTTTCCACTCTCCCTCCCAGTACTATCACCAGACTTCTCTCCCGATATTTCCTCATCCTCTCCTCCCTTCCTCCATGCATCTGCTCCTTCCCTCCATATCCCGCCCTCTCTTCCCCGCCTCACTAAACATTTCCTCTTGCCTCCTCCTTTTTACGTCGTCCCCAGCCCCAGATCATGCCGGCAGTGCCCGGACGCTGCTCTCACAGTCTGCTGCAAGGCCAGAGAAAGGCATGTGCAGAAATTGGACACAAGTTTGAAACGTGTGAACAGTAATGTCCAAAGGTCCAGGCTTCGACCCCTAGCTGCTGCCCAGTTGCACATCTTTCATATACATTCACATCTGAATGTGGGTTAGACAACATGGCCTCCTAGATGGCAGCCCAGAATGTCTATTTATTTATTTATTTATTTAGCCCTCTTACAGTATCTGGGCTAATATTGGAAAACAAAACAAACCACCGCTTTCTTCTTCAACAAATTTGCAAATACCCTTGGTGAAGGAGTTTTTCTCTCACCTGACGTGGGAATGCTCTCGGAGGGACCACTGTCAGGACAAGACAAGTCGCTGCCCCAGTTCTTAAAGAGAAGGAGAGGAGAAGGTGTGGGAAGACGGCGTGGAGCCCCCCTTGCAAAGGCCGGAAGGAAATCCTTCCCATGCAGAAGAGATGCTTCCTCTAGCCTCCCTAGTCCCATTTCATCCGTCCTGACATCCCCTCGCTCCGGCCCTCTCTCGTCTATGGGTACTAAGATTAAAAAAGCGCAGCTCACGATTCGAGGGCCATGTGACTCGCAGCCCCCATCCTCCTCAATTAGGATCGTAATGGAAGATCACAACTTCAGAATCTTTTACGACACAGCGCAAAGTCCTCTCCTCCGGGAAGAGTACTTCCAGCTGTGCCCTGATATAAAAAAAAAAGGGGGGGGGGGGGATTGGAAGGCGTGATCCTAGATCAAAATCATGATCGGGGACCTCCGCAGACAGGAAACCCAGTCCCTTGGGTTGCAGCTTCTCATTCGTGAACCTCTCGGTTTACCTCCAGTGCAGTCAAAAGCTGCCCCTGTAGGGTTGGGGTTAGGCCACTCCTGTGGGAGTCCTAGCAGGGAGGACAAAGAAACGATACCTTCCCTGCGCTTTCCTGAATTTCATTACTGTTTCTGCCTCCTCCACCTGCACTGGGAGGCTGCTCCGTGCACTTTTCCATGACTTCCTTTCTATTAAAAAAGCTTTGCTTCTGGAGCATCGCTGATCCCTTTGAGATGTACAAATATCTCTATCGTATTCCCCCCTCACCTTTTCTCTAGGGGATCATATGTATATCCTTAAATCTCATTTCTCAGGGATCACATTTTAATGGCCCTTCTCTAAATTCCCTCTACTCTGCTATCGAAGCTGTACCTGGGATTTATCAGGATCTGCAATCTGAGGCCTTTCCTGAGTGCACAAGAAAAGGCTCAAGAAATGCAAAAAAATGGATCATTTGCTTGCTAAGTATTCATTTTTTCATCGCACAGTAGCAACAGTGATATTGCGATGTTGCTGAAAGGCGCACAGTTCACCTGCTCATGATCCAAACGTTTGGGTTTAACCTGCGTGTGCAGTAGCTGAGGGTCGATAATTACCTCTATTGGCTTCTGGGTCGGTAGGGCACCAGAATAAGAGTAGTTGCTGTTCCTGTGTGTCCTTAGGAAAGGGTCATTCTTCAGAGGCAAGAAGAGAGAGTCAGATAAGTGCAATGACAACAAACTCAAAGCTTCACCACGGAACGCATGCCCCGCGCTACAGCACAGGGGCCAGGACGCACAAGTGGTCCCCAAGTAGCAAAACAAATGATGGAGATTAAGCAGCCAACCTGAGTCGGGCAGCTGAGGGTAAGGTCCGCGGAGAAAGGCAACGAATCGGTTTTCTCTCCTAAAGGTTGAAGCTGGAAGAAAGGACATGCTTTTGTTACTGGAGAAGCAGAGAGAATATGGTGTGTCCTCGGAAATGAGAGAATATCGCAGCTGTACGGGAGGTGCATGTGTGTATTATAAAGCAAATTTTCCTGTACACACACGCACCTTTACCCTCCGTACAGCACAATCCTGCAGGCACTCACTTTCCACCGCAACGCAGATTCAGTCCTCGCCACATACAGTCCCACGTCCTACATATAAAATCCTGTGCCCACATACACACTCACCCTTGCCCATGCAGTACACATACACTCCCTCACACACACATACTTATCTCAGTACAGCACACGTTGCTAGATGTGGAGCATTCGATTACGTGGTCAGGGGCGGTGGTGAGCATGGGGCTGATTGATGCCACTGCTTTTGGTGGAAAACCAAATATACACAACTGTACACAGACAAAGTCAAACCCAGAGGGCATCTACAGGCTACATGCACAACCTCCATACAACACGCACAGCTGTGCACATACATGCGTCCACTCCCATACAGTGCACTTACAGCTATCCACACTCTCAAACATACGCCACCCTGCTCGCACAGCTTCCTGCCGATTCTTTTCCATAAGCCTGCACCGCTCACATTCAGCTGCATGGAAACCTTACCATATTGTTCCAGAGGGCCCTCGAGATCTGAGAGTGGGACTTCTGACTCAAATGGAAACAGTCTGGCGCAAAGAAAGAGATATCCGGGCGCCCGTCCTATTAGGGGGGGGGAGAATGGAAAGGGAAGGTACAATCTGGGTACAAGGAAGAGTCACCAACATGCATCGAACGTTCCTGGGTCTTCAGCCGAGGCACTTCTGGCCCGATGTGACCCGCACCCACAAGAGCAGAGCAGCGAACACACCCCGCAAGCAGCAAGCGAGAGAACTCATCTGCCACAAAACAGCTGAGGTCCCGCGACGGCCCTGTAAATACCACAACAGACCGGGGCGAGCTGCAGTGACGGGGGATGAGATGGGCAGGGCAGAAGCTCTACCTGAAGGTATGCAATCTCGGGGTTGCTGAAGAAAGGCTGTGAAACCACTGTGAAGTCTTCCCGGCTGTCGTACCGTCCGGAGTCGACCAACACCCGAGTACTGTGCTGTAAGAGACAAGAGCACATCAGTCCTCTGCCAGCTTCTGAGCCCAAAATAATATCCAGCCAGGGATTTGTACCTTATTTTATGAGATCACCTTTCTATTCCGTTCCATTTTTTACGCTTAAAGCAGATCCAAAGCGATTTAACATCCCAAAACAATAAAATGCATCATTACAATTTAACAAGGACAAAGCGATAAAAACTCCCCAAGTCTGGTGGTTGCCCCGATGGGGTCCTGAGGCTGGAAGCCATGCACCACAGGCTCCCATTCTGCCCATCACGGGCTGCTGTTATTAAATTTAACTCCTGGGTCATGTTATACTATTGCTGTGGTGGCGTCCAGCTGCTTCGTCCACACTGAGCACAGCAACAGAAGACGTTTGGCCACAAGAAATGTGAGCTTACGCCACTGCGGACCCAGGAGTTTAGTTTCCAGTGTAAGCTCTCAGAGCGGGCACCTACACCGGTACTGTGCATCCAGCTTTGGCGGATCGTGTAACTGTAGATGCCCACTCAGGGAGCTTACACTTCATTCAGCTAGCTGTAAGTACCCACTCCAGAGAGCACAATCTTCCATCCAAGGCCATTTTGGCAAGGGACGTCAGGTAAAATGAAAGCATAAGCTCTCTTCAGAAGGCACCCACAGCTAGCTAAACACAACAAATTGAGGCCCATATTTAGCGCTTCTTAGCTGGATAAATAGAGACTTATGTGGCTAAGTGGCAGCCGCTGAATATCCAGCTATGTTCAGTGGCCACCATTTAGCCAGATAAGACAGCTGGATACCTCAGGGGTGAGCAATGGGCAGATCAAGACAGGGCAACGTTTCCTGGTATCTTAACTGGAGATGTGCCTATATTCAGCCTTATCCAATTAAGCTGACCAAATAAGTTAGCTCTGTCCAAAGTTATCTGGATATAACCTATCCGGTTAAGTAGAACGTATCTGGTTATATTCAGCAGAATAGCCGTGCCACTGAATATTCCTTCTAAGTTAGCCGTATAAGTTATATCCGGCTAACTTAGATAACTTTGAATATTGGGCCCAGGCTGTCTGGGTACCAAAAGGCACCAATAGCTGAATAGCACACACTTTCGCACTCTATGTGTGCTTACTGTTGTTCCCGAAGACAAAGAAAACCTGTGACTGGTGCCTGCCTCAGAGAGCTTACATTGCAAATTTAACTCCTGGTCCTGATGTAGAGTAAACTCACATTTCTAGTGGCCAATGTTGTCCATTGTTGTGCCCAGTGTGGTAGTCTTTCCTCAGACCCAGGAAGGTCTCCAAATCTGGAACCTACAGCTGAACAGGATGCCAAAGTCAAGATGCACAACACCAAAGTGCAGACTATTCAGCTGAAGGTGCCTTCCCCAGAGAGCTTATGTTTTGTTCAGTGATAGGTGCAAGCCCAAAGAGCTCACTCCTTCTTTGGTAGAGTAAATTCACATTTCTGGTGCTCAAAGTTATTCTATGGCTGTGCTCAGTGTGGTAGAAACAGCTAGACACTACCATATGGGCAAAGCATTAGAATATCATGGCCATCAGAAATATGAGGTAATTTTATTCTATCTCAGGCCAAGGAGTTAACTTGAAAACCCACATTTATATTAAAACAGTAGTAAGGAGATAAGTGCTTGAAAGTGGAAGGAGTGTGACCAAAATAGCCTTGCATGCAAGATTCTGCTCAAGTCGATGTCATGGTTGGGCAGGCTGGGTCTGGGATTTCCCCCAACAGGAGCAGGGCCAGACTCTGAGGCAAGACCAGACTTGATCTTCTGCCTGGACCAAGCAGGTTCTGATGGCCAGCAGGACTTAGCTGGAACAAGAGAGTGCATATCACTTAGACCTTTCCAGTGTTAAGCGATTAACAAATTTTAATAAATGTAAATGAGAGTGGGCCTGGAACTGGGAACATGGCTGGTACTAGAGGCTTGGCCTGGAATTAGAGATATGGCTGATGCTGAAGACAGCTGGGGCTGGAGGCAAGGGCTGGAACCGGAGACGAGGCCTGGAGCAGGAGACACAGTGGGTCTCGGAGGCAGGCAGGACTGGAACCAGGCACGGCTGGAGACAAGGCCTGGAATTGGATGCAAGGCCTGGAATTGAAGACAGTGCTGTGACTGGAAACAAAGGCTAGAACTGAAGACAGGACCATAACTGGGAACATGGCCTGGGACAACAGGGACAGAACAAGACTAGGACTGGACCACAGGAACTGAACAAAGAACACAAACACATGAAACAAGGAACTAAGGTACGGCAAGTTTTCTAAGACAAAAAAGGTAAAACAGACAAGGCCTAAGCAGGCCACAAAGCAAAACTAGGTAAGCCTAGAAAGCCCGAAGGCCACAAGACAGGGCAAGAAAGCCAAGGAGGCTGCAGGACAGTGCTGGAAGACCAAGAGGCTGGAAGACCAAGAAGGCCACAGGATAAGGGTGGAAGGCAGAGGAGGCCACAGAGCAAGGCTGAAAGGCCAAGAAGGCCACAGAGCAAGGCTGGAAGGTCAAGGAGGCCACAGAGCAAGGCAGGAGTAAGAAGCCATAGTGGCCACATAGAAACAAGGAATGCAAGGAGCCAAGGTGACTCAATGAAGAGGCGCTGAGTACTGGGAGAGTTAGGGCTAAATAGGGCCTGCTGAGTCACAGAAACAACAAGCAGGTGGTTAGAGCGTGTGGGAGCATGGCTTGGTGAGGACATCTGCTGGCAGGCAGGCTGCCTAGCCGCTGGGATCATGACAGTCGAGATACCCACTTGCCAATCTCACATGCAAGGTCATTTGGGCAAGGCATGCCAGGTGAAATAAAAAAGTAAGCTCCCAAAAAACAGATGACTACAGCCATTAGGGATGCACAGCACAAAAGTGCATACTGTTCAGCTATAGGTGCCCACCCTATAGAGTGTATCCTTTGAATTTACTTGGCATGCCTTGCTCAGACGGCCTTGCATGTGAGATTGTGCCCAAGTTGGAATGCCCAGTGCCACTCTTCCATGCAAGGTCATTTTGGTCCTTCCAAATTTTTCATTTGATATTACAGTTTTTGGCACTTTCAAAGTGGATTACATTCAGGTACTGTAGGCATTTCCCTATCCCAGGGGGCTTACAGAGTGAAGTGGTTTGTCCAAGGTCACAAGGAGCAGCAGTGGGATTTGAAGCCTGGTTTTCCTGGTGCGTAGCCTGCTGATCTGACCACTAGGCTACTCCTCCACACCTCCTTACTCTTGTTTTAAAGCATTTTTCTGCATTAGTGCGGACTTTTCAGGTTAATTCACTTTATTTTTTTTCATTTAGCACACTTTTTATACTCCTGTTTGATTTGCATCCCATTAGCTTACTGCAGCCCATGGGCGATCCCTGATTTTAATGCGTGCGTTAAGTAAAACCTGTACTAAAATTTAACTCCAATTATAGCGCAAGGTTTATTACATCGGCCCCAAAATGCATCAGGAAGTAACTCAGAAAGCCAGGACCAACTGAAAGTCTCCCACCAGAAAAGGAGGTGTTAGGTAGCTCTGGAGTAACATAGGATCTGAAATTAAGGTGTCCGCTGGGATGATAGAGCTAACCTTAGCTGAAACCTTTTTACATTAGCCAAGATATCTGCAGGCAGTCTCAACCTGGCCCTGGTTGGCTCCACCATGTTTACGGGTTTGCAGCTTTGCTTTTCTTAGAAGGCCTAGAAGTGTAAGGACCTGCAAACAATGGGGAAAGCCCCCACTTTCTGACCCAGAGTCATATGGTAACCCTACTCCACGGGCAGACTAGAGGGCCTAGAGCGCTGGAAGAGCCGGCCAGGAGGAGGGGGAGCAGGGTGGCCGGGACCGCGCGCGGGAAGGTAGGAGGAGCGCCAGCGTGGTTATCTGCAGAGGCAGAGCGCCGACGGTCTGATGGTGATGTGGGAGCGGCGTCGGGTTGCTGATAGGACAGGGGTACGAGCCCATAAAGAGAAAGAGTTAGGTGCTTTGGAGCAGGGTGGGGTCCGCCAATCCGTCCCGTCTGCCTAGGGCACCAGACCACCCTTGCACCAGCCCTGACTCTCCTGGTGACCTTCCAGCCAGTCGGCTTTTCAATATTTAGAATGAAACTGCATGAGATACGTTTGCATACATCGGAGACCCGGTATTCACAGAGCTTATCCCAAGCATTGCCTCGAACCCCTGGCTGGCTGTGGAGTCACGGGAGCCTTGCCTTACTCTAAGTCCACCTGCTCCTCTGGCTCTCCTCATTCAAATGCCTCTCTCTGCTCAGAAACAACACCATGTAGATTCATCTAGGACTGCCAGCCTGAGAATATTATATCATTACGGTGTTTTTATGCTCTGTTGGCCTCTAGTCCTAAACAAAACTCTTTTGAAGCAGAAAAGCACTTCATTATACAGTCTGCAAACATAATTGTTGTGCTGTGTATACGGTTCCTTCCCAGCTGAGTAAATGAGCTGAAGCGAAAAGCGGTGAAACTCTGCAGGATCAATAGTGCAGACGTGGCAGTAATCAGAAAGGCATGGCTCAGCGGCCCTGCAGCCTGCGTAGGGCCGCTGCTAGCGTTTTTGCTGACCTGTGTGAACGATTACTATGGTGTCCCCCATCCCCCTGCCCCGCTCCATTCAGTCGCGGTCCTGGGCCTGTCAAAAAAAAAAAAAGCCCAGCCCCCTCCAGCAATCTGACACCCGCTGCCTCCCCCATGGAAGCCTTTGTCAGGAGAAAGGGTATGAGGTACCCCAGGCAAACCTTACAGCCTTGCACACGCACCCCTCCCTCACACCCTCTGCACACATAAACGTAATTTAATTATGCTTTTATAGCAAATGTTACATGAAAGGGAATATCGTTTACAGCATGTACATTGCATTTACAGGCACTGCTGAGGGGCCAATCAGAAAACTCTGCAAAAAAAAAAGACACTTGGGGCTCCTATGGAATTATTTTTGTAATGTGTGCTAGGTGTGGGCTTGGCCCTCAGAAAGCCATGAATAAACGGAATTACCATTACAACCTAGTGAACCTCCCGCACCGAAACAACCCTAACGGCCAGCACTCACTGTGCATGGAAGGCAGACTCCGGTCCCTAACCAATGTGCCTTCCCCTTTTTGTACCAGCACTAGGGCCTGGCAGTTTTTAGACCTTCCCTAAAGTTCCCTTCTCCCAAGCCCGGGATTGGACGGCCTGGCCCTATAAACTGGGGCTGAGCAGGTGCCAAAGGCAGAGGGTGTGTTGGAGCTGAGCAGGAGTCACAAGGAGTGTTTTGGCTGGGGTTCCCTTGCTAGGCCCTCCCTGGCCTGGATATTTTTCGGGGAAAGAGATTTTTTTTACTTGCTGGTGTTGTCGAATTTGATCCCAGTGTCAGGCGGGAAGCCCCCTGCCTGAGGGAACGAGAATCTGGGTGCGATGCTTGGCCCTACGCCCAGTTGAAGTGGGGTGGCTTCTGTACCTGCCTGGAGAATGGAAGTTTTTTTTTGAGGGAGACAGTTTCGTTGCAAGATTGGGAAGTTTCGGGACTTTGCCATTCAAGATCCAGAGTTGGAGGACTATCAGAGAGATCGAGACCTGTCCTTTTTGCCAGAAGCCCACTTTCAGCCACCCAGGAGGGTGGGTTTTGTAAAAGTCCCTACCCCATAGGGGTTACTGGATCAGAGAACAGCGAGGGAAAACAGGCACTGTGGAGTTTTGGGTATTATGGAATTCCTGAACTTTATCATTTAAATTTAGGCTGAAGTTTATTTTTGTTACAGTAAATTTTATTTGAACACCACCTCTAGTGTCATTCCTGTTTGTATTCTGAAGGCAGGTGCCAGTGGACAGTGAGTACTATCTGTGAGAGAGTGGATGGACTGAAAGTGGGTTCCCCGTTCCCCTGCACACCTTGCACCCAGGGGGTTAAGCCTCCCCCCATCGAGAGAATCCTTGCCCTGGGGTGTAAGGAACTGGAGCTAGAGAAATTGAGACTTAGCTCCGGTTCTAAGTGTGTCCCCTGCATCATTTCAATCCTAACACCAAAGCAGGGGGCTACACACATGTTACACGAGGCCCTAGAACACCAATACACTTCCTATTAGGAAAATAAAACAAATCAGATAGCTATAGATCCCTACACAGAAATTACGTTAGCAAAATACCTCACCTTAGTCATAGATGTGACAAACAGACCCTCACCAAATATAGAATAGACCAGAAAGTATAAATAGAAACATGCAGAGAAGAACTGAACTGGAACCCACAACAAGCCAGCCTCTACATGCAGAGCAACAATGAAAAAACAGAAACATTATCATTCTTCATAAAACATTAAACAATAAAATCAAGAAACATAAAACATCAATAATAGTAAAATCATATTCATAAAAAGAATACATATTTCAAACCAGTTAATGAACAGAATATCCAAAATTTCCCATATACCAATAAAATATTTCAAAACAGTTGACACATCAAACACTAAGCAATAATTAAAACAAATAAGGATAAAAAAAATCCCTCTCTCCATACCTGAGATTGTTGTGGAGTAATGGGGTTGAGGAGGGGAAGGCTCACATACACATACAACCCAAGCAAGCTCACATTCCCACAAACATACACACACACATCCCAGGCAGGCTCCAATTCACTCACACACACACACACATCCCAGGCAGGCTCCCATTCATACACACACACACACACACACACACATCCCAGGCAGACTCTCATTCAAATGCACGATCCAGGTAGGCTCCCATTCACACACACACACACCACACACACCATACACACACACCCATCCTAGGCAGACTCTCATTCAAATGCACGATCCAGGTAGGCTCCCATTCACACACACACACACCACAAACACACACCCATCCTAGGCAGGCTCTCATTCACATGCAGACATCCCAAGCAGGCTCCCATTCACACACACATAACCCAGACAAGCTCACATGCACAAGGAGACAGGCTTCCTCTCTCTCCACTCACACAGGCAGACAAGCTTCCTCTGTCTCATACACACACACACACACACAGGCTTCCTGTCATATAAACACACATTCAGACAGGCTTCCTTTTTCACACATACGCTCAGGCAGGTTGTCCCATGGCTCCCGGTGCTGCCTCAGCCTCTCCTCTTTTTCAGCCACCAGTGGAGTGGGCTCCTTAGGTGGCCATGAGACTTCTCCTTTTCTTCGGCCGGCAGCAGCCCCGCAGCCTCTTCTGCTGCTGCTGCCACACCCCTAGATGTGCTTCCCCCATGCAAAGGCATGGTATGCACACCGGGTAGCGCCAACCCTGAGCCTTTTGCCCTGCAAGAGATCAGGGTGTGATCCCCAGCTTTCCAGGCCAGCTGGGGATGCCATGGAGGTAAATCAGTTTTCTGATCCCTGTCACTCTGAATGCAGCTGTGAAATCAGACTCAAAGGTGAAAACAAAGCTAAAACTGCATCTCAGAACCCTCACTTTTTATGCATAAAAAAAACAATAAAGTAGGCAACTAATTCAGCTTTGATAGGGAACTCTGATAATCTGTGCTGTGGCTCACGGGGGCTGGCACCCAGAGAAGGTTCCTAGAGAAACCTAAGAAGCAAGCTTGACCTCAGTCGTCCTGGCTTCATCTGCACCAGGGCTTCCCAAATCTGTCCTGGTGACCCCGCAGGCACTCGGCTTTTCAGGATAGCCACCATGAATATGTATAGTCTGCATAGACTTGAATGTATGCAAATAAAGCTGATGCCTATTCATGGTGGCTATCCTGAAAACCTGAATGGGTCACCAGGACAGTTTTGGGAAGTCCTGATCTTCACCATAAACCTTCAGGCCAACATGAGGAAACCTGGCTCAGCGTAACCTTGCCTTGAGTAGTCCCAGGCTAGAAAGGAATTTCAGGTGGCCCCCCCCCCCCCCCCCCCCACCCCAAACCCTTTGGTTTCCCAGTAGGGGTGTGGGAGGAGGTGAGCTTGAGTCTTGCTTGGATGTACCTGGTAGGCTCTGTTGACATCTTGCATTCTCTTCAATTCTGGAGAGCCGTCCCGGAGCCTTAGCAAACAAGGACAGAAGCTCCTGTAGAGAGAAGAAAAGAGGAAGAAAGTAAGAGCCCTGAAAAGAGAAGAAATTGTTAAGGGCAGCGAAGGGTCAGGCCCCGTCAATCTGGGAACTGGAAGCACACTAGCTCAGTCAGGAGGGAGGGAGGAGGAGGCGGCACGCTACTCCCATCCCATCCTACCCCCGCACTTCCAGAAGCGTGCAAGCCAGGAGACTTGGGCTGTCTACAGCCCTACGGCAGGGGCAATGGTTCCTGAGGAGCAGTCAGTCAGAGAACGAGAGATCCCCCTCTGAATCCTGGAGACAAAGACAGTGGAGGGGGAGAGGAAGAGAAAGTGACGGTGCATTGAGGACAACCAGAGCTGCCTAGACACTCAGTCAGCCCATACTTAGTGGCAACTAAAGATCTCCAGCCCTAACGTGGAGCCAGAAAGTGAGCTCCATCAGCTCCCACGGCCTGTGCTGAGTCTCACAATAGCTGGACCTACAGCCTCCGCACACTGTCTGCCTCTGCTCAGCTTGTCCCACATAGCGGATTGCCTTTTTGGTCGGGAGTGTCGAGAGGGAGGCCAAGCAAACCAAGCAAGCTCTTCCTCCATCCTTGCGTACCAAGAGCTGTAATTAGAGACCAAGAAAATGTGGCCTAAAGCTACAGAAATAACCCAATTGTTTGAGAACTACTGACCAAGCAACCTCTCTTCGGCACAATGCAGGTATTATGAATGTTTTATTGTGCTCTGCCAAGATTTTTGGATTGAGCAGATTATAAATCCCTCACCATAAATAAATAAATACATTTGAGAGATTAGAGATCGAGAGCTTGAGGTTATACTCACATATTCTGGCTGTTATCTTCGGCCAGACAGGGAACCTTATCGCAACCAGCCTCATTCACCCCCAGACGCGACCTGCCTATAGTTTGGCTCAAATGCCATCGGTCCTGTTCTTCAGCAGCAAGGACACCACCACGATACTGCCAACCTTGCTGAACCCTGCGGCGCAGCATCCTTTGAAGTCCCGTGGTGGGAAACGGACCCGCCGGCACACCTTGATGACATCATGCGGCTGAGTACATAAGCCCCAGCTGCGCTCCCTATTTCGCCTCAGCAACGGGTCTCCTGCCTTGCAGTGCATGTTGCTCCAGTTCCTGATGTCCCGAGTTCCTGGTTCTTGCCTCGTCCAGCCTTCCTCATCCAGCCTTCCTAATTCAGCACTGCCTTGTCCTATTTGTCTTGTCCAGTGTCTTCAACGTGTCTTCATCCACCCTTGGCCTGACTCTCCAGATCTTGACCTCTTGCTTGGACCTAACCACTTTTGCCTGCCGCCTGGACCTGACCACTCTCACTAGCTGCCTGCCCCGACCTTGACTTGTCTCTGACTCCGTTAGTGAGCTGCCTGCCATGATCCCGGTGTGCCTTGGACTGTTGTTATCTTCACTGCCCTAGGGACCTGCCTAAGTCCTGCTGGCTGGCAGAACCCAAGGGCTCAAGGGTATTGAGGTTTCTGTATTTGATGATTGTATTGAATTTCTAATGTTGTAAACCACACTGACCAGATTCATTCTGTGGGAGCAGTATATAAGAACGAAGAAATAAATAAATAAACCTGTGGGGGAGGTGGCTGGGAAAGGTGAAGCTCCAGACTGTCCCACTACAGGGCGCATTCGCCAGCTGCCGGTGTAGGCCTGGCGGATTCGCTGTTGACGTTGCGTCAACTATCCATAGCACAAAGGGCTCACCCACCTGCAATCCTTCACACCGGCTTACGATTGGGGTTCATCCCTGTCCTTGTATGAGGAAGACAAACCCAATATAAATCCTGTATCTCCAGTTCTGTAAATATATATTCTGTGTCCACAGATCTGCCATTCCCACCTCACCTCTAATAATGGGAGCAGAACAGAGCTCGGTTATTTCCCTGTACACCTCCCAACACAAAAAAAAAAAACATTCAAATTGTAGTGTCATCTCAGTAACACAAACTCCCTCTACTAAGAACGTAAGAAATTGCCATACTGGGTCAGACCAAGGGTCCATCAAGCCCAGCATCCTGTTTCCAACAGTGGCCATGCCAGCTGTGCCTGGCAGGATCCCCAGGGCTAGAGAGACTCCATGCTGCTGTCGCTTAGTGATAAGTAGTGGCTGTTCCCAAACTCTACTTGGTTATTTATTTATTTATTTATTTAGCATTTTTATATACCGACGTTCTCGATACAAAATATCAAATCAGGTCGGTTTACATAAAACAAAACAATCGCGGTGAGGCGTTACAATAAACGGAGTTTCAGAACATGAGAATAAATATTAAATAAACAACAGTGACTCATCAAATGACGAGAATCTATATAGTAAATAACATGTAATAAAATAGAAAATGGTGGTAAATAACTAACTTGAAATAAAATAAATAATAAATAATTTATTATTTATTTTATTTATTTATATTTTTTATATATGTTTAATAAAATATATATTGTATATAAGAATTTTGGATATTTTTTATTTTAATAAATAATATAAATTTTTTATTTTTTATGTTTAATAAATAATAATAACATATAAATAAAATAATAAATAAAATAAATAATAAAAAATAAAAAATTTTTTTATTGTTAATAAATAAATAATTTATTATTTATTTATTATATTATTATATTTTATATATTTTATATAAAATTTATATTTTATATAAAATATATATTTTATATATTTATTTTTAAATAAAATAAATAAATAAATGGTTAATAACAGTTTCTGGACTTCGCCTCCAGGAACTTGTTCAAATCATTTTTAAACCCGGCACACTCTGAAATAGTACAAAATCCTGCAAAAAAACCCCCAAAAAAAGCCCAATCAGCGCGTATGGAGAAAACCTGCCATACACCGTACTGTAGCGCTAATTCACAGGGCTCCAACAGCAACTCCCCTGCCTATGAAAAGGCAGCACTGAAATATTACACTGGGTCCTACAACATTACTACATCTCCTCTCAAGAAAACAGAACGAACAAGACTGCTACGTGCCGAATGCCTCAGCTCGGACACCCGCGCAGAGCAATAAATCTAGAACAGGGGACCACAAATTGCAAATGTGCAAACAGAACCCGAAACGGAAAGCCCCAAGAAGCCAGACTCTGTGGGAGTCATTTTCAAAATCATTTGCACCCATAAAATGCAGTCTGACGGGCGTACACGGACATTTTGAAAATCCTCCCGGGGGCTGGGCGAGGACAAGGTGCACGCGGAAGTGATTTCATGCGCGCGTTGAAAGGTACTTCAAAGGGGCGTTCCCGGGGGGGGCAGAGCTGGGGGCAGGGAAGCCGCTGACGCCCGGGCTTCTGATTTTCCGAAGCGTGCGCATAAACGCACGCAGGCGCGTTTGCACCCGCGCCCCATGCAGGCGTGCACGCCCTAATTTTCCTCTTAAGTCCTAAAGCTGCCCTCTGTATGCAGAGCAAAACTGGAAAACCAGAAACGGGAATACATTCCCTCCTCCTCCTCTGCTGAAGCCGCGCCCCCTGCGTCGTCCCTGCGGGGAGTGGGGGAGGGGAGGTTGCGTTGGAGCCGCCGAGCTCCTGTCGGGCATTTTGTTACACAACATCTCCCCGCACCACGCCAGGGGCTTGGTGGCCCCCGGCACAGCGTCTCCCACCGCACCCCCTTTGCCCTGCACTGATAATCCCCCAACTCCTCTCTTTCCCCCTGTACCCAGCAGATGCCCCCTCCTCCTCCTTCTGTCTTTCTTTCTTTCCCCCGCCCCCACCAAAGGACCAGGGACGGGAAGAAAGAGGGAGAGAGGATTGGGGATGAGGAGGGAAGAGAAGACTAGAGGGAAGGCGGATAGAAGAGGCAGAACTGGAGAAAGTATTTTTTCACTCCGTGCACAATCAAGCTGTGGAATCCGTTGCCAGAGGACGTGATGAAGGCGACGAGCAGAGAGGGGGTTTAAATGAAGTTTGCACCAAGTTCACGACACATTATTAGCCGGGCAGACTAAAGAAAGCCATTGCTGTCCCTGGGAGCGAGTAACAGGAATTAGATCTGCTTTACGGGATCTGCCCGGTACTGTTGGAGAGAGAATGCTGGGCTCGATTGGGCCTTGGTCTGACCCAGCGTGGCCTAGGATGAGGGGAAGAGGCTCCCAGGATAAGGAGATATCGGGACCGGGGGGGGGGGGGGGGGGGGGGGGGGGGGGGAAGGAAGGTGGGTGTCTTGTCCTGCTCCTTCTCACATCCTCCCGCCCCCTCGAGCCTCTTTCTCACTCACCCCATCCTCCCCCTCTCTTACACGTGCACACTCACACAGCCAGGCCCCTCCCCTGTAGCCACTAGCTTGCAAGCCTGGCCAGCCCCCCCTCGAGTCAGACATTCCCTCTAACTAACTAGCCTTGCTGCCTCCCTCCCCCGCCAACCTGTCTCCAGCCAACCATTTCTTCCCCATCAGCCAGTCTGGCTTCCACCCCAGGCTGCAAACGAGTTCCCCTAGTAGTTAGTCATCCCCACAGCCCTGCTTGCCAGCCGCCACCCCTCTCAATGACAGGCCGATACAGGAAAGGTTGTGGGAGAGCGGGCGAACTGTGCGCACGATCCACTAAATTAATTTATTTAAATCAGGGCCCGCGGCAAAAAGAGGCGCTAGGGACACTAGCGCGCCCCTAGCGC
Source organism: Rhinatrema bivittatum (assembly GCF_901001135.1). Lineage (NCBI taxonomy): Eukaryota > Metazoa > Chordata > Amphibia > Gymnophiona > Rhinatrematidae > Rhinatrema > Rhinatrema bivittatum. The sequence continues at coordinate 23,827,690 of NC_042617.1, read as the reverse complement.
CTCTTTTTGGACAGGAGCCGGGGCTGTCAGCGGGTTTGACAGCCCCCGCTCAATTTTGCCGGCGTCGGTTCTCGAGCCCGCTGACAGCCACGGGTTCGTAAAACCGGACGCCGGCAAAATTGAGCGTCCGGTTTTCAACCCGCCAGCCGCGGGCCTATTTCAAATTTTTTTTTTTAAATTTTTAACTTTTTTTAACTTATAGAAACATAGAAATGACGGCAGAAGAAGACCGAACGGCCCATCCAGTCTGCCCAGCAAGCTACGCACTTTATCCTTTTTTTTTTTTTTTTCAATCTTTTTTTCTCACCCACCTGTTACTATTGGCTTCCAGTACCCTCCAGCCCTAATTCCCCTCCACCCCACCACCAATGTAGAGAGCAGCGCCGGATCTGCATCCACGTGAACATCCAGCTCAATTAGGGGTAGCAACCGCTGCAACAAGCAGGCCACATCCCTGCCCCATACTCTTACCCTTTGGGGGCCTCTGACTTAATATCGCCACGGGAATAACTAATAGCACCCGCAACATGCATTTGCATGTTGCGGGTGCTATTAGGTTCGGGGGGGATGGACGCGCGTTTTTGATGCACTATTACCCCTTACTGAATAAGGGGTAACGCTAGCGCGTCGAAAACGCGCATCCAATCGCGGGTTAACAGTGCGCTCCGCCGGAGCGCACTGTACTGTATCTGCCTGTAAGTCAGCCAGCCTCCAGCCTTGATCCCCAACCCCCCCCCCCCCCCCGTTTCTCTTGCACTGTGCCGGATGTGCTACTGCCGGCACACCCGACTCTGTGGGTTTGTGCCGTGGGGGTGGCTGTAGTTTCATGCTAAAGAGACTGCAGATCAGCGTGAGAGTACAGGCACCCACGCGGCATGCACTCCCAGAGAGCTGCGCAGTCCTGGAATAGCACCACCGAAAACGTCGGTCCTGCCAGCATGTGGTGTCCTCTCCTAGGACTGATCGTGGGGTTCCTGCTTGCCCCCTGCCTCTCCTTAGCATGTCAGCACCGTTCCTGGGGCCCCATTCAGTACTAAGGGACCAAGCACTGTCCCAAATTCCTGCACAGGGATTAATTCCCCTAGTACTGATTGGGGATTGGTCCGTTCATCGTATTGTAATGAAGGAATGAATGCTAAGTGGCAGTATTTATTTATTTTCCTAAAAGGACTTGCATCCTGTACTATCGTACCATCCAGGTGGATAACAAAATAAACAGTCATGTTGCTCCAGATTTATTGGTATACCTTTTATCTTTCTTCATATCGATTTAGAAATATTGACTTATATTGAATCTCTGTTTGTTTTGTTTGATTGTTATGAATTCTGACAGATGTAATTGCCTTAAGAGATTCTTTGTAAGTTTTTTCTTTTTTGTAACATTACGAAAATTGAAAAAAAAAACAAAAAACAAAAAAAAAACCAGTCATAAAATGGTAAGAGCACACAAATCAATGCATAAAACATAGTTACATAAAACCTTTATGGCACCAACCATTAAAAATGTCATAAAAGTCATAAAAACCATATTCCAATCCTACATAATTAAATAACACCAGCTGACTCATACAAGATCGCTAGAAGCCTGACAAAATAAGTGAGCCTTCAATAATTTACAGAACCTAATTACACACGCTTCAGCTTATCAGGTAAGGCGTTCCAGAGATTTGGGCCGAACTTACAAAATAAGTGCACCGAATCATGTCCAAGCTTGATAAAAGCAAGGCCTCTCTATTATTAGCCTTGCGAAAACCGAACTGGAAATCATCAGGAAGACTGTGATTGTCAATGCAACTTGTAGTTCTTTGGGCCCCATATTTTGCCAGTGGGGTAGCTTTCTGGAGGCTTTGGAGGATTCAGGTGGGAGAGGGAGCTCGAGAGAGGATGGGATCTTTAGGCCCGCTACGTATTTTGGTTGGGAGGTTGGCAGGGGGGGAGGGGGGCAAACAGATACAGCTGCTGCCTGAACCAGACATTACCTCCTGTAAGGCCTCTGACGCTTGGATTTTCAGAGCCTTTGTGAAAGTGGATGCCCATATTTTGAGTGCCTAGAGACCTTTGTTTTCAGTTTTATTTTTACTAGGACTTTTTCGGTTTTTGTTCATTATTAGAAACAATGATAAATGCCCATAAAAATAAAATAAAAACTGAAAACTAAGGTCCCTGTGGATACCGTAGGGAGAGGCAACACTAATCTTAGCCAGTTCCTCTTTAAGCTAAGTCAACTCCTTCTTCATTATAGAGAGCAGTAGATGGTGCAAGTTCTAAGCTTTCACATGGTCTGCCTAAGGACTAGTGCCCCACAGTTATTACTTAAGGAGCCGGGTTTGTTATTTCCTCAGCTGCCCGCATCCTGGCTAATTAGCTGCTATCAAAACTGGACACCACACTTTGCTAGCTGGGGACACTTCCCTCAGAGAAACGATATTCAGTACTCATTTTGCTATCCAGGGCCACCTCCCTCTGCTATCAAAGTTTGGGCACCGCCAACCAGGACCACCGTCCTCGGAGAAATTATTTTCAGTGCTCACTCTTCTTGCCAGGACCACCTCCCTCGGAGGCATGATGGTCAGTACTCACTCTGCTATGAAAGCTGCGCACCGCACTCTCTTATCCAGGGTCACCTTCCGCAGAGATACCATGTTCATCACTTCCACCAGATTCACAAAAGCTCTGGGAACCTGCAAAAACGCAACACTTCACAGTGAATGTTTAGGCGTAGTCTCAGTTTTCCAGCTCTTGCCATCAAATAGGAAAAACACTTTAGTGTGTCCGGCTCGTAATCTGCAGCGTCTCAACACATATACAATAGGCAAGGCCCCCCCGGTCTCTAACAGCAGCTCGGGGTAGATTCTCCTGCAAGCGATAGCAAGGTTTATGGCCCGTCTTTATTTATTGATGAATTGATTATAATTGGCGCCTTCCTGGGACACCATACAGTACTTGGAAGCAGCAGGAGTATCGGCACGGAGTAATGTGTAATCCAGAGGGCAGCACGGTGAAAGGAAGGAATTAGGCGTCAGGCACAGGCGGCTTTTTTTTCTGAAGAATGCCGGGGTGGCGCTCTAGGGCTGTCGGGAAGGTGCGAGAAGAGAGCGCGGGAGGTGCGTGGGGCAGTGCGGGGAGCACGACGCGCATATTAAGTCAGAGGAGAGGGAGGGGCTGAGCCACGTTTTTGAGATTCTACGTAGGATTTAACATCTACAGCGCCTCTACCTGCACTGTAAGTATCTATACTCTATTATTAGGTGCCTTCCTTTAAAATCTAAAAGAGCTTCCCGACCTTTTCCACTTGGCCCTCGTTTTGCTCTTTGTGTTTTCGTTTTCCCATCCCAGTTCTTATTCCTCTGGTTTCCTTTCTCATGCTCCTTCTGCCCTCTGACCTCACCCTGTCTCATTTCCCACCTGTGCTATCCCCCTGCAAATAGCAGCAGCCTCTTTTCGCCTCCCTTTAGTGTCTCTTCTGTCTGGTCGCTCCCCTCCCTCCCAGACTCTTTTCCCTAGTCTGGCTTTTCTTCCCTCCTTCTCTTAGGTTCCTCCTCCCTCCCTGGCTGATCCCCCTTCACCTACCCAGGACCTCCCCTCTCCCCCTCCCTCCCTGAGCCCCGCCAGGCTGCTTCCCATCCTGGCTCCCTCTCTTCCAGGATGCCCCCTACTGGACTGTGTGGGCGAGGGCGGCACCAGAGGGATCTCCAATGCCTTTTTCCTACTGCCCCTCTCTTCTCACAGAAATGATTCAATGTCCCGACCCGAAACAAGGCCACGCCGGCACCTGTTCTTCAGTTTGAGTTTAGTCTGATCCTAAGCTTTATCATATTATTGCAGGATTTTGTTATACTAAACATTTTTCAGAAGATTTTAATTTTTTCCTTTCATTGCACACTATTTATTTTGTAATATATTTTATCTTATTATTTACTATTTATTATATTAATTTATGATTTGTATCTTTATTGTATTCATTTCTTTTTCATTATTGCTACCTTCCTATCTGCCACTGCACCGTTTCCGGGACTCTGACTTCTGTGCGATGCCTCTTTGCCTTGGCTGTCGTATCAAGCCATGCCATCCGACCCCGGGCAATTGGACATTAGACACGCTTTCTGTGTCTGTGTGCGTACCAGGTCCGGTATCGTCCCCTTCCCTCTGAGGAGACTCCCCCATCCCCGTGAAGGGATTCCAGGACCTAACTGATCCCGTCGGGTTAAAAACTCTCACCATCACCTTCCCCCATCACCTTTTGGATGTCTCTGTCCAGTTCCTCCATCTGTGCTGGAGGTTCCATCGCCCGCACCGGTGTGGATGAACTTTCATCATGACCCACAGTACCTCCTCCTTTCTCCATGCCCCCCCTGCGCTGCAGTTGCTTTTATATTTATTTTTTTAAAAGTAAAGTCCTCCAAGTCCCACACCTGGTAACATCTGTATCCCTTTTTTTTCAAAAGCAGAGAATTAGAGAGCAGATAAAGACCTACAGGCCCAGCTGGCCTGCTCAGTGTCCCCTGCCTGTGAGAATAATACCAGGTCTCCAGTTCTATCCTCACCTCTCCTCTGCCGATAGGGTGACCGGACAGTCCAGTGCTGCAGCCACTTATACAGTGTCCGGTTACAAGTGTAAAATCCGGACAAGCAAGGCCAGGGGCCAATCAACGGTAGGCGTGTCAGGATTCGTAGAGCACCAGTCACTGCTGCTATGCAGTGCTTACTGCTCACTCAGTGCCCTGAGATGCAACATGCAAGGAGCTCTCCGATATCCTGGTTGGCTCAATGGCTGTTCCCTTCCTCCCTCAAGTCAGGCCCCCCCTTCTCCTAGACAGCTGCTGCCTGCCTGCCTGTCCTGTTCTCTCACCTCAGACAGGGGCACGGGCCCTCGGGCCTCGGTTCTCGAGCTTCCTTTACCTCCCCCACTCTGGCTCTTCTCCGACGCAGTGTGTGCCAGCAGACGTCACTCCCGCAGCCACAGCATCTTGCACCTGACATTTTTTTGCTTCACTCACTGGAGGCTGTGACTCAACTAACTGTTTCTAGTAAATTTGCAAATTCAGCTCCTCGCGCTGCCCGCTGCTGCCTCCCTCTGACCTCCGACACAGTCCTGACCCCATGTGGCTCTGCCCATATGTACCGTTCTTCCCTCCCTCCCGCCATCTTACCTGCAGGCTCCACACCACCCTACCCGGGACTGGATGCAGTCATTATGGCCAGGAAGGGACAGCAGGAGATAGTTTTAATCCTCAGTTCTAATTATTGAATGCTATTTCATGAATCTGCTGTTTTGAAATGTTATTGATTTATATAAAAAAGTTGTATCTTGCGCCCTCCAAGATTCAGGGTGGTGTTATTGGAAATGTATAAAAATTTGTATACTTTAATGTTCTGTTCATCAGCTGTTTTGAAATATTTATTCATTTTATTTGTATGGTTTTATTATTATGATGTTTTATATTTTCTGATTTTATTGTTTGATGTTTTCTGAGGAATGGTGTTATTTCTGTTATTCCTTTGTTTACTCCTGGGGGAATTCTGCGCACAAAAATTTTAAATTCTGCAAAATTCTGAATACTTTATATGGGTCAAAATAACACAATTTACATGACAGTCTTTAAGTAAGGGGTTGAATAACTGAATTATTTTTGATACTTGATCGACCACTTTGTGGCTAAGTATTTTTTGATTAATATCTGCGGGTTACCAGCCGGTTGAAAGATACAAAATAAGTTGTTTCATCAATTTGCACTTTAATGGTTTATATATAAATTTACTAATAAAAAATGGTTTTTGGAGTGTTGGATGGGTAGACATGAGACAATAGATGATTAAAAAATCTTTGAGCTCACAGGCTGATTACTGCCTGCGGCCCATTGCGGGCGAGAGACAGCGGATTAAAAGTCCACCGTGAGCGAATGCCTATGATATTGTCTCTAGTCTAGTCTTTGATATGTGGTGGTGGTAAATAGTTATAAAACTATTTCCCTCTCTAGAGTGTTACACTTTACTGTGTGAGCAGTCTTTAAGTAATTACATTTTTAATTAATACCAAGAAAGGTTATTACTTAAAGATGCAGAATTTTAAATATTTTGAGCAGAATTTCCCTAGAAATTCACTGTAAGAATGTCCCACTCTCTCTCTTTACTCCCCTGGCCACTTTGCCCTCTCCACCTGCCAGTATCTCTCCCCTTCACCTCTAGGCTCAACCCCTTCCACTCTATTGTCACTCCCAGAGTTTGACCCCATTCTCAGTACTGCCCCTCATACAGGCTCCCTCTGTCCCTCCCTCTCTCACACACATGCTCCCTCTCTCTAATACACATACACACACCCTCATACAGACTCCCTTACTCGCACAAACACATCCCCTTATACAGGGTCCTCTCTCTTGCATACGCACCCACACAAGCTTCCTTTCTCTCTCATGCATACACCCTCGCACAGGCTATCTACCTCTCCCTCACACACACCCCTTCTCACAGGCTTTCTCTCACACATACACAATCCCATAACACAGGCTAGCACCCTCACATACACACGATCCCTTTTTCATACACACGAGCTCCCAATCTCTCATACACATACACACTCCTACACAATTTCCACATACAGGCTCCCTCTGTCTGGCACCCACACTCAAGCACCTCCCCACTCTCACACCCCCTGCTAACACCTCTGGTCTCTCTCGCACCCCCTGCTCACCCCCCTGCTCTCTCTCTCTCTCTTACACCCCCCTCCCCTTGCTCTCTCTCATACCCCCTCCCCCTCTCACACACACACACACACACATTGTCACCAGGGCCTTCATCTTCACCTCGAACGGCACGTGCTCTGTTTGAAGTACACCGGGATCTTCATCTTCACCGCGAATGGCGTGCTCCATTCATAGCATGCTGGGACCTTCATTTTCGCCGCGAACAGCACGTACTCCCCCCCTGCACAGAATTTGGCACTTCTGTGCAGGGGGGGAATTCTGCACAAATCCTGCGCTCCTCAGTAGCACAGAATTCCCCCAGGACTATCTGTTGCACTGCATATAAAGTCTGTATTTTTGCAGTTTCCACTTCAGTTTACATCTGCATGTTTCTATTTTTAATTTATGGTATATTCTGTTTTTGGTGAAGGTCTTTCTGTATTCTGCATGTTTAGCCAAGGTGAGATATTTTGCTAGTGCAGCGGTTCTCAACTGGTGTGTCACCACACTTCCCAGTCCCCCCGCCCCAGCGAAATAGAACTCATTCTCCACCCAGGGCTTAAACTGCTGATAGCCCTGGTGGAACGTGTCAGGTGAGCTGGAGTCGGCGGCACTGGCATGGTCATTCTTCCGGTCCCCTGCGGCTGGGAAGAGGAAGTGGTATGCAGCTGGCACGCGCGCGGGAAGAAGAGACCATGCTAGTGCGAGCAGTGCGGCCTGAAGAAGAGAGGTGCGGCCTGAAGAACGAGCAGCGCGTGCGGAGCACAAGAGGAGCAACGTCAGCCCCCGTGGCTGATAGGAGTCCTTTCTCGAGGCCGCGAGGGCTGGAAGTGGAGGGGATTGCTACTGCCACTAAGGCAGGAAATGGAGTAGGCTACTGCTGTTGCTAGTTTGGTGCAGGGAGAGAGAGGGTGAGTAAGTGAGCGAGCAAGCATATGTTTTTGAGATCCTGTGTGAGAGACAGAGAGAGAGACAGCATGTATGTAAGTGTGTGATTGAGAGCCTGTATGTGTAAGTGTGTTTGAAAACTTGTTTGTGTGAAAGAGAGTATGTGTGTGTAATTGAGAGCCTGTGTGTGTGATTGAAATCCTTTGAGTGTGAAAGAGATAACATGAATGTAAGTGTATGACTGAGAACCTGTATGTGTAAGTGAGAGAGATTATATGTATGTATGTATGATTAAGAGCCTGTGTGTATAAGTAAGAGAGAGAGCATGTGTGTCTGTGTGTGATTGAGAGCCGGTGTAGGTAAGAGAGTATGTATGTGATTGAGAGTCTATGTGTGTGAGAGAAAGAGACAACATGTATGTAAGTGTGTGATTGAAAGCATGTGTGTGTATGTGTGAAAAGACAAGACAGCATGTGTGTAAATGTGTAATTAAGTGCATATATAAGGAGAGAGAAAAAGCATGTGTATATGTGCATGATTGAGAGCCTATGGAAGTGAGAAAGAGAGAGATTGTGTATATGTGTGTGACTGAGAGAGAGAGTTTGTGTGTGACTGAGAGAGAGGAGAAAATTGCACGCAAACCATCCCTCCACCTGCTAATTCAAAACAATCTTAGGGCACCTGGATATCAAACGTTCCCAGGTATGCAGAGCAAAGCATTTTTTTTATCCTTATTTTTCATTATTGGATCTTTGTCTCTCCTATTTTGAAATATTTTATTGGTCTTTAGAAATGTTTGATGAGTTTTTAATTATTGGATATTCCATTCATCAGCCGTTTTGAAATAATCTGTTCTTTTTATTATTATGGTTTTACTGCTATTGATTTTATATTTCTTGATTTGTTTTATGAGGACTGGTGATGTTTCTCTTGACTTTGATATTTATTTATTTATTTTTAGATTTTTATATACCGGTGTTCCTATATGAAATAAAGATCACATCGGTTTACATTGAAACAGAACATGAAAATTGCCAAAAGGCATTACATAGATATACTGCATGCAGTCTCTCTGGCAAGTTGCGGTTTCCAGTTCAGTTTTTGTCTGCATGTTTCTAGTTATGCTTTATGGTCTCTTTATTCTTTGTTAGGTGAGGGTCTGCACATGTGACTGAGGGGAGGTATTCTGCTGGCGTGTAGTTTCTGTGCAGGACTCTATAGCAACCCGGCTTGTTCTGCTTTCCTAATAGAAGGAGTATTGGTGTAATATTTTCAGTTTTGCCTTGTAAAGTGGTTACTGTTTGAGTGCTGGATATTGGTACTGTTTTGGTATGGGATGTTTACTATTTATGCAATTTCTGTTCAGACAGAGTACTTATCTTTCCCTTGTGTCATTCTTAGCAATAAAAATAATACTGGGCCTTTATTTTTTATTTCCACCGTGAATTGTAATGAGCAGTGTGTCACACATGTGAGCGTGGTCTGTCAGGTGTGTCACGATGGGAAAAAGGTTGAGAACCACTGTGCTAGTGTAGAGGGATCTATAGCAGCTTGACTTGTTCTGTTTTCTAATGGGAGGTGTATTGGTGTTTAGGGCCTGGTGTAATATCAGCAGTGTTGCCTTTTTCATAGGTAGGGTTGTTACTGTTGAGTGCTAGCAGTTAGTGCTGTTTAGCTACAGGAGGTTTGTTATATTGTAACTGTAATTCAGCATACTCATTGCTTTCCGAGGGCCAAGACCACACCCAACATGTATTTTAGAGCAGGACTAACATCATATGGGTTCCAAGCAGCAGGATCGGAAATATATGCAAATGTTTGCAGATTTATGCAAATAAAGGGGAGGGAACATACCCCCAAACCCCGACCCCCATCCCTGGGCCTCAAGTGTCCAGTCCTGGTCTGTGGAAAAGTTGACAACCCCATCTACAGAGGTTGCTCTGTGCTTGTTCCAGGGCTTATTGAATTCTCCCTCCCCTGCCCCCAAACTGCTCCTTCCATTGAGGGGCTGCTCTCTTCATACGCAGAAATACTACCTCATATTACTCAGAAGTCAAACCCCTCACCCCCCCGTGCAGCTTCATACTGCGTCCCGCTCCTGGTGCTTTAGTCAGAACCTTTGAGATACACGAATATCTCAATTATAACCCCCCTTTCCTTTCTCTTGGGCAGGATATGCACACGTTTAGGCCTCTCATGGGGCTCTTCCATCCTCTGGCTGCCTCTGCTGTCTCTGCCCGTCCAGAGATGTGGCTTTGGTGGATTTTAGCATCTCCCTTCCTCTGCTGGTTCTGTCTCTCCCTATGCAGCCATTGCCTTGTTACGTTCTTTGCTAACCTTGGCGTCACCTGATATGTTCACCCCCCTCAGGTCCCTCTCATGTCTGGTGGTCAGCGCTTTCCCCCTCCATTTCTCCACGCCCACCCCCCTCCCCTTGGGTATCACTGCCCCAGGTTTCCGTGCCGCGAATGCTTCTCTGCACCTCCTCACGTTAAATATTAGCGGCCACGATCTCGAGCACTTCTCAGGTTTTCTTAAATCTCTCGGTTCTTCCCTCCCTCAGCCTCCAGTGAGCCTCTACGCACTGTCACATCCCTTCCACTTCCCAACTGGGCCCGACACAGACCCTGCGCACACTGCTGACCCACGGACACCCACCTCTTTATGAAGTATGTCCAGGGCCTCTTGAATTCGACTGGAAAACTTAAGCGGCGAATGGTAGTTCTGGTAGGAAAGATACGAACAGACGTCAGTTCACGTTTCTTACTTGTGCAGAGAGGGAGCAACACGCAGGAGGCCCCCTTAGGTCTCGTTTGCTGTCTTTCTGTCCACCCTTGTAATTAACAGTTTCAGCAGTCTGTCTCCCTTACATGGAAGCTGCCTATCCATTGAGGAATGCGTCTCCATGAACTTCTGTCCACTACGGTTTCCCGGCCCTTCCAAGGCTGTCTCCCCTGCTGCTACTTACAACCCAGCCCGTATGGTTTGCTTTGCATTTTAATCTGTTCACGATAACTAAAATGGACCTGCATGTCCAACCTCTTTTCTTGTTATCTCCAGCTCTAACTATCCAGGAGGCAAATTCAAATCTATCTGAATTGCCTTGGGCGTGGTCCCTGTGTCAAAAGCATCCAAAATTGGCTTCTTACACACCAAAGGCAACAGCCGTCCATACGGACGTGAACAAAAGTGAGTGGGTGACCAATATTTCACCCGATTTCAGGCTTTACTTACGGAATCCTTGCAGTAGTCACAAAGGTCGTTGGCTCCGACAAACAAAGTGATGACTTTCCAGTCGTTCTGATAGTTGATTCTCTGTTAAAAAACACCAAAGGTTCAGTATTCGGAAACTTGCTTTCCTGTCCCCCGAGTGCGCTGGCTGTCTCTGCTTCCCCTCAAATGCTCTTGTAGCTGACGCAGATGCGGTTATTGGCTCGGGTTTCTGCTTCTCACGGGCCTAAGTCCATGGGAGCTCTGTTACGGGCACCCAGGCCCCTCCACAACGCAATAAGCCACTGGACTAGCCCAAAGAATCTTACTTTCTATGCCCAGGCTCTTGTACCCTACTTTCAGTGTAAAAATACATCTCTACCCTGCACAAAAGAGTCTCTGCTTCAGCCACATAGCAGAAGTGTCAAAGAGGAGGCTTGCCACTATAATACAATGCAGTAGAACTACGTTGCCCTTCTGAGGGGGCCCGATGGAATAAGGGGCTGTGTGCACGTTTTTGGCACGCAAACTTTACTGCCAATGCATAAAATAATACACACGCAGCGTGTACAGGTTAGCGCCCACCGATGTAAACGTACTGGTAATGAAGACATGAGCTATTATCCACACACCCTCCCCCCAATTCAGAGGCCGATGCAACAAGACGCACGATAAAATGGACGCTCGTATTGCGCGTCCGTTTTCCTAACGCGTGCACAGCCGCATGCCTCCGGGCGCCCGATGCAATATGAAAATGAGGTGCTGCGTTAAAAAGGACGCAGTAGGGAAAAATTGTGCGTCCCCAGCGCTCGAATGCATCGGGCGCCCGGAATTGCAACCGGCGCGCGTGCGTTTCATCCCGCCTCAGGCCGATTTCGCTGCTTGCTAGCGTGTGTGCAGGTTGTGCGTGTATACGGTGGGTGTACAGCCTGCGTGTAAACTGTGTGTCCAGAATTTTTATACCTATATTTTTTAAACGCCAGCAATAGCAGCGCAACAATACTAAGTAGCAGGAACCTCAGAAGACAATCATTTTTTATTTCTCCTGAGCCCTTGACTCACGGACTAACTTAATGCCAGCTCCGGGGCTGGAGTTAAATTTTCCACGTTAAAAAGTGTGCATTGGGCACCCAGTGATTTTCTGCATGGGGGGGAAGGGGGTAGTAGCTATTAGCCTCGTCTACATGGCATTTACATGTGACGAGCGAGATCGGCTCTGCAGTTGTTTGGGTGAACGTTTTGGACGCACTAATCTCCTTATTTTATCGGGTGCTAGTCTGGTGCGTCCCAAACGTGTGCCCAGCCTCATGTAAACTTGGTGCTAGGGCTGGGCGCACTTTACTGTATCGGCCCTGCAGCGAGGTGCGCTGGCTGCCCTCGTGTTTCCTTAGCGCTGGAAACTTAACTCCTGGTCTGAGGTGGAGTAACGTTTCCAGCGTTGGTGCTGGTCTGTGGATGGAAGCGGGAGTTCCGGTGCCTTGGGATTTATGCTCAGAAAATAAGATTAATGTGCATACAAAGCACGTATTTTGTGCATGAATATGATTTATGTGCACATACAATGCTTTCTGCGCTGCAAACGGTTTTTTTATGTACAAAAATCATATTTTCTGCATCTAAATCCCAAGTACAGGTCCGAGGACAGCGCAACTCGGGATTTCCGTGCTGAACACAATTTTTGTGAGCATAAATCAGATTTTATGCGCAGAAAATATGACTTGTACCCATAGAGCATGTTTTCTGTGCATAAATCATATAATTATGTGCTAAGCATTTTTAATGCATATTTTCTGGCTAGCATGGTTTTTTTTTTGTTTGTTTTTTTTTTTTAACTCCAATGCATTAGCACGCCATTCGCTGACAGCATAGGGATCTGAGATTGTTTTAGCACGTGCGCTGACCTATCTCGGCCCCTGAAGGAGGAAAGGGGACAGGACTTTCCATGGTTTTCCTTCCTTTGAAACAATGGTCAGATGGCTAGCACCTCCAGTATCAAAACACGACGACCCAAAAATTACCAGACAAGCTGCACTGAAAGGGCTAAATATTTAAACTGAGGTGCAAGTGCAACCTATGCCAGAATTTGTACCTCAGCTCTAACTGTTCCATGCCAGCCTGAGAATACAGGCCTTTTTAAACCAAAAATACTGGACACGCTTTAATATAGTAGTGTCACCATATGTGTGTGTGGAAGAGGGGTTAGTCTGTCCGTGATTACTTGAAAAAGATGTAATGCCACCAGTACAACATGCCAAAGGGCCTGAAAGCCTCAGACAGTTCAACTGGATGATGCAGGATTTATTTATGCAAAACGCATTAACCTGGACCTGAATTAGTGCCCCCATCCTCCCAGCCCTGTCAGCCCCAGTCTGCTTCCCAGGCCGCTGCTGGTGATGTCATAGTTGCACGTGCACACCAGAGGCTTCACAGAGTCAACGCTTAGGAGAGAGTTAGCCGGGGTTCGGTTTCCTTACCGAGTCGTTCCTCATCAGCGTTATCAGCTTCCTCGCTTGAGCCGGCATGTCACTGCAAGGAAGGGAAATTCTGGTTAGGAAACCGGCTGGTGGGAGATGACGAGGGAGTGGGTTTGGCTTTCCGCCTTGGGAGCATGGTCACCTAATTTCAGACACTGAGATTGTCTCGCTTGTGTTTTTAGTGTTGGAAGCAAAAAAAAAACAAAACAGAAGGAGTCTTAACGGTCTCTCTGAACCACTGCCAGCAAGAAGGTAGGCTCTGCAGGGTCATCTGGTAGGGTTAGTGACAACTGCAGCAGGAATAAAGTGAGGAGAAGAGGGGCTTCCATGAACTACAGGATGGCCAACTTTATCTGAAGGCACTGTCTGAGTTTTTTCTACGTCAATAAAATAATTTTTTTCTCTCTGGCATACAACAAAAAAGTCATCCGATTTGGAAGTATTTCAACAGAGCTTAAAGACAGGCCCTTCGTGTTCCAGAATGTTCCACGAGGCGGCTTTTGAACGTCGCTCGCCTTCCGTTACAGCCCTCATCGCCCATTTCTTTCGCCTCCTTTAATTTCGGAGTCCGGTTAGGGGGAGGGGGCTACCAGCATACACAAGGGTCTGAAAGCCCCAGCAGTCACGCGCGCGCGCACACCGCGGTAAGTCCCGTCTCGCGCTAGCGGCAGCCGTCAGCGGAGCGCAACGGGAAGCCGGGGGATGGACGTTTGGAGGGAGAATGCTTTAATCTTCCTCTGCGGGCGGTCACCTAACGTTGCGTAGGAGGTGTGGAATGGGCGCGCATATCAGAAGGACTACGTTACCCAGCTGTGATCTGATATGTAACCTACGGCAGGGGTGGCCAACGCCAGCTCTCAAGAACCACAAACAGGCCTGGTTTTCAGGATTTCTACCTGTATGCAAATCTATCTCATGCACATCTATTGCAGATAAAAGAAACAACCGAAGATAAAGTGATGATACCAGGGGCCCTCACATTCTCCTGCTTCTCTGGGCTTGGGCCAGAATGTGAGGTTAGATGGAGCTTGCTGGTGCTCTGTACTGGCATTTATCTCTGCCCCACCAGCAAGCGAGCAAAGGGTGAAAGAGAGAGAGAGGGATGAGAACATTGGGAGGCTAACCCAACTTTTTATTTTCTCTGCAAACCACTGAAATACTTTTGGGGGTGTTCACTGTTGGCTGGTGAAGGACAGAACAGCAGAAGCGTCCCTCTGAACCACCTCACGCAGAGGGCCAGCGGGTGGAGGGGAAGTGTGGAAGGAGGGGGGGGGGGGGTGTCCCAGCTTTTCCGGGTGAGCCCCAGGCACAGCCAGGCCTGGCCCCCATGTTGGCATAAGAGGAGGCGGCTGTGCTGCTAACACTGCTACCCTGGAGCTTCAGTAAGAGGGAAGGATGGAGGGATAGGGAAGAAGGGGAATAAAAAAAGCACATTTATAAAACAGAGTAAAATTAATAAAGAATACAAGAGGAGGATACGGAGGAAGAGAATACAAAGGTCAGTACGGAGCTGGGGAAGGGATACAAGGGGCTGATGCAGGAGCAGGGGCGATAGGGAAATTGTGGATGGATACAAGGGGATTGATGGAGAAGTTGGGGAGAGACTCCACACGTTATTACCCCAAGTAACGCTGGAGGCGCTGGGGTCGCGTGGCACAGTGACCCTTGCATTGAAAACGGGGGGCCCCATGCAGATATCGGATGGGTGGGAGGGCTTCTGGGGAAGGGTGCCTGCCTGGGGGTGCCTATTTGTGGGGGGAGAAGGCGCAATTTATTGGATTCTTAAGGAGGGAGGCAGAAGGCCTGGATGCCCGGGCCTGGCAGCAGTACTGTTTTTGGAGTTAAAATTCATTTTTTGAGGTTGGGGGGAAGGGGTGTTGTGACTTGTGATGGAGGGGACATCGGACAGGGAGGCTTGTAACTTGGGGTTTTGGGGGTTTCTATTAAAGGTGTGCTACGTATCCAGATATATCTGAAGATATCCAGGTAAGCGGTCACAGAAGGCCAGATAACTTTAGGCATGCTCTGAAGTGCTAGCCTAGCCGGATATACCCGATATTCAGCTGTGTTAGCAGGAGAACTCAACCCCTCCCAGAACACCCCTTTTTTATCTGCTAAATTATAACCACATAACTATTCATCTGCCTATAATTTAGCAGGTTAAATGGCTGAATGTTCCAAATTCTCCATTTAGATGGATAACATTTGAGCTATTCCTCTAGATGGCTTTTGAATATGGACCTTCCTGTAGCTAGGACGGTAAACATGTTTAAAGTGAGAAGACCAAGATCTGGAAGGGTCCAGGATTTGGGATTTAAAAGCAGTTCTCAAACAGATGGTGCCAGAGATGGAGCAAGATGCATCAACTCAAGAAGGCTCTTCCAGGCCCCCCGGTGCCACAAGACAAAAAGCACAGAGTCTGGAATGAGCAATGGAGGAGAAACGTGCAGGGAAGAGAAGGATGAATGTAGGGGGAGATATGAGAGGAGAAGTGGTGTTGCTGGCATTCTGCCACTTCTGCTGCTAGGTTGGTCCAGACTATTCCTACCATCCCACTAAAGAAGATGGCTGCCCTGAACCTTCCTTTTGAAATAAAAGAAAAGATGAACCTACCCAGCTTTCGCTTCTGAGACGGCTTGATTGAGAAAGGTGGTGGGCTGGTTTTCCTTCCCAGTTCCAATGGCATAACCCGTCAACGTGGAGTTAAATTCCCGAAGAATATCTAGGCACACACAGAAGACAGAATGGCTCTAGCAGCCTTACACATCTCCAGCACACAAACAGGCTAATCATATTGAGTCTCCCTCTGCCCGTCAGTCCAGTCCTTTCAGCAGGAAAAATACCCCCTCCCTCGAGAAGGTATTCTCCACTGTTGGTGGCACCAGAATGTCATCCAGTCATGTCAGGGCTTTCTGGCCAAAGTGTCACTGCAATGGCCCAGCAAGGAAAGGTAATGAATAGAGGAGGAACAGCCCGGGTTGTCATGACTGAGCATCTTGGGGCCATGACCCACCAGAGGCTGGAAACTGCCGAGCCAAAAATCCATAGTTAATCAATTATTTTGATGTCTAAGAAACCCATGACATTGTGGGATGCAAGAAATGCATTCTAAGTTTAATTCTGGACCTTTAGACCTAAGATTATGGGACTGATGACAGTAAAGTAATCGTCAGATTAGTATTCATTTCTGATAGGGCGGCGCTTCCATCAGTAAAACTCAAAGCCGCAGTACTTTCAATTCGTCGCAAAACCTGCGCAGGGTGATTTTCAAAGCCACTTATCCCGGGTAAACTGCCCTGCTCGGCCCGGCTTCCCCGGCACTTGTAGTTTCAGCCATGTTAAAAAGAGGCATTGTCCTGAGGGGGTGTGTCTGAGCCAGGGGAGGAAAGCAGCGCACGGAGCTGGCACTTTCCCGGGTGCATGTGCTATTTTACCACCCCCCGATCCATGCAAATTGCAGCTTCTCAGGACCCGCACTTTATGCTCGTTAATCGTTAAAGAGAAGCTCACCTCTTCTGAAAATCGCCTGCAAGCAGACGCGCTGAAAGCGCCCACGTACTTTAGAAATACGCAGACAGTTTGGAAATTGCCCCCAAAATCTGCAGAGAGTAGGGGGGGTTAGTGGGGGCATCTGAATGAAAAAGTCTTTGCCCCCAGCATATTTTGAGTCTTAATATTTGTAGTTTTCCTTAAGAAAATTGCTAGTTGGTCATGTCTTCACCTGCCCCCTTCATCTCTCCCACTCTACCCCTTCCACCTCCCCTGTCCTCCCCTCCCTGCCGCCTCCTCTCTGACCCGGCATGCCACAAGGCACTCCCGAAGCCGCAGCTCCAAAATAAAAGTTGAATAATCGTGGCGCACAGCGTGTTGCACGTCCGCCCCTTGATTTTACAGGCGACGATGATGATGATGATAATGTAGGTGCTTGAAAACCAGGCCCTACCAACGGGGACCAGAACCTGTACCGCACTGCAGCCGCACAGCAGAGGACTCGCAACGTTAGACGAGAGATTAGGGCTTATTGTCAGGTTTTTCTTCCCTACAAGCTCGGAGTGACCTCTGTCATTTTCAAGGCCGCAGGCCTGGGGCTATGCCCTTGCACTCACTTGGTAGAGTGGTGACAGTCCTTAATGATGCGTCCCCTCCGATGCTGAAACAGAAGCAGAGAAAGAAGAGAGCTGACACACGGGTTCTAGAAACTTACAGCGCCAGATGAGCACAGACATAGATTTCACGTCAGTCCGTCCCTGCAGCAAGAGCAAAGCAGCAAATCAAATGTTTCCTCTCCAGCTTTATCGCCTTAAGTCTCTGCTGGTCTACATTTGATGCCCTCACCAGCACAGACTGGCCAGGGAAGCCTGGTATTTTTAGCCGGGTCTGCCTGGCGGGCCGCCATGACAGAATTCATTAGTAGTGGAGTCTGTCGGGCAGGCGGGCATGCCAGGGGAAATGCCGACGCCCAAGTCGCCTGGTTTGTCTGGTAAGCTGCGTGCTCCGTGCGCCGGTCAGGTTGGTGCACTGGCTGGCGGTGCTGGGGCATTATTCAGAAAGGCCACGAGGACCTAGAAAGCTGGATGTTTGGGTGACAGCCATGCTGGTATTAGTGGTGGCTGTTTGAATTATTTTGAGATTTTGTGGGTGGAAATGGGAAAGAGGGAGGATTGGGTGTGAAATTAAAAAGAGGAGTAGCCTAGTGGTTAGAACAGCAACCTGGGTTCAAATCCCACTGACACTCCTTGAGATCTTAGGCAAATCATTTCAATCTGCTATGTTTCAGCTACTAATTTAAACTGTAAGCCCTCTGGGGCAGGGACAGACCCACTGTACCAAAATGTAACTCATCTTGAGCTACATCTAAATAAATAGTCATATCCAAATACAGACCCAATGTGCCAGCACAGTGCTAGGGCACACTTCCCTCTCAGCCAGTACCGACCCAGTATCCCAGCCTGATATATAGATTAGCCATGCTGCTGCCTTTTAAGTGAGCTGTTAAACAGGGGTCCTCTCAACCTCTGCCTGTCACATGGCAGGGCAGGGATATGAAACCTGGTGTCCTGGCTGCTTTCCTTTGCAGCCTGGAGAATCTGGCCCCCGCCTAACTTTTCTCCGTAAAAGCCCTCCTGTACTTTGGACATGAGAGAGCTCAGTGCTGCCTGCCATATATTTGAATGTCTGGAACAGGAAAGCCGAAATGTTGACCCAATGCTGAGAACTCTGTGACATCACAGTCATGGCGGCTTCATCCTGTACAAGACATCTCATGGCTGCATTCTTTCACTGTCTCTCTATAAAGATATACACACGTACAAAAAATTCATGCACGTCTTCCTCAACCTGCCCCTTTGAATGTTGACATCTCTCTTAGACCAGTGGTTCCCAATAAGAACATGCCATACTGGGTCAGACCAAGGGTCCATCAAGCCCAGCATCCTGTTTCCAACAGTGGCCAATCCAGGCCGTAAGTACCTGGCAAGTACCCAAAAACTAAGTCTATTATAAGAACATAATGCAATGGAGGCAGTGCATGCACATTTGTCTCATGCACATTTGTCTCATGCATATTCCTTATGGAGATCCTAAAAACCTGACTGGCTGGGAGTCCTCCAGGATAGGTTTGGGAACCACGGTCTTAAACCTTGAGACGTTCTGAACACACTTCTGATTTGGCCTCAGGTGTAATGATGGCCAACTCCAGTCCAGAAGGGCCGCAGAAAGGTCTGGTTTTCAGGGTAGACAGCGGTTGTCTTTATGGCACATTTGTGCACCCATTCTAATTCACATAGGGGTCAATCTTCAAAATATACTCCGTGCCTAGAGTTTGGCTAAGTTAGCTACCCAGGGCTGAAAATCAGCGCTAAGTGCTTTACTCTTTTTTCTCCATCCTAACTCTGCCCCGTAGCCTCTTATATTTTAGACTCCTAAATTTATGCACTCAAACCTAGTAAATTTTCAAAAGGCACCAACTTAGATGCCTGACATCCCAAATTAGGAACCTAAATTTTGAAAATTGATCAAGATTGCTCTGACTATCTTGGGTTATCCTATACAATGGACCTGCTTGCATCTGTTAAAGGTTGTCCATCCTTCTTCCAGCAAATCCTGACCTGAGTGTTAAAGCCTTCAACCAGGCCATGGCTGCTCTTAACCTATTGGCCTCCAACCTCCAGCTTTCTATCTACACACAAAATGCCCTTGGCCTCTGTGATTCTGTACAGCGTTTCCAGTATCTGGGCCGCATCATGGCATACCTCCATGACAGGCCCCGGTACTCCGTAAGAAGACCCAACAGGTCACCTGGTTTAGCACCAACTCCATTTCCAGCCTAAAAAAAAAAAAAAAAAAATCATCAACATTGCTTTATGATAATCAGTTCTGGTGACCTGGCGTTAATTGTTTGCAGACACTTACTTTCCAACCTGAAATGATATTGCTTTATAAGCATTTCAAATTCCACCTTTTCTTAAAGATAGACCCAAGGTGGATTCCGTAAAGTAACAAGGCGTTGAGTACGCACACAGATGTGATGCACAGATTTCTTTATTTTCAGTTTTTATGTTCCTCCTATCATAGTGACGACCAAACTAAGCAAATTACAATCTAAACATTGACAGCTCTAACAACATGGACAACAAAACACGTATTAGTTAAAATAAACTAAATACAAGAGGTAGATTTCCACTAAATATATAAGAAGTGGGTACATTAGGTAGGAGTAAGGAGATGGGAGCACTGGATATAAATTGCACATTCATAGTTAAGAAGTTAGACACCAGCAGTGTGAGGGATATTAAGGATCAGTTGGCTAGAGGTAGCCCGGAAGTAGGCAAACCTTGTAGGATTTGCGGTCAGGAAGACCTCCAGTAGACTAGGATGAGCCTCTGGTATGGAGTCTAGGGGAAGACTTGGACTTTAGTTAAACAGCCAAGCTTTGATTTTTTTTTTTCCCAGTGGAAAGCCTCTAATAATCTCCTAAGAAAAAAAATCCAGGGCACTCAGAGTTTCATTCTCTGAGGGGAGAACAGCTTTCTTCTTATTCTGTGTCAGAAAGTAGGCTGAGCACAGGCTGCAGGGAATAAAGGTCCCAGGTGGGCATTTACAGCTGTTCCCATCTCACTACAATGTGCAAATTAAAAACAAAACAAAACATAAAAACTTAAAAAGTGTTGCGTTCATTAAAATAAAAATGTTAAAAAGGGTTCTTACAGTCAAAGAATCCCCCATAGCAGCTACAACTTTCACATCTGCTGGTCGCAAGGCATGAACTGAAATGCAAACCAAATGCAATTATTTTTTATTTAGCCAACAATTGTAGCCCACTAGTCCGAAAGTCAATTCATTCTATGTAGCAGATATACCATTCAGTGCATGGGTTATGTTCATTAATAGAGTATTCAAGAGAAAATCTAGTCCTGTAATCGGCATCCAGACATGGATGTGACTAGTAGATGCATGCCTTGGCTCTAGTCAAGTAGAAGGTGGTTTAGAAAATGGAAGATGATGAGAATGCTTGGGACAGATACCAGAAGTTAGTAATGGCAATAGGGGTTGATGACAGGAGATAGCTGTAGGTAGGGGCAGCTGGGTAGCTTATCTGGGTGAGATTCAGTATTATAAGGCGGCTCTCTGTGCCTAGGAAGCCAGCAGTTTGCATTTCTCTGTGAGATGTGCTATGTCTGGGATCTTAGTCTGGGGGAATTCAGCAGTATCTGGATCTAATTGTCAGACCTCACTGGTGCAAAGGATAAGCCTTCGATAAGGAGTGAGAAGCACATGGGTGCACTCCAGTTCAGCTCAGAACGTCTAGGCTTCTGCAAACAGACAAGGCTAAGCCAGGTCAAGGTCCTTGAAACTGAGATCCAAGATGGGAGAGTGGGAGAGACTGGAGGGAGCACTGGCAGGGGGGAGGGGAGGGGGACTGGTCCTGCAGGAAGAGTGTCATGGTTTGGCGGGACGGGGGGGGGGGGGGGGGGGGGGGGGGGGTGAATGCCAGAAAGCACACAGGGCAGCACTAAGTAGGAAAACAGCTGAGGAAGAAGTGATAAAACTACCAGAGGTTGGAGGGGTACTGGATGGAGCCAGGTCCGTGCACAGCAACTGACTTCCATAACCCTGAAAAAAAACAAAAAGCAAAATATTAAACTATAATGTCTGCATGATATCAAGCAGGACTGGGGGTCGCCGTGTTCAGCCTGTTCTGAATCACATTACATAAGAGCGCATAAGATCTGCCATACCGGGTCAGACTGAGAGTCCATCAAGCCCAGTATCCTGTTTCCAACAGTGGCCAATCCAGGTCACAAGTGCCTGGCAGGATCCCGAAAAGTAGATAAATCCCATGTTCCTAATGCCTAGGGATACGTAGTGGCTTTCTCTAGAACTATCTGGTTGTTAACGGTTTATGGACTTCTCCTTCAGGAACTTGCCCAAACCTTTCTTAAACCCAGTTCCACTAGCTGCCTTTACCACATCCTCTGGCAATGAATTCCAGAGCTTAATTGTGTATAATAAAGTTACCCCAGAAATGAATGGGGAATATTTGTGTTGGAAACTGAAGGTGCCTCCCTGCATGATGGGTGGCAGACTCTCCTCCGATGGGGAAGACCGTGAGCTGCCCTGCTGCTGGGACTCTCTTTAGCGCAGTGGGAAGAGGTCGTGAGCATTTCCTGCCTCAACGCTGACATCGCTGACTGGCCCCCAAAAAAGGTTGCACCCCCAGGAGCAGCAGCAGGGAGCACTCTCCCCAGTGACCTGCCTCACACTGGGGTTTACAACGTAACATCTGTAGTGCCGTTACTACTGCAGTCCCAGCTCTGTCCTTACGGAAGCTATAGTATCTATACAAAACACCCCAGACCTTCACACACAACCTGCAGCACCACTCGCCCTCACAGAGGTCTCACCGAGGGCCTTAGAGTTCCCTGCCGGGGGCCTGTGAATATTCTGCAAGATATTTTCCTAATCCCACCCACCCCCACCGTAGAAATTCTAAAAGTCTTTCTGAGATCCTACAAAAAATATCCATATGGATAAGAATGAGGTGGAGATTCAAAAGGCTTTGTTAGCTGGACAAACCCCCGAGATTCTAGCCAGGTGAGTCACTACGTGGCTGTAATTTAGCTGGACAAAAAGAAGCAGCGAGAGGAGTGTACCGCGGACGACATGGCTACAAGTTATTAGGCTCACGTCAACATAGAGCACTAGCAGGATAAACCTTAGCCGGGTAAGTCTGATCGGGAAAATCTGTATAACGTTATCCAAGTATATTCAACAGCTAAATCCTGCTGAATATCCCAGATAAAGTTATTTGCATGGCTTTGGCTATATTTTTGCTATATTTGACTATCTATCATTGTCAAAGTCTCTCCCCCCCGCCGGGGCACATACTAGTAGGCGGTATGTACTAACCTCTAAATACAGTCAGAGTCCCCCCGTGTTATTAATGTGGGGTGAGGTCACAGAGCTGTGACCCAGGAGGCCTCAGCTTGATTTCCCTTAAACACCATTCACCCTGTGACTGCTTACAACAATTATTTTATTCTATTTAAATATTACAAATTCAATATTAAATTGAATATTAAATTACATATTAAATATTTATATTAATATATATTAAATATTAAATTCAATATTAAATTACATTCGGTATTAAATATTCAATATTAAAAAAAAAAGCTGAGCTCCAAAATGTAGAAACTTAAAGTTAGGAGCCTAAGATAGATGCCTATTTTCAGTCAAACGTATGTCCTTAAATTATCGGCTAAATATTCACCCTAACTTAGCGGCATAAAATGTAGGTACCTAAATGTATGTCTCCTATTCATATGACTAGATTTAGGATTCTAATTTATGTAACTAGGGTTCAAAATCAGTGCTAAGGACCTCCATTTTTTTCCCCTGCTCTAACTCCACCTCTGTAGCCACCCACTTTTTAGGCCTCTAAATTTAAGATACTTCATTTTCAAACAGGACAAGTTAGGGGAGCCTGGCTCCCAAAGTTAAGGCTTCTAAGCCCTTTAAAAATGTACCTCTGTAAGCTTTCGAGGGAGGAGAGACTACATGGGAAGAACCTGGATATACCATGACCACGGCTGGCCTTAGGAGGGTGTGGGGCCTGAAATGAAGCAGCCATAGTGCGGCCTCAGCACGTTGATGTGCATGGCTCCGCCCTCCAGCTCGCAGGGACACGGGCAGTGCTGGGGGAAGGTTGTACAGTGGCAGTACGGGGTCCCCCAGAGTGTGGGGCCTGGGGAAGTCGCCCCCCAAGAACAGCCCTGACTGAGACGGCACTGTACGACTTTTTAAAGTGTTACTCCTTCTCCAGCTGTTCTCACCTGATCTGGTTTCTGAGTAGGAGGCACTTCTGGCGATGAGGGGATCGCGTAAGTATAATTGCTGTTTCTAAACGTTCTCAGGAAAGGCTGGTCCTATGAAATAAAACAAGGAAAGAAGCGAAAAGCAGGCTTACACATGGATGTTTTGGCACTTTTCAACTATGGCCCCATTTGACCCTATCAGAGCAAGGCCGTTTACAATAGGACATGGTGCCAGGGCGCTGCTCCATTTTTTTTCACCCACATTTGGGCCCAATCGGTGAATTCTTGCAAATGTTATAACTTCGATAGAGGTGCTTTTCAACCGGTTTCAGCCCCTGCTTGAAAAGCACAAATTTAAAACAGAGGTGCCAACGTTATTACTGCCATTCCCTGGCCATGAAATACTCCAGCCTGTCAAGGCCTGGATTCCAACTCGGATCCCGTCATAGCCTCTCCCGCGTCACACGTGGGTCAGAATTACAGCCACAGGAACAAAGCAGCATGAAATCTAGCACAGCACTAGGGCGTGCACGCAAGAAGCGGAGGCTGAGGGGTCCCATCTGTTAAACGTGTAATGACATTGCTGCCTGTGAGGAATGCCTGTGATTTAACAGGGGTAATGAGCTAGCTTTATTTACATTGTGGGGCGCAGTCAAAGGAGGTTGATTCCAACTGAGCTGGAAGCCCTGGAAACTGCTGGGACCCGTCCCATCCCATTTTAATAATAACCAGTAGCGCGATCATCTGCGCTCGATCCCACTAGCTCACGCTCTGACAACGCTGCGTTTTATATTCCCAAAAGCAGAGGATCTGCAGCTTTCCAATGGCAGCAAACATTTCTCCAGCATTCCTGGAGCTCTTTTCATAGATAGATAACAGACATAGCTATATCTACACACTTAGAAAGGAAAAATAACAAAAGCCAGGGTACCGTTTACATAAAGTTAGGATACCAAGATCTTCATTTTCCACAATTTCTCTTTTCCACTGTACCCAGCAATGACAGTGTCCCACCAAGCCAGGTTTAAAAGGAAGTCTAAAAGTACCTGTTCTGGACATTTGAGAGAGATAGGTGCATCAAGGCTCTGGTTGTTTGTTTTCTCGCCCAGAGGTTCCAGCTGCCAAAAGTACCCAGAAAAAAATAAAAGATAAAATATAAACTGGATGAGAGTTGTCTAGAATGCAGATACCGTATGTTCAAATAAACATCATATTTTAAGCTGATACCATGTAGTCTTAATTATATGGTGAAGAGAAACCTCATATAAAATGGCTGGCTTCTGGTAGCCCGGTGAGCCACGTTTTGCAAGAGTTATACGGTCATTAAACCATCATATGCCGTTTGCTTCATATAATCATTGGTTTCTCAGGAAAAGTTTTTTTTGTATTTTTGCAACTTTTAAAGGCAGTAAATTAGTTTATAACTTATCGTAGCAGTGGAGGCAGTGGCGGTATAGAGCTTGGCGTTGGTTGCTTGGCCAATGGGGGGGGATGGTGAACTGCTGGAAGAATCACAGCTGGGCAGACTGGAAGACAAGGCAGGCCCAGAGGAAAAGAGTGACACAGTTATGAGAGCAAGTTGATAAAAGAGTCCCTGGGTGGAGCTCCGGGGAGCGGCAGGGTCCAAGCTCCACCCTTACCTAGGGACAGGCCTTGAAAAAGGAGAGGAGGGCAGGCCAGCCTGGAGGCAAGGAGGGAAGCCGGCAGCCACCAGAGAAGAGAGCCTCAGTGAGTGGGAGTTAGAGCAGAGGCAGAATTAAACCAGGAGTGTCCGAGTCCCATAGGGCCAGGTTTATCCGATTTCATTTGGGGGCAAAGGCTCAAGAGTGGCGACAGTACTCGGATATTTTGATAACTTTTTGAGATCCCTGACATTAAGTGGCAGGAATAGAATAAGATCTGGTTAGAAGTGTGTTTTCAATAAAGGGACCCACCAAGGAAGAGGATCAGATGGGACTGACAGAAAAGAGATGCAAGCAACTTTGGGCCGCTGTTATTCTATTTTTCAGGACAGGTGGTGTGTGTATGGACATGCCATCCTGTTTCTCCTTGGGAAATCAGATCAACAGGGCCATGGGTGCCCTGGGATAAAACCAGGGAGAGGGTCAGCCTGTTCTGATAAAATGGAACCAGTTGGTAACCCTGTCTGGCCCTTTTCAATGCCCATTCGTTTCAACTTGGTCCCCACCTTATTGCTTCCTATGCTCCTCCATACTCTTCCCTCACATATTCATTTACGCACATGCTCCCAAATCCTCACCCTTATGGACTGGTCTGTTCATGCTTCTGCCCTTTGCCTACCTCCCTGGTCCTCTGCTGTCAGCAGAATCCCTTCCCCTTCCCTTCCGCTTCCCGATATTGCTCTTTGTCCCTTTCCTACAGAACCAGATATGGTCAGTATTCATCTGTCTCCCTTCGTAGTGCATTTCAGGAGATTATGTAAATTATATCCACTCTTCCTACCCTTTACTGTCAAAATCGTTCTTTTTCTTAACATCCAATATGTTCCCTTCTTGTGGATAAAGTTCTGATTCAGGCAATCGCTAATGTTTTGGGCCATCTGTTTAATCCTTATTGCACACTTTGGAATACATTTAAAAAATAAAAATACTTATTAAATAATAAAATAAGAAAGAAGTATCCCCTGTCAAAGCAACTCAAGACAATTCCCTCTTTGCCTCAAATTTCTCTCCCAGGCGTTTCAAGCCGTGGCCCAGCTGGGCAAGATTTGCACTGGCTCTGACCTGGCAAACATCCAGGCACAAATTTGCAGAGCCGTGCCACGTTTATGAAGCCACGAGAGATGTACAGGGCTTAGATTTATTTACTTATTTGCTTTTATATACCGACATTCGTAGGAAACATCACATTGGTTTACAATGTAATAAAATATAAAAATATAATTAAAAGGTGTACAATAAGTTACACGGTTAATTAAGAAAAATGTTAAGCTAACAAATAAAAAAAAATTCTATTTTACAAGAAAACATCTTAAGAGAGTAAGTACTACAATAGATAAAATAAGACTATAAAAGAAAACATCTTAAGAGAGTAAGTACTACAATAGATAAAATAAGACTATAAAATAAAACATCTTAAGAGAGTAAGTACTAAAATAGATAAAATAAGACTATAAAATGTGCTCTGATTTCTGAGGATAACATGAAATCCAGTACGGCTAAGGGGAGTGTTAACGTAGCCATCTTTGGATTAGGCATAGGCTCGCTGGCACAGACAGGTCTTTATTTTCTTCTTGAAGATTCGGGAGTTTGCTTCTAGTCTTAGGTCTTGTGGTAGAGGATTACACTGTGCTCATTACAAATATGTTGGCGCACCGTCCTCAGTACAGGGCGGACATCCGACGTTCTTTCACACACTCGGTTCAGCGATCCCTCTCTCCGAGCTGCCATGTCCTGGGCTCTCAGAGAACGGTTTCGGGTAACCATTGCTTTGCAGACCAAGGGAGAGATGGGGAAAGAGTGAGAGAGAGAGAGAAGAGGTGAGGAACAGGTTCAAGCTCACCATGTTATTCCACAGGGCCCGGGCACCTTGGGCATGAGCCTTCTCGCCAAAGTGGAAACAGTCGGGAGCAAAATAGGAGCTGTCAGGCACGCCCTCCTAAAAAAGGAGAAAATTAAGCAATATTACTGCAATACGTCAGCAGGACAAGGACTAACCTGGTCCGAAGGTTCCATACACTACCTTCCTCTGCAGCCTGAAATACGGAGGTCAGCGGTGGTCTTCTCAGAGGGGAACCTGCGAGCTTAGAACTCAAGGTGGCTCCAGAATGAGTTTTAGATGTTAGCAGACTGAGAACTGGGCAAGCTTGGGAGGTCGAGGTAAGCCCGCGTCCTCCTCCTGGCTCGGCTGGGGAACGTTTTCAGTGGGGTCTGTGCAGGGCCGGCGCGCCCATTAGGCGAACTTCGGCGGTCACCGAGCCGTAGGGGGCGCTGAAGAGCAGCCACGTGGTGCAGCAAGCGGGGCCTATCCCGCTCGCGGCAAAGAGAAACAGAGACTGTGTGCTACTCAGGGCCCTAAGAAGCACACAGTCGGCGCCGAAACAGGTAGGGGGGGTGACCGGGGAGGGGGCGGGCAGAAGTGCAAGGGTTGCCTAGGGCGCCCAATACCCTTGCACCAGCCCTGGGTCTGTGGGGCTTTTGGTGGGCAGGAGGATGAAACTTAGGGAGCTAAACTTTGCAGCTCAGACTGGTAAAGTTTCAAAGGCTTTGATCTGACTATCTAAGTCCTTACTTAGTTGGCCAGAGAGCTGGCACCAAGATTTTTATTCAGGAGGGTTTTTGGGTGAGGATCTCGGCTAGCAGGAGTTTGTTAAATTTGAAGTGTGAGGGAGGGGGGGGAATTGGGTTGGGAGGCCCGCGGTAAAGTATTTTTTCTACAGGAATGCCACTTAACCGGATAGCTTGTTTGTCAAGTGGCTGGTTATCCACCCACACAAGGCCGGATAACTTTAGACCTAACCGGCCATATTCAAAAGCTGGCTTAAGAACATAAGAAATTGCCATATTGGGTCAGACCAAGGGTCCATCAAGCCCACCCAGGATCCTGTGTCCAAAACTGGCTTAATGTTATCCATCTAAAGGTAGCCAAGTATATTCCATGGGACGTTTATTCCACTGAATATCTGGGACAGGCTATCTGACTAACTTTATCCAGATAACTTGTCCGCTCACCACCTTTCAGCCCTAAATTTAGATGCCTTGCTTTAGGAGTGAAAAATTAAAAAGCATGCTCAGCTTCCTTTGAACATCAGCCTCTTAGCCTAATATTCAGAAGTCTGAAGGCATGGGCTCAGGACTTGTCACTGTTGTTGACTATCGGCAGAAGCGTGACCAAGCCACTTGGGGAGAATTATTCAGTAGCGTGCCTACCTACAAAGCGACGTGCAAAATTTTCAAAACATGTACAAAACAATCTGAAATTTCAGTACAAGTTACCTGCATAAACTGAGGTTTGGTATCAGATATATGCATGTAACTTTTCCCATTACAAAATGGGGCATAAAGTTATCTGTGTAAATGGCAGGCCATTTTGGTGCATAGTTTTTGAAAATTCAAATTAATTTGCACATTTCATAACTGCCCCCCCTTCCCACCGTGGCGTGCCTCTTTTTTAGGCAGCCGAATTTTATGTGCTGGGAACATAGGTGTGTATTTCCAAATGGCTGAAAATCCACTTCAGTGCAGCTGACTTCCCTGGGGCGTGTGGACGTGGAATTTTCTCCTAGAGGATGTAGTAGAAACAAGAATGCAGGCTTTCAAACTGGAGTATAGCAAGTTATGCAGCCTAAGGTGGGCTACTTTATCTGCACAATGGTGTGCGCGGTAGGATAAGATCGCAAGTCCTCTGCAGCCTTGAACCTCTCCTTCCCTGGCCTTGATGAAATAGCTTTGCAGATACCTTTTTATTTTTAAAAAGCATCTAAATAATGCCTAATGCTTACTGCTGTTCTTGGCATATTCACTTTCTCCAGAAACGGCTGTACAACCACAGTAAAGTCATCTCTTGTGTCATAGCGTCCACTCTCAATCAGCTGATGAGTTTTCTCCTGAAGGGAATAGAAAAAAAAAAAACCAAGTCGGTCTTTTGTCTGTGCTCATGATCATCAGTTCCAGTGCTGCAACACCAGCACCAAGGTTGCGGAAGGCTAGTACTGTAGTGCTAGTACTGTATTAGCCTGGCTATCACTTCAGCTGGTTATAACTAATACATTTTACTGCAAGGCTTAAGATAAAACAAGAGAAAAAAATTATCAGGACTGTTACACTGCAGAGAGCTGAGAGGAAAGAATGGCACAAGGGGAAGAAACTTACTACTTACTCAGGTTAGGGTCAGTACACAAGAAGTGATTAACATGTCCCAGGTTGCTAGGCAACTCTTCCCCTTGAAGCTAAGGCTGAAACCTTGTACCATTAAAGGTTAACTCTTTGCTGTCTGAGTGGAAATAATGTTCTGCTATTGTTTTCTCCAACATGCTGTAGTACCGGTACTCAGGAATGTCATTCATTATCTCTGTTATTGTGCTCAGAATGGATGCCTCTGATACAGAGTGGGCATTGGCAACAGGATACTCCTGATTACAATTGGTTAAGAAAGCATCAGAAGCTGATGCACCACTAGTATGCACTGGTACAAAGGGTTTTTATGGCCACTGGCACAGACACAAAAGAATGCACGTATGCCCAAATCCTTGTCTATATTCGTACCGAAGCTGTCAAGGGACCTGGTTTTTGGCAGGAAACTTTTAGCCACTCTTGGTTTTTAAATTATGGTGCATTGTGGGATTCTTCTTTCATCTGGCATTAGTGCTGAATGTATCCAACTGTATATTTTGTGCTCTATGATGTATTCCACTTTGTACAATATTATTGAGAAAGGCGAGCTAAAAATGTATAAATAAATTGGAACTGGCTGTCTGAAAGCCAGGACTGAGCTAAAATTTCCCTTTGAATAGTGGGGTCTGTGGCTGTTAGGGAAGCGCTAGGGAGCGATCCCAATTCCAGGAAGGTTGGTATGCTCTTAGACCGTGGCATGACCCCAGAGGAACTCCAAAGAAGCAAGGGCGGACAGGCTGAGGACCAGGGGCCCTGACTCTGCCAAACCCGATCGCACCAGAAGAGACCCAGCAACGCAATGCTGTTCTCTGGAGTAGCCCTCCGACCACTCGATAGCCCATTCGGACCCGCCGTATGGGAATGGCAGGTGCGACAGGTCGGACAGAGGTCAAGGACAGGCGATGGTACTGGGACAGGACAAAACATAGGCACTAGGAGACTTGGATGAGACAAAGACACTTGGAGACTTGGACGAGACGTAGGCAGGGCTGAAGCTCAGGATGAAGGAGGGGTCCGGGCGGCACTCGAAGCAGGATCCAGCCGGAACGGGGGCTTCAGTGACCGGGCATGGACACCGAGCTAGATGTGGAATTATACACAGGCTTGTCATCTGGAAGCAGAGTCCGGCGAGGGGGCTAGGATTAAAACCCGGAACCAGGAACATCTGAGGACAAGGACATCTGACGAGAGGAGCCAGAGGGAACTAGGACAACTGAAGACGGAATATCTGAAGACTGGAACATCGGGAACATCTGATGACAGGATGGACGAGGACGCAGGATCCGATGAGAGACCAGGAACCATGGACAAAGACAAGGGAATTCCCACAAAGAACAAAGGACCTTGAAGAAGCGACAGACTTCAGAAGCCTCCTGGACTGGTGAGCTGGAACAATGGAGAGTCCAGGAGCGAACCGACTCCCTGCGAAGGCAACGAGGGACTGGCGAGGGGCTTTTTTATAGGGCCTACATGAGGTCATCAGGTGGGGCCACGGGGCTTTTCTCGCTGCGGGCCCTTTAAATAATCAAGTGAGGCGCGGCTGTGCACCTAGAGAGAGGCAGGACCAGGGACGGTAGAGGCAGCGGCCATGCCGCAAAGATCAGGGCCGGAGATGGTACCAGGCCGCAAAACGAGGCCCGGATGTCAGCGGCTCCACGCCACAAAGATGAAGCAGGCAGGTCGGCGGCGACCCCCGCCAAGAGGAAGAATGGTGGCGGCGGCCCTGCCCGCCGCACAGAGAGAGAGGACTGCGGCAGCAGCCCCGCGGTGCAGGAGAATGGCGTCAGCGGCCTCCGGGCCTCGAAGGTGAGAGGCTGCTGGTGGCTAGGCCCGTGAGCAGCATCGCAACAGCGGCAGCAATGCAGGGCTTAGGGGGGAATCAAACAAGAAAATCAGGGTGCCCTGTGCAGGCGTGCGTAAACAGTTCTATGTGAATGCAGCAGGGGTAAAACCAGGCCTGGCTTAACCATTCTCTCATGACAGAGAGCTTATTGATAACCCAAGGCCTACCCTGAGTAAATAATGGCACACCGGGAATTATGAAGAGAAGTCGTTAGCTGGATGGGAAAATCTAGGGGAAATAAAAAAGAGCAGTGGGCAAAACTAAAAGGAGATATCATAAGGGCAACTAAGCTTTGTGTTAGGAAGG
Source organism: Rhinatrema bivittatum (assembly GCF_901001135.1). Taxonomy (NCBI): domain Eukaryota; kingdom Metazoa; phylum Chordata; class Amphibia; order Gymnophiona; family Rhinatrematidae; genus Rhinatrema; species Rhinatrema bivittatum. Next base: position 23,796,121 of record NC_042617.1, on the reverse strand, counting down.
TAAATAAAGAGGAAAAAAGAGACCACGAGCTGAAAAGGTAAGCGAGAAAAGGTTAGCATTCATAAACTGCAAGAGATTGCAGAAAGACAATATCTGGAAAAGCTACGAGAAGCTGGGAAAGTAATCAGGAATGCGACAATTCAAATGGAAACAAAAAATAGCAAATGCAGTAAAACAGGGGACAAGATTTTTTTTTTTTTAGTTATGTAAGAGAATGAAGTGCAAAAGAGCACTGTGAGACTCGGAGGTGGAAGGGAGGAATATGCAGAGGCTGATGAGGAAAAAGTGAAATTGCTTAACAAATATTTCTGTTCAGTGTTCACTGTGGAAGGGTCTGGAGCAGGTTCACATAACAGAAACACAAATAAGATTGGACGCGAGGTGAACCCAAATCAATTTTTAGAACAGAGTGTTCATGAGGAACTAACTAAACTTAAAGTAGATAAGGCAATGGGACCGGATAGGATACATCTAAGGATACTGAGGGAACGGAGAAGTCCTGGCAGCTCCGCTGGTGACCTTTTTAATGCTTCTTTAGAGTCTGGAATAGTCCCAGAGGACTGGGGATGGGCGGATGTGGTTCCTGTTTATAAAAGTAGAAGTAAGGAGGAGGCTGGGAACAACAGGTCGGTTAGATTGATGTTTTGTGGTGAGCAAATTAATGGAATCACTGCTAAAACAGAGGAGAGTGCAGTCCCTGAAATCCAATGGATTACAAGATCCGAAGCAGCAAGGCATTTTCCAGAGGTAAATCGTGTCAGATGAATTTGATCAATTTCTTTGACTGAGTGACCAAAGAGTTGCATCAGAGAGTGCGCTCGATGCAATGTATTTGGATTTCAGTAAGGCCTTTGATACAGTTCTGCCCAGGAGACTTATAAATAAATTGAGTGCCTTGGTAAAGGCTCTAAAGTGACTGACTGACTGGGTTAGAAACCGGCTGAGTAGGAAGCGACAAAATATAATAATAAAATGGAGTTCACTCCGAGGAGAGAGATGTTACTAGTGGTGTACTGCAGGGATCAATCCTTGGACCAGTTCTTTTCAATATTTTGTGAGCAACATTACGGAGGGATTACTGGGAAAGATTTGTCTTTTTGCCAATAATACCAACATTTGCAACAGGGTAGACAGCCAGGAAAGTGTAGAAAACCTGAGGGGGGATATAGTGAATCTTAACTTATGGGCAACTAAGATTTAATGTTTAGAAATGTAGAGTTCGGCATTTAGACTGCAAAAACCCACAGGAGAGTTACAGTATAGGGAGTGAAATTCTTCTAAGCATGAAAGAAAAGTGAGATTGTATCTGATGATCTTGAGATGGCAAAGCAGGTGAACAAGGCGATGGCAGAAGTCAGAACGATGCTTGGCTGCACAGGGAGAGGAACGGTCAGCAGAAAAAGGGAGGTGATATTGCCCCTGTACAGGTCCCTGGTGAGACCTCACTTGCAATACTGTGTACAATGCTGGAGACCTCACCTGCAAAAGGATATAAACAGGATGCAGTTGCTCCAGAGGGCGTCTACTAATATGGTCAATGGTCTTCATTCTAAAGCACATGGGGATAGACTTAAAGATCTAGACACGTACACCCTGGAGAAAAGGTGAGATATGATAGAGACATTCAAATATCTCAAAGGTTTCCGTGCACAGGAGGTGAGCCTCTTTAAAAGGAAAGGAGGTCTAGTTCAAGTGTAGGCTCAGGAGTAATCTAAGGAAATATTTCTTTACAGCGCATAGCAGATGCATGGAGCAGTCTCCCAGTAGGATTGGTGGAGAGAAGGACAGTATCTGAATTTGAGAAGGCCTGGGATAAACACAGAGGATCTCTGAGCAAGTGTCAGGGATCGTCAAGCTGAATCGTTGGTATGGAGGGGCAGATTGGATAGGCTTTAATGGCCTTTTTCTGCCCTCTTGATTCTATGACATACCTTTTCATACAATAAACAGATAAGCAGCAAGGTCATCATATCACAGGATGTCTAATGGGACTTAACGTGGTGGCTGAATGTTACTTCTGCCAAAAGAAATTTTTAAAAATTCACCAGCGATTAAGAACGGGAAGTGGCTGTTTCTTTGAGGAGACAGCCTACAAATGGGGATAAGTGAACTACCAGCTCCGAGACGTCCATCCTTGGAATTTACTCCTCGGTTACAGCAACAGCTTCCTTGGTATATTTAGGACACGGAAGCTTAGAGGGTACCCATTCATTATGCAAAGCTCTTGAACGATGTTTCCCATTAATAGAATAAAACATGGCCTGAGGCACAAAAGTCCAGTTGACCAATGTGTGCACAAGGTCTTTAGCACCCATGCAGATATCTCTTTTCGTCATTGCTAACTGCCCAAGAGTTCTCCTTCTCATTTTTTCTATTGGCCCGGCAGTTTTCTCCAGCTCTCGTGGACCTCCAGATCAACCACAATTGGCCTCGTTTCCATTGGCCTTCATTCATAACTTACCAGAGACTTTTCTGCTATTTTGTATTCCATCCCTACTCACCCAGTCACTGCAGTGACAGTCCTCGGCCGGGGATTGTGAACCAAGATTACTCCTGCACCACGACAAGCACGGGTCCTGAGTCCCGTCACTAGGTGTCGCCGTTGCATGAGGACCGGGACTCCCTTTCCCCCAGGGACTGTGAAAGCTGCCATCGCAGCATCTCTGGCCCAGAAAAAGGATGACCTGTCCTGGCAATCAAGTCCAGGTCATCCGCAGGACAGGGCACAGCAAGACACTGGACTGGCCCAAGAGTGGTTCTCTAAAATGGTCCTGGGAAGTCAGTGTAGAAATGCTCCTGACTTTTCTTTACAATGCCACCAGCCTTACCTGATACTGTCGGTTGTAGGACATGAGCGTCTCTAGCTCTGAGGAATTGTCAGCAGGATTTACAACACAAGAGCACAGACTCCTGCAAGAAACAAAAGCCAGCGGTCACACGCACGGGAGAGGGGAGCAGGCCACACAGCAGAAGCCTTCAGCCAACATTTGTCTGAAATGTAAAAGGGGATTTTCGGGGAAACCTAATCACAGCTTTTCATCAACTCAGCACCAAACAGCTCTAATTTCAGATGATTTTTAGTCAAGAGCAATTTAGCAGGCCGATACAGTAACGTGCTGGCGCTGGGGAAGTGCACAGAAAAGCAGTAAAAACTGCTTTTCTGTGCACCCTTGGACTTAATATCGCCATGATATTAAGTTGGAGGTTCCAAAAGTTAAAAACATTTTAAAATAAAAAAAAAATTTTAAATCAGCCCGCGGCTCGCAGGTTGAAAACCGGACACTCAATTTTGCCGGCGTCCGGTTTCCGAGCCCATGGCTGTCAGCAGGCTCGAGAACCGACGCTGGCAAAATTGAGCGTCAGCGGTCAAACCCGCTGACAGCTGCCGCTCCTGTCCAAAAAGAGGTGCTAGGGACGCGCTAGTGTCCCTAGCACCTCTTTTTTACCGCGGGCCCTAATTTAAATATTTTGTTTTACTGTATCGCGTGCACAGGACACTGGCCCGCCAACTTTACTGTATCGGCCTGGAGGTTGGAAAAAGTGTTCTGGGAAAAAGGAAGTGCAAATCTCTGCAGGAACCTTTGCTTCAGGCAATTTTTTTTGACAGGGAAAGTACACACGGACTTTTCAGCTGCCTGCAGGGTTATGAAAATACGGTTAATCACTGTAGCGCCCCTAAAGACATGAGATACTTTGAGATAAAAATCATATCTCCCTAGAATAAGAAGCGCTGATCTGTGCTTCACCCTGGCACCAGTTTGTTATGAAATAATTTGTTCCCCGAGGGACCCACTGTGCCTGCCACGGCAACCCTGCCAGATCCCCAGTGAATGTGTAGGACAGTGCCTCACTACCTCTCTCCTACCCCTCCTCTCCCCCCCACCAAGAGAACCAGGGGGCTCAGACCTGATGAGAAATCGTGGACAGCTGACCCTGTCGTCCTGGTATAAGTCCCGCAGTGGAATTATGTGAAGTAGGGACAGCAGATTCACAAACATCCGAGGGACCTGCCAAGAGAGACCAATGACAGACAGCAAAATGTTAACCCTGCTTCTTAGCGAGAGGAACCCCTCCGGGCCCATCTGCTTTGCCCCCATTCCTTTCCCGTTGCAATGCTACACAGGCGACTTCATTTCCGGCCTTACCCTGGCGGCCCCACTGCTAACGATCCTCTCTACTTATCCCAGCCTCTCTAATACTCTCTCTCCATCCTGTCCACTGGGACACCGTTCCACGCCTCTGCCGCCCTTTCTGTGAACAAAACATTTCTTTAGGTAATACCTGAATCTGCCCTCTTCCAGCCCCATTTCACCACACCTTCTTCCACAACCTCCTTTCCACCGCAAAAAAAGGTTTGATTCGTGTGCAATCTGATACCTTTGAGGCATTTGAATGTCGCCAGCATACCCTGCCCACCTGTGCTTTCTCCTAGGGCAGGGGGTGGCCAACTCAAGAGCCACACACAAGCCTGGTTTGCAGGATATACGTTTGTTTGCATACATGCATATTCATTAGGGATATCCTGAAAACCTAATCTGTTGGTGGCCCTTGAGGGCTGGGAGTGAATACCACTGGTCTGGAGGGTCCAACCCTGTTGTGGATCTTCGCATCATCTGCAAAATGGCAAATCTTTCCTGTCAATCCCTCTGCAATCTCACTTTAGAAAATACTGGATAGTACTGGACTTTGGACTAATCAGTGAGGCAGGAGTAAGCAGCTTCGAGCGGGAAGAGCACTTGAGGGTGACCTGTCCCGCACTCCAATCAGAAGAGCACAATGCAAGCAGGGGGACCGAGAGGTCAGCACCCCATGCTGTGTCAGCCGAGGTTCCTGCCTCAGCAGCTCTGCTAACGGTGGTGGTGGCAGCGTTCAGAGTCCTGTTCTCACGGTGACACATGCCGTCAGAATCTGAAGCTCCGCAGGCGTTAATTTCTCTCGGTACCAGGAAAGTGCACAGAAAAGCAGTAAAAACTGGTTTTCTGTGCACCCTCTGACTTAATATCATGGCGATATTAAGTCAGAGGTCCGAAAAATTAGAAATAGTTAAAAATTAAAAAAAAAAAATGTTTAAATGGGCCCGCGGCTTGAAAACCGGACGCTCAATTTTGCCGGCGTCTGGTTTCCGAACCCGTGGCTGTCAGCGGGTTTGAGAACCGACGCCGGCAAAATTGAGCGTCGGCTGTCAAACTCGCTGACAGCCGCCGCCCCTGTCCACAAAAAAGGCGCTAGGGACGCTCATGTCCCTGGCGCCTCTTTTTACCGCGGGCCCTAATTTAAATAAATTCATTTACTGAATTGCGCGCACAGGAGAGTGGCCTGTGCGCGCGTGCCCGCTCTCCCGTGATTTTTTCTGTATCAGCCTGAGAGTGAGGGTAATTTCGTAACTGCCTGCCTTGGAGGAAAGGCGGTGGGCGCTTTTCACCTGCCAATCTGCCACCCATTTACAAAGGGAAAGTACGCACAAATCTTCCCTTGCAAAATTATCCCACCATAAGAACATAAGACTTCCCACACTGGGGCAGACCAAGGGTCCATCAAGCCCAGTATCCTGTTTCCAACAGTGGTCACAAGTACCTGGCAGGATCCTAAAGGATAGTCAGGTCCCAAGCTGCTTATCCCAAGAATAACCAGTGGATTTCTGCAACTCTGCCTTATTAATGGTTTATGGACTTTTCCTCCAGGAACTTGTCCAAACCTTTTTTTAAATTCTTCTACACTAAAAGATTTCACCATATCCTCTGACATTGAATTCCAGAGCTTAATTATGCGTTGAGTAAAAAAATATTTACTCTTATTAGTTTTAAATGTATTACCCAGTAACTTCATTTTATGTCCCCTGGTCTTTGTATGCTTTGAAAGAGTAAACAACTGATTAACATTTACTCAATCCTTTCCACTCATTATTTTATAAACCTCTATCATATCCCCCCTCAGCCGTCTCTTCTCCAAGCTGAACAGCCCTAACCTCTTTAGCCTTTCCTCATAGGGGACTCGTTCTATTCCCTTTATCATTTTGGTCACCCTTCTCTGTACCTTTTCTAATTCTGCTATATCTTTTTTGAGATGAGGTGACCAGAATGGCACAAAGTACTCAAGATGAGGTCTCGCCATGGAGCGATACAGAGGCATAATGATATCTCTGTTTTATTCTCCATTCCTTTCCTAATAATCCCTGGCATTCGATTTGCTTTTTTGGCTGCTGCTGCACACTGGGCAGAAGATTTCAACGTATTTTCAACGATGACACCGAGATCCTTTCCCTGATTGGAGACTCCTAATGTGGAACCTTGCATTGTGCAGCTATAATTTGAGTTACTCTTCCCTAAGTGCATCACCAAACCTACCTGCATGCATTTACACATACTAATGCTTTTGAAATTTTAAGAAGCACGTGCATAAGTGCAAACATCTCCCCTGGAACGGCCTCTTCTCACCGAGGGTAAAAGCATGGACTTTCCTCCTCGTTTCTGGCAGGCAATACTGTAAAATCCCATTTCTGCTGTTCTACAGTAGACACAGCTTTGAAAATTACCCTCAGAGAAGGCACTTTCATAAGCCTTCTTTTCCTTCAGAAAGTAGGATAAAAAAAACCAAATCCTCAAAGCCAATGCAGCCACTATAGATCATAACCTATGAACGTCCCCTTCTGGGTCTGCCACTGCCCCCAGAGGTGTGGACAGAGAGTGGGCTTTAAAAAATGTCTCAGATAGCAACTTAGCAGCATAAAGAGGGTGATTATTGCTGCCTGCCATGTAGACTTGTTAAAGAATACACTGCACAGGGACGAGACAGCGAATGACAAGGCATTCTGAATGCACGCCTGCTATTTTTGTACTTCTGTAGACCCCTTGCATGTTCCTTTCTAATATTCAGACCTTAAACTTCCTATGATAAAAAGCAGGATAGGCTTTGGTCCCTTGAAGTGCACGAGAGCCAGCAACGTTTATGCCCTCCTGACACAGATATCACCAGCTCTTCCTAGTACAGGAGATTTTTTATTTCTGCCCTGGTGTCCTTGCCTTAAGTGAAGAGTTACCTGTCATTGTCTCATATTATCCCGAGCACTTTAAAACTCTAGGGACAGAGTGGGTATGTCTGTGTGTGTGTGTGTGTCTGCGCATGTCTGTGTGTGTCTGTGCGTGTGTGTGTGTCTGTGTGCGTGTGTGCGCGTGCGTCTGTGTGTGTCTGTGTGCGCGTGCGTCTGTGTGTGTCTGTGCGCGTGTCTGTGTGTCTGTGCACGTGCGTCTGTGTGCGTGTGTGTGTCTGTGCGCGTGCGTGTGTCTGTGCGCGTGCGTCTGTGTGTGTCTGTGTGCACGTGCGTCTGTGTGTGTGTGCGTGTGTGTGTCTATGTGCGTGTCTGTGTGTCTGTGCACGTGCGTCTGTGTGTGTCTGTGTGCGTGTGTGTGTCTGTGCGCGTGTGTGTCTGTGCGCGTGCATCTGTGTGTGTCTGTGTGCGTGTGTGTGCGCGTGCGTCTGTGTGTGTGTGTGTGTGTGTGTGCGTGTGTGTCTGCGTGTCTGTGCGTGTCTGTGTGTGTCTGTGCGTGTGTCTGTGTGCGTGCGTGTTTCTCCCCTTACATAGCTTCCCTGCTGCAGAAGCAGCAGGATTGGTCTTTACCTCTGCATGAAGGAAGTCCAGGGCTTTTTGTAAGTTGCCTGTGTAGTTCGCAGGGGAATATTGAAGCTGTTGAAAGAGAAAGTTGCAAGTAATTTCCATGAATAACAGCAATAATAATAATAGCCATTATTTTTTTTATGTATGGCAATGCCCACGCGTACACAGTGCTGTAGGAGGTAAGTCAGATGGTTACAGTGTCCCTTCCCAGAAGAGCTTACACCCTAAATCTGAGCATAGGAAAATTTAGGAATTAGTTTAAGGAGAGGGGACTCAGCTCCTGGCTTCTTGTTTTAACCACAACACTGCCAGCCCTATGTGCATCCTGCATAAATAAAAGGAGGGGTCAGAAGGGAAAGGAGCTGTTTAAATTTGTTATCTGAAGTAAAACAAATTCAGAATACAAAATATTAAAGCATGGGAAGAAACACAGTTATCTGAGCAGGGCTGGTGCAAGGTTTCTACCTTGAATGGCTTCAAAATTTGACAATCCCACTGCCACAAAAGCCTCCACCACCACTGATGAGGCCCTCCACTCTCCCCTCTCCACCCCCTGCCCCTCCACACACACATCTGTGCTCAGCTCTTTGCACATATATTCGGTGGCTGTACACCGGGCTGTGCAAGTGTGATCGCAGAAAGCTGTCGGCAGAGTTGCAATCTCACCCCCAGGCAACCAAACTGCTTGATCCAGTCCTGATTTTCTCCATTGCAGGCCTGGAGTCCTAGTTCGGATTTTCATAAAATCGTTGGGATAATGGAGAACTAAAACTCCATGTATGCAATGGGGAAAAACCGGAACTGGATCGACCTGTTTGGCTGACCTGGAGTGAGACGGCAGCTCTACGCAGTCTCTGCAATCACCAGGGAGGGTTGTTTGCCACTCTAGGCCGTTATCTATGCCGCCCTGCAACGGGCCCTGCTTCTGAGCCCTTACAGTGTGTGAAGCCATAAAAAAAAAAGCAATCGGATAGCGGAGATCAGTCCCAGCCCCTAAAGATAAGGATACTGATCGCGACTGGTAGGTGAATGACCTCCAGTGCAAGCAGAGGCCTCTGACTGGGGTGATGTGCACCGGGAGGTGCGGTGGGAGTCACATTAGACGTTACAGCACGGACAACTGTGCTCTTTGGAAGGGGCGCACCCCCCAGCCCCACCCGAACTCCTGGGGGGGCTCCCATCTCTTACCCCCAGTGTCTGAGAGTAGCGTAGACAAGGGAAGCGCACGGACCCTGGAGGAGAGGTTCAACTGCAGGCCCCGCCCTCTCTGCTCCGCTAACTCTTCTCACTACCCCTTGCTCCAATCCAACCTTTCGGCGCCGCTTCCCTTCTTCTCCCTGCAGAGGGGGCTCAAGGTTCCCCCTAGGAGATGGGAGGTTCGGGTGGGGAGTGACAGGAGGTTCCCTTCCTTAAAGCAGTGCAGCCACCGAAGGCCTTAAAGCCGGGTGGATCTTTGGTGCATTTCCAACGCACCCTGAATTGTGATTCGCCCGTCAGCTGTCCGCCCGTCCGTCTGCCTGTCACCAGAGCTGTTGACCTTGGTGCTCCATTTTTTTTTTCCCCTGCCAGAATCCCAGGTCCACTGATCTTGCGTGGCCATTTGGAAACAAAGGCCCAGAGGGCGGGGTTCTTAGAGTAGCAGGTGAGGGGCGTGGTGCTGATTTGGGCTGTGGCCAGCTGTGGGGAGGTGAGGGGGGGGGATGGTTTTATCTTGTATTTAAATTAATGGACTGATAAATGGTAAACTGCTTGAGGTGGAATTGTTAAGCAGGTTGTCAAACTGAAATAAATAAAAAAAAATAATCTACAAAATTGCAAATAAAAATCAAATTGTACAGTATTTATCACATTTACAGGATTATTCAGTGGGCTCTGGGAGACAGAGAGTGTTTGGACACAGCATATTATCCTCAGTGACGCCACGGATCGCACAAGCCAAAGGCCCAGGCCCACGGTGCGTGACCTACGGGAAAGGCTTACAGTATTCGTTGAAACCTCATTTGATGATGATTCTCTCACCTTCCGCCATTCAAGAAATGCCCATGAAAAAATCCCACTCTTGACTGGTCATTCTTGCTCTCCGCTGAACCGAGCAGGGATGAGCGAGGAGTCACCGCACGATGCGTGCCAATGAAGAGGATGGGGGGGTCTCGGGAGCTCACCTACAACACCCGTCCTCTTTGGATAATTTTTACTCTGGTTCAGTAGGCGCAGGCGGAAGCCGCAAAGTATCCGGTTGGTTTTACGCCGAGCGACTTCTGCCATTGCAAGCCCCTGTAGGCGCGACACACCGTCCGGACTGTGCGCTGGAGTGCGACGTGGATGTGTCGCGCACGACAACAGATGAACTAAAACCGATATTGTTTTACCGTTGACGCAGCTCATAGCGCAGGTACGGCTCTCCTTTGGGATAACGTCCCCAGCATTGTCCCGTGGGCGAAGAGCCGGCCTGAGCAAGCCACGTTGGTCCTTGGGTTACCGCTGTGTCGCAACAGAGCCCGCCTTCATCGCGAAGCAGGTCACAAGTGCTTCTCGGTCCGATTTGTACAGTAGATTGCACCATCGCAAGGGAACACACTGCCTTTTCTTCCGGGAATGAGACTTGATTTTTTTCCCAGGCAAACTACTGTGAAAAGTGAAACCAAACTGCCAATTCAGAAGAAAAAAAATCTCGTCGTAAAGATAGCTCCCATGCACCGGATTAATGACTGATTTTCAAATATATTCCCGTCATGTCTGAATTTTCGGTACATGAGCTGTGAAATTTCACCTTCCGCACCCCCTTGGGAACTGCTACTGCATCTTTTTCTTCTTAAGCCTGTTTCACTTTTGCCTCCTCCTGTTATTTCTTCACTCTCCCTGCATAAAACATGCAAGAAACTTCCTTCTGAATGGATTTGTTCCCTCTGTGGCTTTTATTTCATGCTTGCTCCGTTATTTGTTCAGTTACTGGGTTTTTTGTTTTTTTTTCGCTAGTCTTAGATCCTGCACATCCACCCTAATTGTATTCCCTCTCCTTCGTACAACCTGAAACAGAGGCTCAGGACTCAGATTCGGGGATATTTGCTGCTGGGGATGATGAATTAAAAAGAAAGAACAGTTTGAGCCTGGATCTGCATTCCTCACGATTTCCTGACATGAGAGAAGCAGAAATGGAGAGTAGCTGCGGTTGATTGTGGAAAGTCGGAGTTTTGTGGTTAAAACGAATCCGTTAATGAGGATGAGCCTGTCGACCTCCATGGAGGTGAAGGATGTGCGGAAGATTATGGTATTGTCTCTTGCTGAGGATGGGTCGGCCAGGCCGCAGCAGAGGCTGATAGAGGCATCAGGATGGAGAGAAAGCTCTGCGGCTGAGGCCGTGGTTCTCGAGGACATCCCCCGTCCCCTCCCCCCCCCTCCCCGCCAGACGGATTCACAGGGTATCTGCAATGAATATGCCCTCTGCCTCCACTGCGTGCAAATACATCTCATGCATATTCTTTGCAGATATCCTGAAAAGGTCTGCAAGGACTGGATTGAGAACCAATCAGTGTCCCATCCCTACAAACTCCATAGACCTGAGTTTCAACAAATCAAACGCCAGCACAGACAGATCTGTCTTGGGTTTGGTTTGGTTTTTTTCCTGTCAGGACAGATAAAACAGGGACTGCTTGTGCCTGGATGGCAATAATATTAGGTCTTGTTTGAATGTTGTATTTTATAGGCTAAATTTTCAAAACGCGTAAGCACGTAAAATTGGAAGTTACTCGTGTAAGTAGCCAGAAGCACGCGTGCACCAGCAGTGAAAGGGAAAAAACAGGTGGGAAGGGGATTGGGGGGTGAATCATGCACAAGTTGCTACTCTGGCAGCGGTTCACACCCATGCGTTACCAAACTTGCCCGTGCACGTGTACGCCTGCTAAATTAATTGCGGAAGTGAATTTGCACTTGTCTGTGCAGCTTTTGAGTGGGAGGTCTGCACTAAGTGATGGGGGAGGTCAGGGTGAAGTGCTGGAGGGTCCGTGTGAAGTGGGTGGAGCCGTTGGCCAATTGGTGATTGCAAGTCCGCTCATAAGTCAGTATTTTCATAAGCGGAGTACCACATGCTACATAAAGGGGCAGATTTTTTAAAAATACGCGCGCGTACTTTTGTTCACACAATCGGCACGAACAAAAGTACACCGGATTTTAAAAGATACACGCGTAACCACGCGCGTCTTTTAAAATCCGGGGTCGCGCACAAGACTGCGCAAAATCAGCAGCCTGCGCGCGCCGAGCCGCACAGCCTGCCTCTGTTCCCTCCGAGGCCGCTCCGAAATCGGAGCGGCATCGGAGGGAAATTTTTTTTTTGTCCCCCCCCCCCACCTTTCCCTCCCTTCCCCTATCTAACCCACTCCCCCGGCCCTACCTAAATCCCCCCCCACCTTGTTCGATGGAGTTATGCCTGCCGCTGGCAGTTACGCTGGCTGGCCAGGCCCCGACACAGGCCGCTGTGTCGGGGCACTCGGCCACGCTCTGGACCGCCCCGGACTGCAGACACGCCCCCGGACCACAGACACGCCCCCCGGACCGCCCATTTTAGCAAGCCCCGGGACGTACGCGCGTCCCGGGCTTTGCGCGCACTGGCGGCCTATGCAAAATAGGCGCGCTGGCGCGCGAGTGCCCTGCGCACATAAATCTGGCAGGATTTACACACGCAGGGCTTTAAAAATCTACCCCAAAATGCTTGCCTCCACGTTTAACTTCTTACGTGCACATGTTACTATTAGTACACGCAAAAATTATATTTGCGCACCTCTATAAAATGTATGCGCTGTCCTGCATGACAAATATGCACGCATACAAACATACAGGCGCGTTATTGGGGCAGAAATAAGCAGAATTTTATAAATCGCACAGCTCGCACCGCAGGGTTTATAAAATACTGCTGTAATGTGCGGGCATTATGAGCTGACTTATGCAGACTGAGAATTATCCTTCCCTATGTCAAAGTCGTAAGCTACATCGAGCGACCTTATTTAGGCCAGGATCACGGTATAGAAAATGGGATTTAAAAAACAAAATTACCTATTCGGCTTTTAGGCGCTGAACTTTGTCTAGAAGCGCTGCATGAGACCCAAATCACTACTGCTGTCAGCAAAGCCCCGATAATAAGCAAGCGATGGCGTGACCCTGCATTATATGTCTACAGTGACACTGCGGCCTTTTCCCCCGCGTAACTTATTGTACTTACAGGGTCCTTGCAGATGTCACAAAGATCATTTCCGCCAATGAAAATCGAGAGTAGCTTCCAGTCTTCGGTGAAATTCACTCTCTGGGAACAAAAAGCATGAGAAATCAAATGGTCAATAACCCATCCCCCACAAAACAAAACAAAAACAGTAGCCCACCAGACATTGCCCGCAACAGGGGCCTCAGTGGCAGCTTTCACCATTCGTTAGCCCTCTAAAGGTAATATCCACTCAACAACTTTATTACAAGATAAAAAACAAAAAAACGGAAGCCAAGAGAGTTTTTAAAAATTGGAACTGAACAAAGTCATGACATGATGGGACAATACTGCTGCCACCTTACCCAGGTCAGCCCAAACAGGCTCCTCCAGACCTGAATGTGTCTCCCCAACATGCATGGTTATGAAATCCTTAACCTTTCTTAGGGAAATCAGAACCGCAGCTCCATGCATGTGACGGGTCAGAACCGAGACTGGATCAGGCTGTTCTCACTGGCCTGGGTGACAACGATATCACTCCCAACACGTCCAGACAGCGTCAATTAGAAGAAAAAGAAGGAAACATATAGTCCTCAGCTTTATGGTTACCCAATTTGCGAAGTTCTGGGCTTACTTACTTCTGTGATTTTGTACCCCGCTCCCGAGCTCCGATACCTGTTCTGGGTTCCAACGCTGAGATTGGTGGTGGGAGCTGACGGCAGGAGGGAGCAAAATTCAATGCAAGCTGGCTGGAAAACACAGATTTTCCCGAATGTCTGTGTCTGTCTCCTGTGACATTTCACTTGATTTTTTTTAGGTGAAAATGGGGTCACGGGCTTAGTGTTGGAACCAATCCCCTAAGTATAACATTGTTTTCTATGGGAAAATCGGGTTTGACTTAAGACAGTTTTCAGCAACCAGTTGAGACCTAAGTGTAAGGATTTCCTGTATTTTTCTCTCAGTTCTCACTACTTTCTGAGTTAGCAGTTAGGTTGTCTTTTGGTTTTCTTTTGATTAGTTATATCAGGGGTTCCCAAACCCATACTGTTGACCTCACAGCCAATCAACTTTTCAAGTTATCTACATTGGATATACACGAGATAATCTGCACACACTGGTTCTCCAATGCGTGCAAACACATCTCATGCATATACATTGTGGATATCCTGAAAACCTGACTGGTTGTGGGGTCAATAAGACAGGTTTAGGAACCACCAATTTATACTTTTGGCTGACTAATATAGTGCTCTCTTTCCACAGTCCCAGCACAGGATCTGTGGGCATCAGCGACATCATATGCAATCCATTGTGCCCCAATACGCTAAGTCTAAGTATATCGTTACCTTGGTGTTTCTGGTGTTACGGGGTCTGCTTGATAACTGCACAGACAAGTGCATCCACCTTTGGAAAACCCCAATTGCTCTCTCGCAACTGGATCCAGTGGGTACAATCCATCCAGGACTTGTCCCCCTTTAAAGTTTGCTTTAAAGGGGGACAAAATCTCATTCAAGATTGACTGGTTTCACTTAGTTACGAATGGTCTGTTTTCTTTTCCCCACCCAAAGTTGTGATCGTCAGTTTGTACAGCATTGGATGTATTTTCATGCTCAGAAATCGAATAATGACCATACGATATTTTGGGTAGAGTTGATGAGGGCGAGGCAGTTTTGCTGGACTTACTAGATCGTCCTAGTACTGATGACATGGGGAACTGTGATATTCCGTTACAGCACTGTAGGGAGGCTCTCTTCTTTTTTTAACAGAGAGAAACACCCAGGTTTGTGTGAAGGAAATATCTTCTATCCCAGGGTTTGGATATGAGGTCCCACAAGGGTCCCCTCTCTTTTCTCTTTTGTTTAATGTCTCCTGTACTGCCAATGGTAATATTGGGTTACACGGATATTTTTCTGTGGATGAGATGGGTGCCACGCTGGCACTAAATACAAACTTAGACTTGGTTATGAATTGGTTAATGCAGATTAAGTTGGAGCTGAATTCAAATAAGACAAAAGGCTCTTAGAATTGGAGGGATAGGGAAGACTATGGTTCCCCTACCACTGCAGGACAAGAAAGAGCAGATAAAAATTCTGAAGACAGGTGAGGGATTTGGCCCTTGATTTTGAGGCTGATGTTGACTTACAGGCCCATGTGTCAAAGATGATTCGGGCTACTTTCTTAAAATTGCGGAGGATGAAACAGCTTCATCTTTATTTGGATCCCGGGTGTTTTTGGACTGTGATCCATTCATGAGCTGTTTCCCTGCTGGATGCTCACAATGCTACATTGCCTTCCTATGCCAGCTCGGACACAATTTAAAATCTTGGGCATAGTTTTCCAAGTGATGCGAGGCTTTGGGCCACTTTACTTGTTTAATAAAACGGAGAGGTATTACCCACGGTGGAACTGGCGATCTCAGCAAGTGTGAAGTGTCCATGGTAGGACAAAGATGCTTTCAGTTGCATCCTCTGTGCTGTGGAATAACCTTGCAATGGATACTAGGCAAGAAAAGAATTATTAGGAATTGAAAACACGGCTGTTCCCTGGGGGTGGTTAGCCCTTGTCATAAATGACTCCATAGGAGTGATCTGGAATAGCTGTAGTGTTGGTCTGTGATTTTTTTTATGATTGTTGTGATTTTTATTGCTTTTTTTGTATTATTTTGTATTTGCTGTACTGCATGCCTGTGTATTGTAATAATTGGATTTTGCATGCTTTGAATGGCTATGATTTTATGTTCTGCTGTTGTAAACCGCTCAGGATAATTTTTAATTAATGGGGCAGTTTTTAAGATGTTTTAAATAAATAAATATATAAACACGTCCAAGCTTAAATTTAAAAAAAGAGCTATTTTTAAAGAGAATTTCTTACAGCCTACTTATGTTGGAAATTGTGTGCAATGTTGGGGGGGGGGGGGGGGGTAAGGGTAGGAAGATGAAGGAGGCAAGCAAAACCCGTTCGGTCTACAGTATGGGTCAGGAGACCAAGGCTATAGACTGGCGATGCAGGTTGGGAGGCACATTTCATGAATTAGATGTGATGAAGCAGGTTCCGGATAGGTTATCTGTCTTCAGCCTCACCTATCTTCCTAACATCTACAGATGAGGCAAACATGAATTTGCAACCTATTAGAGTAATGCACCGTAACAGCCAGTGCTAAACGGCAACAATGGCACAGCAGAAACGCCAGGCTACACAACAGAACTGTCGCGCAGTGATACCCGGTACTGGGTTACACCGTTATACGTCCCAATATATGTGATGGAAGCACAGTCTAGCCCTACTGCATGACTGACGTTCTTGCTAGACTCACACTGTCGTTCTTCATCAGATTCACCAGTGTCTGGACCTGCTTAAGAATATCCCTAAAAAAAAAAAAAAAACCCAACACAAATCAGGTCAGCATTTTATTGATGAAAAAAAAAAAGCAACGCCTGAGAACTGAATATCCAGGAACGTGAGAAAAACTCCTGAGAACCCGGTGCGGCTGCCTGGAGCTCACTCAGGAGACCTCAGAGCTGCATTACTGCCGAGGGGAATACTCAGGAATATTCCTGCCAGTATGCACAAGGCAGCATCAACCTACAGCCAGATATTATCCAGCAATAAAGGTATTCAGCTATCGGGAGGCGTCTGTCTGAGCGTTCACTTAAATAAATGGGGAACAGGATCATAAAACTTAGGCTTCAGTCTCTCACTGTGTGACCCTGACCAGGCCATTTAATCTTCCAGATGGTAAGCTCTTTGAGGAAGGCACTCATGAACAGAGGGATTTGTTACATATGCTGACAGCACTGTGTGAGCATTGAATAGTTGTATCGTTACTTTTGTTAGTCTAGAGCTCAAAACAAGTCCCTGAAGCTTCCCCCTCCAAGCCCAGCTTTCTGAATGCGCTATGAAAGCACCGAGCTCTCTGCCGGAGATGCCGGGCCGCATTCCATGTTAATCTTTTTCTCCACTGTTTCAGCCGCTTGTTGCATTGCTGAATGTGAAAATATTTCTAGGTCTGACTGCTTCGCTAGCAAATGAACATCTCTTCTTTAAGCAGAAGACACGTTTACAGAGAGTGAACTCACTCAGCACATCCTCTGCTGCTCTCTACTGCCATTAGCTAAACTGGAAATTCCCTCCACTCCCAGAAGTACACAGTGAACACTGCCCTCCGATCTGCCTTTCCTGGCTAGGGCTTCTTTCCAACACTCCAGATAATGATCTGATACCCTCTGGAAGCAAGGGGGCAGGCCGAGCTTACTTCGACTTGGCTCCTGGTACGGCCTGGTTCAGGAAGGAGTTGGGGCCGTTGTTGCTTCCGGTGCCAGTAGAGAACCCTTGCAAGAGAGGGTTAAATTCCCGGAGGATATCTGGAAATAGATACAGCCACTGGGTATAACATCACTTCATAGGGAACAAAACACGGGCTGACCCCCGCCCCCACCATTCAAAGCTCTTGGGTTCGATTCCCGGGTCGGGTCTTCTGCTTCCTTGGCCTGCTGGGATGAGGGCTGCTGCAGAGGCAGTGTTCACAGCCCCCGAGGGGAGGGAGTTCCAGGCATTGCGCAACGGTGCCACCTAGTGAGTGGATTTAGGGTCCATGACTGCAGGATTCCGGAAGCCCTTGGCCCCTGGCTGCGGACCTTCGCTGCGCTGATGGGGCTAGGTAAGTTGGGAAGGAATAGAAAGAGGGGAACCTCCCCCCCCCCCACCCCACAGTTGTGAATGAAGGTGCAAGGCACCAGGCTCCAAGACCAGTTCCAACTGAGCCAAAAACTATAAGGAGCATGTGGAAACTGCCTTGCCTCTTCCCCCACTCCCCCTCCATAAAAAGGTAACTCTGAAGTGAAATCCGCCAATAACTAATTAGTTTAAAGTATTAAGTTAGTAGAGGTAAACTTTTCTGCTAATCATTTGGAAGCATCTAAAGGACCTTTGAGTTACCCTTCCATCTGGATGACGACGTCATCACTTTGTGCCATTTTGCCATCAACAAATCCACATTTCACGATACTCTGATGTTGAAATGTAACTAATGACATAAGCATGGTGAGTTCACATACACTGCTGGCCTTCATCTAAACCAGATCCCAACGCTGTAAGGTCACTTCCCTTTAGAAACACGTGCACACACACACTCAACTCTAGGGAGTCGGCCCGGCACGACAGACTCCAGTGGCGGAGCAGAACACGTTTCAGATTATCTTGATCGCTGCTATTAGGTAACGAGTAACCCAAGGTCATGCAGAGAGTTCAGTGGTAGATCTGGGATAAGAACTCGGGAGATTTTCGCTCCCAGTCCTCAGCTTTATCCAGTTGTTCACACTTCTTACCTCAATAGCAAGAGAAAGTGTTTGCTTTCAGGTTCTGTGTAGTACATGTGGACAGCTAAATATCAAAATCTGGACCAGATGGTTTTAAGCACATTCCCTATAAGCACCTGAAGGAAGAGCCTCCTTAGTGCATTTGGCCCTATGAACTCTTGTGCACCCCCTGCAAGAAATGAAACTATTAGGAGGTAATTTTCAAACTCCTTTGAAATTTGACTGAGTTTTCAAAAGATTTTACGCACGTAAATGGACTTTTGAAAACTGCTACGATATATGCTACTTTTACGCACGCAAATCCTTTTGAAAATTACCTCCATATTGTGTGTTTGTCTGCAGTTCCCTGCCGGCTTACAACTCCCTCGCCCTATGATTTTTGTAGTTCTTTGTTTCCAATGCTTATTTTAAAAAAAACGATGCCTGCTGGATTCTTGTTGGAGACCCACATGGCTGCCATGAACTCCCTTCTTTTCTTCCTGCGGCTGGCAGGGCCCCCTCGTTGGGTCTGGTCAAGACAACACAACAAAGGAATGCAGGCAGGTCTTTGGGCAATTGTGTCCCATTCCTTAGGTCGACGGATCAAAGCGTTCCGGGTTTGGAGAAAAAGAGGAACTTACTTGGTAAGGTGGTGACTGTGCTTATGTTTTCGTTTCCGCCAATGCTATTAAGGAGGAACAGAAAAGCAATGGTTAATAATCAACCACAGGTGAGAGTCTACAGAACGGCTAATTTAAGGTCCTATCCAAGAAACTGGGATGGGTAAGAATTGTTGGGAGAGGTCAGTTTCAGTCCATCACAAAATGCAGGGACAGTAACTTTCAAACAAATGTGCAGGTGCCCATACTCGTGCCTATGGGCGTGCGAGCGGACATACGCTGGAATTTTAAATCGAGCGCGCAGTTGTGCCCATATGATTTCATTTACACTTACTGCGCCTATGCATGCTCCTAAGTTTAAGACGTTACTCAGGAAAATGTAATTCATGTTTCTTCCTTAGGACTTTGTCGGCTTTAACAAGCTCGCGTGAAGGGCATTCCTAGTTTTACCACTTAGTCCGCCAGTTTGCCCAGTCCTTCTTGATGTCATCCAGACCTCTCTGGCACTTCGGCCTGCACTCCCCCCCCCCCCCCAATTGACCCAGACCCCCTTTCTGCAGACTTCCTCCTCATCAGGAGCAGCAGTAAATATACGCGGCTAATGAGCCGCGCACTGTGGCCTCCGGTTTTAAAATACGGATTTACACGAGCAACTGCTGGTCCCACCCTGGAACGCCCATGCCCCACACATTCCTCACCAGTTTTTCTGCTCCTCTTTGTTTTTTTGCTTGCGTATGCGAATATATGCACCTAATTAGTGGTTTCTCATCATAGCAAACTCCTTAATAACAAACCTTGCTGGTAAACATGCTGAAGTCTTTTAAGAACATAAGAACATAAGAAAATGCCATACTGGGTCAGACCAAGGGTCCATCAAGCCCAGCATCCTGTTTCCAACAGTGGCCAATCCAGGCCATAAGAACCTGGCAAGTACCCAAAAACTAAGTCTATTCCATGTTACCATTGCTAATGTCAGTGGCTATTCTCTAAGTGAACTTAATAGCAGGTAATGTGCAGTATGTGTTATATCAGTTCGGTTATAGCAAAGCCTCTTTATAACACAATAGTTGGCTATTATCAAGACGAGCCTCTGTGCAGTAGATGCCACTACTATGCACTCCTGTTGCAATCAGAAGGGGCAACCTTTCAACATCTTGATGGGCAAACTTCCTCTAGGCCTGCTGTATGATAATATCCTGTCTGCGCAGACATTTTTATGAGTTCTCTAACATGTCTCACAAAAAATGAAACCAGCGTGTTTCCCTACGCTGTGGAGTTGTACTCACGTCCAAGAAAGCCCTCTGTACTGAGTCAGGACATCGAGAACATTGTTAGGGGAAGACCCTGCTCCGTTTCCTGCCTGGCATCAAGAGGACAAAACGTTACTGCAGATAAGAGTGGTCCCAAATCACAACAAGCAATAGGTAATCTGATCCATGCTGGGTTGATAACGTCCAGCTGATTTTGTTTCTTATTCCATTCAATTCAGTTAAGTCCAGGACTTTGCTGATCTTTATTGCCAAGAATGAGCTTTTCACAGTAATACATATGTTCTAAAAGGTTGGGAAGTAAAAATTATTGCGCAGATACAACTATCAAACCCTACACTACAGTGGAACGACTGATCGTAGGCTGATGTCACAACAATATAGCGAACTTAATCCTTTTAGACAGAATAATCCCCCATCCATTCAGTGTGATACCATCAGCAATGGCCACTGTTGATGAATAGAATTGGGTTATGATATAGACTCACCTATGTGCTGATCAATCACATTGTTAAAAGCTCACCACAGACATGGGCCACCTTTCTAAAATGTGGTAGCCACAAGAGGAAAGGAGAGATTTTAGGACAATGCCACATATGATATGATGTGGAGTAAATAACTGATCATTATATTGGCATCCTCTCCAATGTGTTTATCAAATAAGATAATAAGATATCCAGCTACAATTTAGCTGGATAAGTGCCCTAATAATCATTTACCGGATAACTACTAAGTTATCCAACTAAGTGCCTCTGAATATAGACCTTTATCAGATTAGCTATTTGGATTGGATAATTATGATGATGGACAATCATGGTTACATTATATTAGTTGTTCTTGACCTAGCCCTCAGGACACAACTAGCAGTATATGCATGAGAAAAATGTGCATAAAATGGAGACAGTACATGCAAATCTATCTCATGCATATTCATTGTGGCTATCCTGAAAATCTGACTGGATAGGTGTGTCTCGAGGACTGAGTTGAAAATCCCTGAATTATATAACAGTAGTTAACATAATTTGTGTTGTCTGATGGCAGTTAACTATGGTAAGGTTAGGGGATAATGGTAAATTAAAGCTAATCTATGTAGCTAACCCATGTTTGGTGACAAACCATTCTGCATCTTCAGGTTAAACTAATTATCCATGTGATCAAGCAACCTAGTCATAGATTACCTACATGGATAGCAGCTAACAACCTACAGAATACTGATTTAACCTTGTCTTAATTGCATATATGTATTTTTCTTACATTATCATTCTTATAATAAGCAATTATAGGGAGTGGACGGGTAGAGCAGAGAAGAGTTGAGTATCTGATGCTTTAACATTCTGAGAATCACCGAGGATCTATGTTTTGGAATGAAAGTTTGCTGTGATCCTCCATTCTTCTTTTCTCCTTTCCCCATTTTGTCCCCCAGTGGTTGCTGCCACTCTGCCTTTCCCAGGCAGTACGCCCTCACGTTTCAGGGGCCCTCACACTGGCAGCAGCTGCCGAGCCTGAGAGCAGTGCCTCCCACCATGCAGCCAGGGCTGACTGGCCCTGATGGACAGGGAGATCCAACCCTGGACCCCTCGGCCCGCAGCACCCATCGTCACTTCCGAAGCCATCGGCGCTGCCCTGATTCCTACCATTAGTCCACTGGATATGATTAATCAGAATCTTACATCATAGCAAACTGGGGTGGACAATTCACGGCTTGACCTCTTAACGCATTAATCTGCACTTACTGTGAGAGAGTCTCCTACAGCAGCAACCACCTTAATGTCTGCAGGCCTCAAATCATGAACTGAAAAAAGCACATTTTCAAATTATGCATGTGCAGTCTGCTAAAAACAATGAAACATGATCAAGTCCTTATGAATAACATATTTTACTAGTTCCCCTTGTACAAGTTTCCTTCCCTTCAGCTTAACTGTTACCTATAGTGGAGGTTTGGTTAAAAGATAAATGTCTCAGTTCACTGTATCGACTTGAGTAGCTTAACAGCCCAGTGAAGGCGGACTTCTTAGCCGGAAACCCCTTCCTCTTTGGGAAGACCGTAGGCTACGACGGCATCAGAAGAGATAGGATGACTGTGGCTCAAACACTAATCTTGGGAGACGATCTTTCTCGCGTGGGGCTGTAGACATGCAAAGCCCTTTTACCTGAGATGGGAACTGTGTCAGAAGGGGATCTGTCCGAGCAAGAAAAGTTGGTTCCGTGTTTCCGTTCCTGAAAAATACAAGCATATTGCATTAACATAGGAGGAAGAAGAGGAGGTAGAAGACAAGGCTTGGGATAGCTTACTGGCAGAGGTGACGGAGGCCAGCACTATACTGGGACTTAATCATTATATAGAGGGCCGTGGTAGGAAGTGAGTTAAAAGATTGAGTAAAAGGCATAGGGGGAGGGGCAGGTGTTGTTTTATGTAGGGGAAATTTACAGGCTCATCTATCCATAGTGGCAAAGAACCAGAGAGGAACGTAACTGGGCTTTATCTGCCACCATTTACTATGTTACTATGAACTTGACATGAATTGGGCTAAATCTATTAAGCATCCTGTGCCCTGTGGTTACTGGGCCTTGGAGAAATGCAACCCTCCACCCCGGCAGGCTCATACTGGAAGACTCAGGAAAAATGGTCAAGCAGGGGACTGCAGTATTGTAAGTTGCTTGGATTTCCACGTTTGGAACTAGTTTAAATCCATTTGGAGCCCTGAATGTCGCAGTATCAAGCTGCCTGATTACTACCATCTATTACTATGCCACAGTGCCTTTGAAAGCGTGACTATACAGACTCACATAACAGACAGTCCCTGCTGCATGGGGCTTATAATCTAGTAGTCTACACTCACACAGACGAGTCGAATAGGAGACATCAGGTCATGTAAGGACTACAGTAAGCATGGTTAAAATTGACAAGGCTGTGATCAAGAAGAGTCAGGGTTTCAGATTTCAAAGTGGCTCAGAGAGATGGGCTTTAAGGTGAAAGTTTAATTATTGATATAGAAGAAACCCAGCCCAGCACCTCGGGAAGACTTTCCAGCCATGCAGTGCAGCAAAGCGAGAAGCACAGTTGGGATCTGGCGATGGCCTGACGTTCCCAAGACTCGTTAGCCAATCAAGGATAGTGAACCAGGCTGTTCGAAGCAGCTTTCAGCGACATATGCCCTGCCGACACCGAGTGTAGAAACCCATCAACCCCTTAACTATCCACAAACCCTGATTCTCAGAAAGCTTTTATGACACATTCGGGGAATGTGAACTGTGCTACACCCAGGACAGAATTCCTAAACTTTACGGACAACCACTTATCCATGCATAATAACTGCCTCGACCCAAAGGGATTTGTCTCCAGTCGCATACCTAAGTATGCCTGCGGACTGTGTACTGTTTGGTCAAATCCTAATTATAAATTGTACACAGTATTTAAATGGGTAAATTACAGCTACTACTGTTCTCTGTTTAAACAAGCATGCTCTACTTTACCCCTGCTAGTCTAATGAAACAAATTCTTGTATAACACCACCATTGTTTATTTGGTTTATATTCTGCTTTCCAACACTTCAGAGCGGATTATATTCAGGTACTGTAGGTACTTCCCTATTCCCAGAGGACTCAAAATCTAAGTTTGTACCTGAGACAATGGAGGGTAAAGTGACTTGTCCGAGGTCACAAGGAGCAGCAGTGGGATATGAACCCTGGTTTCTAGCCTGCTACTCTAACCTAGGCTACTCCTCTCCTGTAATGGTCATCCTATTGCTGCTTTTATAGTACTGACCAATGTGGCCTACTAAGTTGCACCAGATCTGATTATCCAACTTTGTAACTCGCTTTGAACTCCCCGGCTGGAAAAGCGTGTAATAAATAAACGATGAGTGGTGATGAGTGCATGGCCGAAAGGTCCTTGCTGAGCTGTCTTTGGGACTGCATTACTGCTCATGCACGACAGGGGAAGGAAGTCAAAACGGATGCGAGGAAAGCAAAAGAAAGAGAAAAGCATTTCATAATTCACATTTTTCCTACCTGAGGCATGCCTTCCGCAGCCCGACGTGGAGCAGAGCTCGACGTCTCGTTACTGTTTTGATACGTGAGCAGATACGGATGGCCCTGGGGAAAAGAAGACCTCCGTGAGGATGAGCGACCTCCTGCGCATTAGGGACGGTAACTTTAAAACGAGCGCCCACATACACGCGGGAAGCTTACATCATCCACACACAGGCACGTACATTGTATAAAATACGCCTGTTCACACGTATGTGTGCTCCTAATTTTAGGCAGTTACACGAGCAAATGTTCCTCGCAAATTTTCCTTCGGACTTGTCGGCTATTACGCACACTAAGTGAGCACATTTTGTAACATGCACGCGTGAAGGAAATAGCCAGTTTTACCAAATGGTCCACCAGTTTGCCCAGTCTATGTCTAGGACCGCCCTGGTTATTCAGTCTGCACTCCACCAGTTCATCCTGAACCCTCACGCAGTCCATGTTTGCCTATAAGGGGTTTTATTCTGTCTTACATCTGATAAACAGCAGAAGTAAGTAGGCGCAGGTAACAGCCGTACCCATGTTACGTTCGCAGGTTATAAAATCCCACTTTATGCCCCGCCCCAGAACGCCCCCCCTGACCTGTCCCAAACCCGCCCCGTTTTTTACATGGAAAAATGTATTCACGCACTGTAAGCGATGTGGACCTTTGCTGCTGTGGCGAGGTTGACTCAGCCTATAGGGCGCGCCCCGTAGGTCCGCACAGTCAGATGGCGGAGGTTCTCTGGCGGCAGATCAGGGCCGGCGCGTCCCATTAAGTGAACTAGGCGCTGACCATTAGGGGTGCCGAAGAGCAGTCACAAGGGGTCGCCAAGAGCGCACAGGAACCGCTTCCCCACCGCCATGGCCTCTCCCGGAGAGAGCACACCAGGAGCGCATCATGCGTGGTAGCGGCACCGGAGACCGCAGGGGATGGGGAGGGAGGGGAGGGGAGGGCAACAACCAGCCGAGGTGCCCTGGGGGAGGGGGGGGTGACGCGCAAAGGGGGGGGGGGGCAGACGTGACAGGAGGGTGCAGGCGCAAGGCAGAAGGTTCACCTAGGGCACCTAATACCCTGGCACCGGCCTTGCGGGAGACTGGCCGAGAGCTTCATCTTTACCAGGCCCTTTTTCCCCACAGGTTGAGCCCTTGGGTTCCAGGGGCCAGCAGGACTTAGGCGAGAGTCTCTCAGAGAATGGGGTAGACGGTGGTCCAGGGCCAGGCAAGGGTCAGAGGCAGGAAGCAATCAAGAGTAGTCAGAGTCCAAGGGGTCAGATCCAGAGGTCAGTCTGAAGAGAAGACGAGGATGAGGCAGGACAAGGCAAGGCTGGACAAAGCAGGGCAGGCGGGAGAGATGAAGCAAGGCTGGATGAATTAGCAACATGCACTACACTAGGTGGGAGGACCTGTTGCTGAGGCATCAGGGAGGTGTTCTATGATGTTATCAGAGGGGGCTTTTCCCGCCGTGGCCTCTTTAAGATTGCTAGCACGCAGTGTGCGCATGTGTAGGGAGGCCCCCTTGCCAAGGCGGGAGGATGGCGGCGTCTGCTTGCCGGTGGAATCCCCGCCGCCAGGGTACCCAGCCGGCGTCGGGGGTGAGTGGGGCGTCTCGCGGGGACTTCCCATGAGCTAACGATCGTTAACGCACGCCAGTACTTGCGTACGTATGTGCAAGGTTTATAAAATAGCACGCGTGCGAATATGCGCTATTTGTGCGTACATCTGCTATTTTGTCTGCGCGCATCTCTTTTAAAATTCACCTTTAAAAGTGTGAGGGTCCCCTCTGATCACCGCCTGTTCCCCACAACCTCCTGCCAGACCGTCCCGCCATTGTAAAACAGAGAAGCTGAGATAAAACGCTTGTTTCCCCTTCATTACCGGGGACAGTTGACAGTGTGCATAGTCAAAGGTTGCCTGGGCCAGGTTTAGGCATAGGCAGCACAGGCATGAGACTATGGTGCGAATCTCCAGGAGACAGCCCCCCAAATCCCACTCTTTCGGTCCTCTGCCTATGGACACCTTATTAAACGTGGCTCTGAAGACCGCTGCGTCAACTACGTATTCCAAGAGCTCGCTTCTCTCAATGTGGACTGGATAACGTAGGGCAGGGGTAAGCAATGCCAGTCCCTGAGTGCTGCAAAGAGGTCTGTTTTATATGTCGGGCTATCCAACACGAATATGCATGACATATATTTGAATGCACTGCCTCCACTGTATGCAAATCTATCTCATACATATTCATTGTGGATATCCTGTTTGTGGCGCTCGAAGGCCGGAGTTGTCTACCCCTGGCTTAGGGGAACAATCACAGCCTTACAGAGCCTTTCTTCTCTAGGCCACTTGATCAAATCCCAGCTCAGGTGAACCTCGTGATGTCAGATGGTGGTCTCAGTCCAGGGGCCACAGCAAATGTGTTCACATCACAGCGCCTGTCAGATCCCTGTCAATCTGTGAATTCTGCTGCAATACCTCTTTGCTAACTTGTGACAAGGACGCAAACAAGAGACATCGTTTAACAATCAAAAGTACCTGCACTCTGCTTTCTCCTCATCAGTGCTACTCTCCCTGCCCAGGCACAAGTAACAAAGTCATTACATGTTTTGTTTCCGATGTCCCCCACACTTATTCCTCATGTCTAAAGTCATCCTCACAGCTCTCAGCCAGCAGCATGAGACGGGTCACATCACTTTTTCCAATCAACAGCCCTCCAGCCAGATAAACAGTCAAGTGCACAGATAGCACTTTTCTGACCAGAATCCGTGTTGGAAGCAAGCAGGTAATGAAATAAAAATGCCGTAACTGTATGTCAGAACTATCCTTGACAAAACTGTAATTCCACCAGAAGGCTACTGTCATATCATCGCAATGCAGAGCTTGAATGTTCAGCCTTTCCCTGGAAGCTCCTTCTCTATTTTCACTCTGAGCGGAATGAGTGTTTCCAGCACCAAGGTGAAATGTTAAGTGTTGATGAGTGGGAAATGTTTTATCCCTGAGATCATCTGCCCACAGAATGACTGCTGCTTTAAGCACAAGAAGACTAACAGGCTGGCTCGGAACTGAAATTTCTAGTCTCAGTTTAGTCAGGGGGCAGTAGATATTGAAGCCACCATGATGGCTGGCAGTAAAACTATGCAGAGCTCTGAAATGAACCAAAGACCAGGTGTTAGCTTCAAGCGGAGTAGGGTTAATAGTAATAATGATGTGATTCAAGCTCTGTCTGACACAAGAAAGAACGCTGTCCTGTAACGCCTTAGCACTATCCCTAACACCCACTCAGGGTTAACTCTGTAGAAACTTGGAGGGTCCTGCCAAGCACTGCTTGGACCCATCTGCACCTGCAAATGTGCTCCTACACTGGTAACCTCCCGCTCACCATCTGGGTTCCTGCTTGCCTCTGGGCAAATACGCTGCTCACAAGATATGGATTCTAGGGATACTGAGACCCCACAAAACCCAGGGAGGTCACACAATTCCTAGATATGCACCTACAGACTGAATACAAAAAAAAAATGCTGGAATCACCAATCAGTCAAACAGTGAAAGCTAACAAACTAAAAAGTTTATTAATAAACATAACAGTGAACAAAAAAAAGATTTAATTTACAGACAACCAATAGGTAAAATCACAAGGATTCATACAGTTATCACTAGACAAGTTTAACTTGTCTAACCAGTGCCTGTGGAGGTTCAGGAGAGGCTGTCCTCACAAGGATGTGTGGAACTGGGAGAGGGCCTTGGCACAACCAAGACTGGAGAGTTCTGAGTTTTGGGCTAGTCCCCACTAAATCTGGTACAGTACACCCAATGACAGCCCAATGATGGCTTTCAAAGCAATAGCAACACAGAATGTTGCAACATTATACCTTATTGTAGAGACTGGGGGAGTATGAATAAAAGCCTCACTTTGAGGTATGCAGCAGGTTAACCCACTTAGTCTTAGCTGCCAGAAACTACAGTTAGGCTGCCACTTGCCTGTTAGTTTAAAGGAAAGGAGGTCTTACTGGGGAAATCAAAAAGGTCTCAGAACAAATTAAAGAATCTCAACAGGCACAAAGATCGTTATTTTATCACAAAACCAAATCTTGGAATAATTAGTCAGGAGTCACAAAATTTGTAGAATGTCCCACAGATGCATTGAGTGCTATTTGTCTTCTGCTAGGGCCAGAGTCTGAATCTTTGTTGGCTCTTTTTTTATCCATCTCTCCCTAATGAACATAAGTGAACCAAATCTTTTGCCAAGTTTGGGTTTGGAGTCCGTCTTGAATTCAGTCAGGGTAACCCCTCTCTCCTGTGCTTGTGCCAAGGGAGAGTGGCGCACTGACAGCATTAGAGTGGGAAATAATAGCCTCATACCTGCATTGAGCACTGTACTTCTGGGTAACCAGTAGCATCCTTTCTCCTACTGATTGGCTCCATCTATAAGAAGAAATACATGCATTAGTGCACAGTGTCCGAATATACAAGCAGCCAGCGGGAGAGAGCCTGCTCATCTTCTCAGGTGGGGTAAACAGGGTAAGAGAGGAGAAACTCAGAGCGAGAAAGGTGTAACATCTGAAGAAGGGGACATATGTTGCCTTAAAAATGCAGGTACACCAACATTTATAAATACACAAAAGGCAGTGTGTTTTATATGGTTCCCTTTTTGCACTGCCACTCTGTGTCCTGTTGTAATATTGTTTGGCCTTATTTTCTGCAGGGCATGAGACCTTTGCTCTAATTGGTCATTGGAGCTGCTGTTTGTTTCCAGCCACACAGTTTATAAAATACCACATATTTCTGCCGCAAAAATACATGCATGTGTTTCAGTATTCACCCATTTTATAAAAAAGCATGCATATATTTTATGCACACAATAATCGTAACAATTCTTGCATAATAACCCAGGATTAAACGTAGTGGCAGGTATTTTATAACGTATGTGCATACGCCGCTTATAAAAATACTCGCTTGCTCCCGTACTTGAAATCATCAGTTCGCTGATACTTCCACCAGTTCATCTAGTCCTTCACCAATTCACCAGGTCCCCAGATCCTCCAGCAGTTTACCCAGACCTCCAACTCCAACTCAAAAACTACAACTGACAGATAAGTACGACGTCAACTGTGCGAGTCAATTAGCTGCGATAAACGTGTGCAGACAGGTTTAGAAATGTATACGTATTTAAGAACATAAGAACATGCCATGCTGGGTCAGACCAAGGGTCCATCAAGCCCAGCATCTTGTTTCCAACAGTGGCCAATCCAGGCCATAAGAACCTGGCAAGTTCCCAAAAACTAAGTCTATTCCACACTACTGTTGCTAGTAAGAGCAGTGGCTATTTTCTAAGTCTCCTCCAGGAACTTATCCAATCCTTTTTTAAACACAGCTATACTAACTGCACTAACCACGTCCTCTGGCAATAAATTCCAGAGTTTAATTGTGCGTTGAGTGAAAAAGAACTTTCTCTGATTACTTTTAAATGTGTCACATGCTAACTTCATGGAGTGCCCCCTAGTCTTTCTACTATCCGAAAGAGTAAATAACCGATTCACATCTACCCGTTCTAGACCTCTCATGATTTTAAACACCTCTATCATATCCCCTCTCAGCCGTCTCTTCTCCAAGCTGAAAAGTCCTAACCTCTTTAGTCTTTCCTCATAGGGAGCTGTTCCATTCCCTTTATCATTTTGGTAGCCCTTCTCTGTACCTTCTCCATCGCAACTATATCTTTTTGAGATGCGGCGACCAGAATTGTACACAGTATTCAAGGTGCAGTCTCACCATGGAGCGATACAGAGGCATTATGACATTGTCCGTTTTATTCACCTTTCTAATAATTCCTAATATTCTGTTTGCTTTTTTGACTGCCGCAGCACACTGAACCGATGATTTCAATGTGTTATCTACTATGATGCCTAGATCTCTTTCTTGGGTGGTAGCTCCTAATATGGAACCTAACATTGTGTAACTATAGCACGGGTTATTTTTCCCTATATGCATCACCTTGCACTTATCCACATTAAATTTCATCTGCCATTTGGATGCCCAATTTTCCAGTCTCAGAAGGTCTTCCTGCAATTTATCATAATCTGCTTGTGATTTAACTACTCTGAACAATTTTGTATCATCTGCAAATTTGATTACCTCACTTGTCATATTTCTTTCCAGATAATTTATAAATATATTGAAAAGTACGGGTCCCAATACAGATCCCTGAGGCACTCCACTGTCCACTCCCTTCCACTGAGAAAATTGTCCATTTAATCCTACTCTCTGTTTCCTGTCTTTTAACCAGTTTGTAGTCCACGAAAGGACATCGCCTCCTATCCCATGACTTTTTACTTTTCCTAGAAGCCTCTCATGAGGAACTTTGCCACTTACAAAACAGTAATTTGCGCGTTGCTTCCAAACCTCACCCCATAAAGCCCCTAGCCTGCCCCTTATTTTTCCTGTTAACTCTCACATGGGACACTGCAAGTAAGTGCGTACTCTCAAGGTTTTTAAACTATCACATGCACACGTACACACTACTTCCATGCGTATATGCTAATTTTATGCACTCAACCCCTATGTAACTCTTTGAGAACTACTTCCTTACAGGTCGATACTGTAAGACCGCGGGAGAGCGGACGAACGCCCGCTCTCCCGGCGCCCGCACCGGCCCCTCGCCGGTGCGGGCAATTCAGTATTTAAATGAGGTGACGCGGGAAAAACGGGGAAAAGGAGGCGCTAGGGACACTAGCGCGTCCCTAGCGCCTCCTTTTTGTCAGGAGCGGCGGCTGTCAGCGGGTTTGACAGCCGACGCTCAATTTTGCCGGCGTCGGTTCTCGAGCCCGCTGACAGCCACGGGCTCGGAAACCGGACGCCGGCAAAATTGAGCGTCCGGTTTTCGGCCCGACAGCCGCGGGCCGAATTCAAATTTTTTTTTTTTTTTTTTTACTTTTTTTTACTTTTGGGGACCTCCGACTTAATATCGCCATGATATTAAGTCGGAGGGTGCACAGAAAAGCAGTTTTTACTGCTTTTCTGTGCACTTTCCTGGCGCCGGAAGAAATTTGGTCGGCGCTAATTTCTTAGAGTAAAATGTGCGGCTTGGCTGCACATTTTACTTACTGAATCGCGCGCGCATACCTAATAGGGCCATCAACATGCATTTGCATGTTGAGGGCGCTATTAGGTGCCGCGGGTGGGCCGCGTGTTTTCCTCCCCTTACTGAATAAGGGGTAAGGGAAAACACG
Source organism: Rhinatrema bivittatum (assembly GCF_901001135.1). NCBI lineage: Eukaryota > Metazoa > Chordata > Amphibia > Gymnophiona > Rhinatrematidae > Rhinatrema > Rhinatrema bivittatum. Next base: position 23,764,914 of record NC_042617.1, on the reverse strand, counting down.
CGTCCAGAGCAGGCTGACAGTGCGCTCCGACTGAGCACACTTTACTGTATCGACCTGTTAATGAGGTGATAGATGTCTCTGGTGCAAGGATCAGGTACAGACCCCTTCCCCGCAGGTGTTGGAGAATGGTTACTCCTATTCCCCAGATGACTCCTCTGAGAAGTGGTCTTCCCGTTACTCTATGGGATTTTAGTCTCCGAGCAATCTCCACAGTGAACGGGGGCCTGGCAGCAGCTCTCAACCACAGTGGCACAAATTCAGCAGAACAGTGGTGCTGTAACTCCTAGTGAGCTGCAGTTGGTCTTTCCCAAGCCATTCACTAATCTTCCACTGCCCAGTTTAACTGGGACACTCATTGTGTGAATCCCTGCAGGGGACAGCAGGTACTTCTGCTGTCTATCTCTCTCCATCTGTGCTCCAGACAACCCAAGCAGATGTAAAGTCTTTGTCCTCTTGGCTTTCTCATTGGTCAAATCCTCCCTTGCGCTCCACTAGCTTTTAGAGTCACATGTTCGGTGGCACATTGCAGTCCCATGAGGAAATGACAGGCTGAGGCAGCCATTTTGAGAAGGGCTACATAGGTCTCAGAGGCAGCAAATCAACAGTGTCCCTGCTACACTTTTGAGAGAGGCCTGAAGGTATAGTGTGACTGCACAAAATACAAGATAGGAGGGCACTATACTCCCTCTCTACTTAAAGTCTTTCTTGGCAAAGAACGTGGTGGTTGACATAACACAAGATACAATTTACAGAATATTTACAATAAATGGATTCTTGTGTATATAACAATGGCTTGATAATCTTTATCCGACTAATCACATATTTTGCCAATTTCTTTAATCATTCAGTATACCTTTCTGAAGTACTCCCTTGGCTGAGGGGTAGGTGCTATGCCTACCTCCCCTAGTATTGGAAATGTCAACATTTGCCTGGCGGCGAGATGCCATAAATAGGACTCAGTGCTCTGGCCTGGAGCATCGTAGGTTAGATGCCTGGGAGGTGTGATTTCTCTTCCTCTTCTTGGACCCTCAGGGCTTTGGGGCATATCACCTTGTATATTCCGAGGCTCTTCTGGGAGCAACAGATGAGTCCTGTGAGGCTGGAATGTTTTCTCTGACATTGCGCTCATCTAGAAGCACTTCATTTACAGGTCCTTCTTCACTAGGACTGAAGGCAGGTGCTTCAGGACTCAGAGTGGACTATACCTCCAAAGGAGGCCTTCATTCAGGTTCTGCTGCCTCTTGAGGCCCTAATAGTTCAGGCTCAATGAATAAGGTGGGGAACCCCCTCTCAGAGTTTTCTTCTTTCTCTTCAGGATTGGGCATAGTTTGAGAGGGAGTAAGATCTTTGCTTAACCATTCTGATCTTTGAGGTATGTCAGAAGGCACAGAGTCTCTGATTTGTTCTTATGTAATCCTTTCCCCAAAATAGATCAAATGATTATGGTGCTACATCTTGATTGGGCCTTCTACAGCCTCAGGCTTTAGCTGATAGACTTGTAATCCATACATTTGTGAATAGATTACATAAGGTATGAACTCCCATCTATCAACAAGCTTATGCTTGTCAGGAATGCCCAGATTCCTCAGTAACACTTAAGATCCTGGTTTAAGGTCATGACAATTGATCTTTTTGTCATATCGGGCCTTGTTGCTGCTGTTTTTGATCCCTGTAGTCTTCTGGGCAAATTGATAGACCTGTTGAAGATCTTCTCTCAGTCTGTCTACATATTCCTTCAGGGTCTTCAGTGGGCTATTATCCACAATCACTGCAAAGCACATATCCATGGGCAATCAGGTTTCTCACCGAACATCAAGAAATAGGGTGAATACTCTAGCCTCATTCTTGGTGCTGTTATAGGCATCTACAATTTTCTGCAGATATGTCTGCTCTAATGAGCCTTCTGTTTTGGGTTCAGAGTTCCTGAGATGTCCAACAGGATCCTGTAGATCAGGGGTCAGGAACCTTTTTGGCTGAGAGAGCCATAAACGCCACATATTTTAAAATGTAATTCCATGAGAGCCATACAATATGTTTAAAACTAAATATAAGTAAATGTGTGCATTTTATGTAAGATCACACTTTTAAAGTACAATAAGTCTCTGAAAATATTACACCAGGCCTTAAGACACCAATACATCTCCTATTAGGAAAACGGACCAAGTCAGGCTGCTATAGAGTCCTACACAGAAACTACACGCCAGCAGAAAACCTCACCTGAATCACATGCTGTCCCTCACCTAACATAGAATAAAGAGACCAAAACGCATAACAAGAAGCATGCAGAAAAAACTGAATTGGAAACTGCAACAAGCCAGAGTCTCTGTATGCAGTGTAACAAAGAAAAAAAGAAACATCACCCATCCTTATAAAACAAATCAAGAAATATAAAATCATCAGCAGTAAAACTGTACTAACAAAAAGAACATATTTCGAAACAGCTAATGAGTGGAATATCCAATAATTAAAAACACATATAAAACATTTCCAGATACCAACAAAATATTTCAAAATAGCAGACACAAAGACCCAGTAATGAAAAATAATAAGGATACAAACATTTTTTTGCTCTGCATACCTGGGAACGTTTGATATCCAGGTGTCCTGAGATTGTTCTGAATTAGCAGGAGGTGGGGTGGTTTGCTTGGAACTTTCTCCTCTCTGTCACATACCAGCGCTCTCTCTCACACTGGCTCTCAATGACACACCTATACACACATGCTCTCAGTACTCACATATACACGTTTTTTCTCACTCACTTATATAGGCTCTTAATTACACATTTACACACATGCTGTCTATCTTTTCACGCTTACACACACACACAGGCTTTCAATCACATAAATACATGCTGTCTTTTTCTCTCACACACAGACTCATTCACATGCTTACAAACATGTCCTCTCTTTCTCTCATTTACACACAGGCTCTCAATCACATACTCACATGCTCCCTCACCTAAATCAGCTCTCAATCACACACAGACACACATGGTCTCTCTCTCTCATTTACACACAGGCTCTCAATCACATACTCACATGCTCCCTCACCTAAATCAGCTCTCAATCACACAGACACACATGGTCTCTCTCTCTCATTTAAACACAGGCTCTCAATCATATACTCACATGCTCCATCACCTAAACCAGCTCTCAATCACACACAGACACACATGATCTCTCTCTTACTTATACACACAGGCTCTTAATCATACATACATATGATTTCTCTCACACACAAAGGATCTCAATCACACACACATACTCTTTCACACAAACAGGTTTTCAATCACAAACTTACACATACAGGTTCCCAATGGTAAACTTACATTCATGCTCTCTCTCTCTCTCACAGGCAGGCTCTCAATCACAGACATACTCTCTTTCACATGTACAGGCTCTCAATCATTCACATGCATGCAATCTCTCACTCTCACACACACACACACACAGGCCCCCCCTCGCGGCCCGGAAGAGGAAGTGAAGAGTATCGGGTGCCTGCGCGGCAAGAAGAGGCCACGCTAGTGCGCTCGGCATCGGCCCGAAGAAAAGAAGACTGCAGCGCGGCTCGGAGGAAAATGAAGAGCTTCAGCCGCGGCCGATGGGACTCCGCCTCCGCGAGGGCTGAAAATGAAGGAGGTTAGCGTTGGGAGGAGGAGGCTGCTGCTGCCGCGAGTTCCCGGGGTGGGGGTGGGGGAGAGAGAGAGTGAATGAGCGAGCAAGCATGTGTGTTTGCTCGCTCATTCACTCTCTCTCTCCCTCACCCCGGGAACTCGCGGCAGCAGCAGCCTCCTCCTCCCAACGCTAACCTCCTTCATTTTCAGCCCTCGCGGAGGCGGAGTCCCATCGGCCGCGGCTGAAGCTCTTCATTTTCCTCCGAGCCGCGCTGCAGTCTTCTTTTCTTCGGGCCGATGCCGAGCGCACTAGCGTGGCCTCTTCTTGCCGCGCAGGCACCCGATACTCTTCACTTCCTCTTCCGGGCCGCGAGGGGGGGGGTGAAGAGAGCACGCCGGTGCCGCTGACTCCAGCTGTCCTGCCGCGTTCCGCCCGGGCTGACAGCATTTTAAGCCCGGGCGGAGGAGGACCGGGGAGCAGCTGGGTCAGCGGGAAAGTGTGGCGACTGTCTGCGAGCCAGATGCAGCCCTCAAAAGAGCCATATCTGGCTCGCGAGCCATGGGTTCCCGACCCCTGCTGTAGATCATCACCAGGCCCAGTCTGGAATGAGGCAGTTTGGTTTCTTGCCAACAAGTCTACCATATCAGACAGGGCTGCCAATTGTTTTTGTAGCTGAGACAACTCCTCCCTCAACTGAGATATTTCCAGGGCATAAGCCTGAGCTCCTTAAAAATTTTCCAGTTCCTTTTATTCCAGAAGGACTTCTTCTTCTGTAATGAGGTGCAAGTGGGTGGGGAAGAAAGGGTGTAGCTTATCCATCCTTTTTCAGCTTCAGTTTCAAAGCAGCTTGGTTCTGTCCCAAAGCCCCCTTCAGTGTGTCTGGCTAAGGTACACCTTGTCTGCTTTCTGGGGCTCAGTTCCACATTTCAGAATGATTTGGTGATGCCCTTTATCCAGGCAGCTTATATACTCTGATAAATCAGCTTCTCCTGATCCTGTTGGTATGTATGCCAGAACTAGTACAACAGATCAGTAGCATCTTCAGTTTGGCCATATTCATCAGTAAGAGATGTTAGCAGTTTCTAGAGGTACACGAAGGATTTCCTTATTTTGGAGCTCTGATGATAGCTGTTGCCAGATTTCTTAGGCTCTCTATCACTTTTGTCAGTTCAAATACTCAGAGCAGTTCCATTCCCCTAGACATTGGCTAGCCTGATCCAACTAGGACTCAAACTCTTCATCATTGGAAGTGAGAGCTTCCCTAGAAAATCCATAGCTTACAAGAGCCAAATCCTCTTTGTTCTCGGGAGGGTTGGATACACTTTTCTATTAGGCGTTTATAACATCTGTTCCCATCGTATTATGCTGTGCCAGTAGCTGGGAAAGCTGTTTTTCCCACTTCTCTAACCTATTCCTTGACTTTACCCCTTAATTCCAGGTCCCTATTTGCCAGACGTTGGGCTGGAATAAGAGCTAGTATGATCCTGTTGGTATCTTTATGAATTTCAAGGTGGAGAGAACCGTTTGTAGGTTTAAAGCTGCCCCCACTTCCATTAGTAAGTGAAGGCATGGCACTCAGCACTTAGTATTGCTCTTCTTGGCCCTGCAGCTTGATACAGTAGACCTTCACCTATATTTTCACAATCATTGGCAATGCTCCTCTTACAGTGCCACTGATAGGGCACCGAGGGAAAAGCAAAGTGCATGATATATGCATGCGGCCCTCTTCTTAGTGTTTGGGTAATTGCCAGGTTCTTGTGGCCTGGTTTTTGGCCTCTGTTGGAAACAGGATGCTGAGCTTGATGGACCCTTGGTCTGTCCCAGCATGGCAATTTCATATGTTCTGCTCTTTTTTTTTCTGATTTCAACATTCAACATTCGTGTCACATTCCCCTGATTTCTATACAACATTCAGTTGCTTCCTCATAAATATAATAAGTGAGGCGGTTTTCACTGGGAACACTGAGTTTTCTGTTTTTTTTCTTTGACATCCCCTTCTCCCTGTTGCTGTCTATGAAGTAGGGCAGCACGCACGATGCTGATCATTTCTCAGTGAGGCAGTGTAGTGACGGAGGCGAGGACGTTTCTTGTCCTTTATCTGAGATGACATCTCAGTGGGAGCAGGCTCATTGTCCTTTCCACAGTTTCAGATGCTGGTGATATGATGAGAGTGAGTTTCCAAAATGGGGAAAGGAGTAATGAGGCTTGTGTGTATTGTAAGGAAGCTTGTATTACATTAGGAGATTCAGGGCAGGGGCCCATCAAAATATCTGTGAACACGAAGTTTCTTTTGTACACCTCAGGTACGCAGAGCCTCTGAGTTGCTTTTTTTTAACAAAGGACTTACTTAGTTGTATTCAACAAAGCTGACAAATAACTTTTGGCTGCAAATTTTTCTAACTCTGAAATTTGGGTGAATTAAGCACCATATCATTACTGTGAGTTCTCGTTCCTCATATTAAAAAGGGTTTTCGGAACACCATCCAATGTCCCTGAAGTTAATTTTTTTACCCACCAAAGGAAGAATAAGGCTGGTATTCCAAACAGACGATTAACGGAGACTATATTGTGAAACCTTTTTTTTTTCTATAATAGTTCTGAGCATGATATACTTCATCTGAGATGGTTTTCAGTTTAGATTTTAGAAATCGTTCCTTTGTGAAATCTGCAGTTGCAAAACCTCCTAGGAGATAGGGTGGTAACATAATCCACTGCCTGCTCTATTTCTTTTCTTCACTTTCCTAACCCTGCGTAGCATTTGCTGGTCTGGTAACTCAAATGGAATGCCTCTTCCAAGGCTTGTGTTACGCTCACCGCCTGCGGCAACTCCGTAGTGTGGCCCTCGTACCTTGCTGCGCAGCCCGTGGGACCCAGTTCTGCCTCCTTGGTGATGGTAGGCCGCCGGCTCCGACCATGGACCACCATCAGCACCTATGGCTCTGCACCTCGTCCCGGGCCCTCCGGCCTGGATGCCCCCACCAGCACCTTGGGCCTTGCATTGCGTCCCGGGCACTCCAGCCGGGACACCTCCATTGGCCAAGCCGCCAGCAGTGTGGCGCCTCCCTCTAGGTACATGCACGTGACTCACTGAGACCTTTAAAGGGCCCATGGCGGGAACCAGGCTGCGGACCCCGGATGTTGACGTCATGTCCTGCTCAGTATAAATTCCCTGGTTTTCCCTGAAGAATTTGCCTTTGCAACAGGTCTCCTTGGTTTGCCTGTCCTTGGTTCCAAGTACTCGTTGCCTCGTTGTGTCTTCGTTCCTGTTCCATGTCTCCGGGCCCTAGTTCCTGTGTTCTGGTGTCTCTTCGTATTGACCGACTTCTGGTGCCGACTTCTGCTTCGCTCTGACCACCTTGCCTTCTCCAAGCCTGACCTTTGCCTGCCTGACTACATTGCCTTCTCCAAGCCTTGACCATTGCTACACCTGACCACACCTGCCTCCTCCGTGCTTTGACCATCGCTACGCCTGACCACGCCTGCCTTCTCTGTGCCTTGACCTTTGCTACACCTGACCATGCTTGCCTTCTTCGCGCCCAGACCAACGCTACGTACGACTTTGCTATAGACTCTGATACATTCCAAGTTCCACGTTGCCTGCTGCACCTTCCTTTGACTGCCAGCCTCAGCTTAAGTTCTTCAGTGACTCTCTGGACTATATCCTTGGGACGTGGACTCTTAGGGCTTCGGCCCCTCTGTGCTCAAGTACCCTCAGTCTGTTCCAGTTCCTTAGTACTTGGGTTTCCGTTCCGCAACCCGTCCTGGATAGAACTACGCCATCTGCTGGTTGCTGTCTCTGGGCTGAACTACCTGCTAGTATTGTTCTATCTCGAGGCCCGCCTAAGTCCTGCTGGCCCCAGCACACAAAGGCTCAACCCGAGGGGAGCGTGGGCTGGTATAGGTGAAGCTCCAGTGGCCTCTAGCTTCAGCCCACTTCACCTGCTGACGGTGGGAACCCGTGGGCCCTTGCCTATGGGTTGCGCCAACTCCGCTTCAGCCCAAGAATCCACCTCCAACGCAACAGCTTGCCCATCAGTTCTGTCTTAGGATTTGTGCCCAGCTGCACCTGACCGACCCTTTCCCATACCATATCATCTAAACATAAAAGCTAGGACTCTATCAGAAAGATAAACCAAATACAGATCTCCTGCGCAACTGTCTGTAACATTGCCAAAACACCAGGGTTGAGCCTGAGCTTCTTGTGTCTGTTAAACTTTGCTGTGTTTTGCAACTATATGGTGTGCCACTCCCTGCAAATCTTTGAGAAGAGTCAACTTGGTCTATCAGCCTCATCGTTCCAATCAGATTGAAGTTTGACAGTCTCTCTAATTGCTGATGATGAGCAAATGGCAAAGAAACCGCTGATTTTATTTTTTATTACAAGTTCCTAGATAAGAGTATAACGTGATAGCTGTTTAGCATAATGTCCATCAACTGTGAAGCTGGCAAAGGGATCTGCAATTCACCAGCCAGAGAGAAGGCAAAGAGGTCACTACAGAAACATCATAATACTTTACTACCACCTTGACTGTGATCTCTGGCTGTCTTATTCAATGTCACGCAACAGACTCCCAGGCTTATTATTTCAGTGACAATGCAGGCTGCACAGTCAAAGATGGTGGCCTGATAAAGAAGCCCTACTGCTCTTTAACTCGGCAGTATCTTGTCATCGCATCTGATCTTGTTCAAGGTGCACTCGTCAAATGACACTGGATAACAACATCTGCATTGCAAGCAACCTCACCGTAAAAACCTCGAGCAGCAGAACAGGCTCTCAAGCAAGCGCTTATGTTTGTCACGTTTTTAGTTTAATGCCTGGATTGCAACAATAGTCCTGGGATAGGAACAGAGAATATGATGGCAGATAAAGGCCATAAGGTCCATCTAATCTGTCCAAGTGCAATGTCTTAGACCCCAGTTGACTTTTGTCTTTCCCCCTGACGGCTTTGCAGCTAGGAAACCTCTGCGTTTCCCCCAGGTTTTCTTGAATTCTGATAGCACTTTAGTCTGCTGCACATCCACTGAAAGGCTGCTCCGTGCATCTGCCAAACACGCCAGACTCTCCGCAGAGCAGCCGAAATGCTGCCCTGCCCACGAGACGCTCACAAAGAGGTGCGGGGGGCGACTGTAATGGCTAGCGGACGATTTACCCTGTTTATCTTCAGTCACTGACTGATCACAGAGGTTCCATACACAGTCTTTTTTTAAAAAATTTTCTTTTTATTGAAAAAAATTCTGAATTATAATTGAGGAAACCCCCCCCCCCCCCCCCACAATTGAAATGGAAACAATATACAAAAGCGCGTGGAACAGGGAAAAAGTATAAGCTCTAGTATGTTCTAGACATCTGGAACAGCAGAATCAGTGGAGAAAGAAAGCAAAATGCAACTGTGCTAAGGTCCTAATTAGTCACCAATATGGAAGCAACTTAAAGCAAAGAGAAAGGGGGGGGGAGGAAGGAGAAGCAGGAGATTATTCCAGATCAAGTGAATTAGTGGCACAGCATAGCCCAGACGACCCATTAATGCGATCAAGAGGACATAATGCAATATTTAACAATATGAATCCCCTGCAAATATGCGTGCAAACAACTGAAATAAGAAGGCGAGGAGTTACCACCCCCCACCACCCGGGTCAGATCTCTGCCAGCCCGGTGGTTCATTGGCAGCGCTGCCACGCGGCTAGACCCTGGTTTGATTTTCCGGATCAGGGCGTTCCACGCCCCCGGGTCAGTCGGGCATTGGGACGCTGTGAAGGTGGCATTCATAGCCGCTCAGGGGGTGGGGTGCAGGCACCTCAGACAAGGATGACACCCGCTGGTCGGATTACTGGGTCCCAGCCTCCGGGCTGTCACTGCAGTGGGGAGCGCTGGGTGCAGATATCTGATGAGACATTTGCAAGATTAAAAGCTCTAAAACCCTCCTGCCATGGACTGCGTCTCTGCGATGGGAGCTCCTTTCAGTTCCCTCCTGCTGCTGGCTCAGCTGGAATCTGCGTGCCCTGAGCCTTCATTTGCAAATACTGGGAGATTTTCCCCCAATGTTATCTATCCCTACCCCCCTCAACATACCCAGCCTGGATAGGGTTTGGTTTTTTTTTTTATACCTCTTTAGTTATTATTTTCTAGGCAAACAACATAAAAAGTACATAGAACATGTCAAGAAAGATCGCATAGGGGAACAGACACTCAGAGGATCATGCAGGAGCGGCAGCCCAGATCTTCTTAAGGGATATTCAAAAATTCAAGGTACGGCCCCCAAATAGTATTCTATTTAGCACATTCACCCTTAAGGCTGTTCCTTCATCAGCAATAAATAACCCCTGTATCTGGGAGCGCCAATTATCTATGCCAGGGGTGACTTTCCAGAAAGTCGCAATAGTGAATGGAGCAGCAGCTGCCTGACCAGCGCTCTGCATTTCACTGGAACCAGAGACCGGTGCCATCCCCAGCCTATGTGTTTGAGCAACAAGCCCTCATGCATCAGGACTGCTCCTAGGAGACTGTAATCATGAACCTTAAATGCAGCCATTGGATGTCCCTTTTAGGAGCAGCCATGGTCTCTCTCCTCCTGGGGGGGGGGGGGGTTTATAAATGTTGCCTCCATAGCCCCCCCCCCAAGGGAGCAGGAAATCTGACTCAGGGATTGAACCAGGGAACTAGTGCTGTGATAATGCACAGCACTGCCATGGGACCACCAGGCTGGCCTGAATTGGGGGTGCATTTTTCTAGTGGGATACTTTCAGTTTACTGACTTGCACCTCCCCAAGAGATATAAAAAGATTGAAACGCTTCAGAGTCCCACCGAAGTTTTATCTCCTTTCTTAAAAGCTTACTGTATTCCTACTCCCCAGCTCCAAAAACCTCTGGCGCTCTGGGTGAAGATACGTTTAAATGCACTGCCCTGGGATTTAACCGTACACAGGAAGTCCCCTCAGAAAATAGGCGACCCGAGTTTCCCCAGACTGAGTGGAGGCGTTCCCAAGGGTGACGCTGTGGACGGGGTTTGCATTTAGGTGCAGACGTTTTCAGAAACATGCACGTAACATTTCACCAAAATTAGCAGAAGCGGTGTTACCTCTGGGTTATTTTTTTTTTTTCAAAGATTTCGCGAGCAAAAATGTTCTTTCGTGTAACTTTTTATATGCCGAGTTCAAATTTGCATGCCACGAGCCAGACTAAGGCAAATAATATCGGAATTTCCCGTGCACATTGGGCCAGATTTTTAAAGGGATATGTGTAAGATACGCGCGTACCCCCCGAAAACCTGGCCGAAGTACCCCCTGCGCGCCGAGCCTATGTTGAGTAGGCTCGTCGGCGCGCGCAAGCCCCGGGATGCACGTAAGACCCAGGGCTTTCCTGGGGGGGGGGGATGTCGCGGCGGCTCATCAGTTGAGGGCGGGGCCACGGGCATAGTTCTGGCCCGGGGGTGTTTCGGGGCGTGGCCGAGGCCTCTGAAATGGCTCCCGGGCCTGGGAATCACGCGCCGGCAGCCGGCCCAGCGCACGCAAGTTACACCTGCTTCGGGCAGGCGTAACTTGTACAACAAGAGGTAGGGGGTTTAGATAGGGCTGGGGGGTGGGTTAGGTAGGGGAAGGGAGGGGAAGGTGGGGGGAGGCGGAGGGAACAGAGGCAGACTGCGTGGCTCGGCATGCGCAGGCTGCCAATTTTGGGCAGCCTTCCGAGCGCAGACCCCAGATTTTAATGGATATGCGCGGCTATGCGCGTATCTATTAAAATCCCGCGTACTCTTGTTTGCGCCTGGTGCGCGAACAAAAGTACACGCGGGCGCAGGTTTATAAAATCTACCCCATTATGTTTTGCCGTGTGCACGGGGTTCACAACCTCTGTGCACGAGCACACGCACACAACTGAGAGGGAAGAGTGAGCGGGAGTTATGTGCAGGTAGTTTTGCTGGGATAACTATCCAAGCGCACATACACACAAGTTTGCTTTGAACATTGATGTCATTTCTGTGCGTTTTTGCCATCTTTCTTATGCGGGTTACAAAAGGATCCCCCTGGTGGATAGGGCTGATTGCGCAAATTATTTTATACTTACAGTAAACGGTGGGTACTGAGGTGAAGATAATTTCTTCTCCTTTACTTTCTTTTTGGCTGTTTTTTTTTCCCTTTCTTACTTTATGCTGCATATTCTATTCTATTGTGCATCTGTTTGCATGAATCATTGAAGGCAATTTAAAAATAAAATCACAAAATAATACATTGAAGCAAAAATGTACCTTTTGAAAAGTTTTGCTAGACCAAACCATCGTTTTGCTTTTGCAGTGGCATATCAAGACCCCCAATGCAAACAGTCAGCTAGCAGTGTGCATTTTTAAGCATTTTCTGCATGCGTGCGGTTTCCAAGCAAATCTATGGTCACCCCACCCCCCCTTCTGGAATTCTTCTTTTCTCTGTGGCTAAAAGTGTACACATTGCGAAAGTCCCCGCATATTTTCAACCCGTTAAAAAATATGCTTAGCTGGGCAGCGTCTGATTTAGGTGGGTTATTTTCACAAATACAAAAGGTGCGTAAGCCTTTGAAAATTAAAAATCACTACATGCAAAGATTATGAAAACGGTAAGCATGAATATGGATTTGTACCTTACTGAGGACTTCCATACAACTGAGGGTGAAACGAAGTCATACCAGCACCGCATAACATGACTTGTACAGCACAATATCTTATCATCATCTCTGTCATACAATAAAGGGGAAGGTTCAGAGCTGAACTTTGATATCCTTCTCTAAGAGATTTTATGGATACAGCACAGGAAGCAAAAGATAGTCGGACTTCAAGGACATCATTCTTTAATGTGGTGCATGTGGATGGCCAGCAGTCGATGGATTTCATGCAGGGACATTACTGACTAAAGCACCACAGCACGCCATGGGTTTTTTTTTTTCATTTTGAATGCCAGACTTAATCGGAATAGCCCGTGCTTTTAAGGCCTTTCATTCCAGCTATCGTTGTAGTGCCCTACATTTGGAAGTCCCTGATTTTGGTTTTAAAATATCCTTTCTTTGGGGAAGAGGGAGGGACGATAGGGAGCTCGCTGCCAGATAGACTGAAAAGCAAGCAAAAGTCAGCAAACCATGTCAAGTAAAATTGTTGTCTGTTCCAAGTGCCACTTTAGTCCATCTGAATATGTAGAAATAAGGGTGAGCCAACAAGTTGTAAGTGAGACTGAGGAAGTCTTTCTGTTCAGTGAAGTGCAATATAGTTGAATTTAGCTATAATGTTTTTTCCTGATTTATGCTATGCTTACTATGAACAAAGATCGAGGCTATTATTTAGATTATAATAAGAATGAAAGATATGTAAACAAATTTGTACAAGGTTATACATCAATACAGCTTTTGGCTCCAATGACAAGATAAAAGATAATTATAATTGGTAGAAAATAGATATAATGATGTGTGTGTGACCTTTTCCTATCAGTAATAAAATGTATTGTGCTTGTAGGTAATTGCAAATAGAACCTAAGTTAGGCTGACCTGTTGATGTCAGGACTTAAAACCCTTGGTAGTTGAATAAAATGCAGAGATATAACTGTAATTGGTCAAGCCAAGATAAAATTCTTTTAATGTTTTGCTTTATCAAGATGACCTTCTATTTAGAAACATTATATAAGACTGATTGTAATTTCTGGATTTCATGACTGCCCACTGAGAGCCTGTTCGGAGTGTGGGTTTTCTCCCGTGTGATATTTTTCCTATGTGAATATTACATGTCAATTAAACTTGGTAGATTTGTACTGCAACAGATTCATTTTTATCTATTTTAAAATTGTGGAAAGAATCACCAGGGCCTTTAGTAAATTAGAAAATCTTAAACTCTCCACAAGACCTTTTTATTGGCCTAACTCAATACACCTGTGACGAGCTTTCAGGAGCCCTGTCCCCTTCATCAGATACATAACTGGAGAAGAGCCATGCTGAATCAGGCCCATGGAGTTAGATCACTTTTTTAGACTGATTGGGAGGAAGGAAGCATAAGTAAGATCTTTCATTGGGAGGAAGGAAGCATAAGTAAGATCTTTCATGGGTAACGTAGGTGTGGATAGGAAAGGTCGAATAGAGGATTCCTTTGACTGGAACTCAGCAATTCATGGGGCAAATGTTTGTTTTACAGTCTATGGTTAGTTCTGAAAGGATTAAACCACGGAAATCGCAAAAGGTTTGGTGTATTTTAGTTGGCGATACTAAAATGATGTTCAGATAAACTGTCTTCTACAATACCATTGACAGTATTCTCCCAGAAGAGTTGTTATGTTGAAATTGTATATAAATATTCTTGTGAATTCAATAAAAATATATGAAGGCAAAGAATATCTTTTTCCCTATATTTTCCTGCAAAACCAGAAAAAAATGCTTCTACTCCAGTTTATTCAATTGGGCTTTAGCACATGTCTGGTTCTCAAACCAAAAAAAAACAAACCAAAAAATTAATAGGAAAAAAATGCACACTCAGAAGAATAAAACAAGTAACCAAAACAACAGTAAAACAACAGCTGTCAGCTACAGCAGCAGCATCAAAAACCAAAGATAATAAATAAAGGAGTTCTCGCATATAGGCTAGCTCTTAGCATCACAATAATCCTAGACCCATGAAATGTTTATTCATCCCTGTACAATCAATGAAGAACTTCTCTGTGAGAAAATGCACCAAGCAGTTGTGTTTCGACTTTAAAAAATGACTTTTCTCAAAGGGAAGTGAGGCAAACCTGAGCAGACGTCTTGCCTCTGAAAAGTAGTCTGGCTAGAGGGCACTAGGAGGATGAAACAAACACACAGATCCCTCCCACCCCCCACCTCCATTTTAACACTAAGTAAAAATGGACATTCAAGCCCTCTCACTTTGCAAAATGTTACTGGAATTTCTATCATTTTATCCCGTATTTTCCGCCTTTGCTGGAGTCCACATGCAAAATCCCCAAATCATCGGCAGCCCTGCTAAAAGCTTTTCAGTGCAGCGAAGGAAACAGAGGAAAAACAGGGAAGAGCACTTAAAATACTGCAAGGAACAAAACCAGTCCCGGCTCACTTTTCCAAGTACCAACCTTACCTTCCTCAGGAAGGGCTGGAGCACGACAGTAAAGTCACTGTGTCTCTCGTACCGGCCTGATTTCAGCAGCTTTTCCCAGGCATCCTGAAGAGGAAAACGCAGAATGATTTCTAGAAACGAGTCTCGTGCGGGCGTGCATGGGTGTGGATAGAACTGGAGAGAGCCCAGATTTCCTGAGTCTGTTCCTCTATTATCACCCGCTGTATTTTAATTATACCACAGCTGGGTTTTTACCTGCACTAGTACTTGGCTAGAGCATGCCGTCTTTCAGATATGATTAATGTAGCTCTTGCTGCTCTGTACGCTATTCATAAGACCAGAAGGCCATCCAAAAATCGTTTGTATCTGACAGAACTCAGTTCTCCTTAGCTTGTGCCGGCTCCCAGATCGGCTTCAATCCGATTTTAGTGCTCAGCTTGACAGCATTCCATAGGACCTGTCCATCCGACTTTCAGTCCCTGTTACGTCTGGCTGGCTGTGGGACAGCCCTGCAACCAGCTACACTCACCCCAACGCCGCCGAGCCTGCTGCACACCACCAATGCTCTCCCTGCACTGCTGTCGCCAGTCCCGCCAAAGGCTGCCTTAAGCACGTGTGCGTTCCCCATACTTAAATGCCTTGTAGTGGGAAACTGGCTTGGGCACTTACTGATGACATCAGCGCTGATTGGGTACTTAAATCCAGACCTCGCTCCCAGCCGGCGCCTCAGCATCAGGTCCTCCTACGTTTTGCCGTACATGTTGCATCCTGCATTCCTGATCCAGCTTCCGGTCCAGTCTGCCTTGCCTTATCCAACCTACCCTGCCTCATCCAAGTCCGTCCAGCCCAGCCCTCCTCCAGGCCCTGCCTTACTTCATCTGCTTACCTGCTGTGGTCCTGGACCTGTCTTCTGCTTGCCGCCTGCCATTGACCTCAGCTCTGAACCTCATCCACGTTCTGTTTGCCATCCACCTTGATCTCTAGCTTCTCCCTGGTAACTGTCGGACCACTGCCTGCCCCAACCTTGGCCTAGCCCCGCACTCTCATCTCTTGCATGCCTTAAGGGACTCTCACCTAAGCCCTGCTGGCCTCCGGAATCCAGAGGCTCAACCTGCGGGGAAAGGGGCTGGTATAGGTGAAGCTCCAACCTAGTCCCAGCCAGAGCGCATTCACCAGCTGTCGGCGTGGGCTTAGGTTCGCCTACTAGGCTGCGTCAACCATGCCACAGCACAAGGATCCACTTCCCTTTCAGTCCCCTGCTGCCCATCCCATATCCTCAGATCTCAACACTCTTTACCTGTTATCAGCTTTGTCCACCCATATTTCAGCATCCCGTGCCCTCAGATATCAGCATACTCTACTATTATTAACCGCATTCACCCATAATAAATATTGTAAAAATATTACCACTACAAGAGAATACTTGAATGCTCGTGCCTAAATGTGGGCCCTCGCTGGATGAGCAAGAACTATTAACCAAAGAACAACCGGTCATGCCAAGCATTAAAAAATACAAAAAATGCTGTTTTGCAGTTCTGCTGTGCTGTTCTGCAGTTGTGTTATGCAGTTATTTAATTTGCATTTTATTATTTTGTAGTATTTATATTTGCTTATATGTATTTATATTTGCTTATATGTATTTATAGGACAACCCCAAATCGCATTCAAGTGATTTGGGGTTGTCTTATCGGAGTAGAAATGCAGAATATACGTTTGTGATGATTACACAAACTGACAGATCGTTAGCTGCATTAGACATTCCTATACAGCTTTACTGAAAGGAACATCTCAAAAGTAGAAGTGGGAATGAAACATGTCTCACCCTCAAGGACCACCTCAGAATGGCTCCCTTCACCTGGGAAGCTTCTCTGAAACACTCACATAACTTCCTGTAAATAAGAACAATTTTATACAAATAGTAATTAGCCATAATGCCATGAACAGAACAAAACAATGCTGCCCTGAGGTTTATGTAATGGCACCGGTACATGTCCACCTCACTCTTTCAGAGATTTAATTCAGCCGAGCCTGGCTCTAGAAGTGACCACATGACCTCAGGGTGATCAGGAGCAGATTAGATTCTGGTTCTATGCCATTTCCTGTAATCTTTGCTGTCTCAAAGTCAGATAGCTGTGTGTTTACTGTGTCTTTTTCTTAAATTATATTTTCCAGGCAAACCCCCAAAACTCCACAAAAGGGTTGTGAAAACCAGGGCTTTTTGGAAACATCATTGTCGGTAATAAAAGTAAACCTGTTTAGAAAACACTTCAACAGCCACATGATAGATATCTTAAGAACATAAAACTTTCCATACTAAGTCAGACCAAAGGTTCATCAAGCCCAATATCCTGTTTCCAACAGTGGTCAATCCAGGTCACAAGTACCTGGCAGGATCCCAAGGGGTAGAGATATTCCATGCTGCAAATCTCAAGAATAAGCAGTGGATTTCTGCAACTCTGCCTTAATAATGGTTAATGGACTTTTCCTCCAGGAACTTGTCCAAACCTTTTTTAAATGCAGCTACTCTAAAAGCTTTCACCACATCTTCTGGCACTGAATTCCAGAGCTTAATTATGCATCGAGTAAAAAAATATTTACTCTTATTAGTTTTAAATCCAGGTAGTCCCTTTTGAAACATTGATGCAGTTGCAGCATACAATACAGCTGCCTGTTGAGCAAGGCAATGAAGAGTTAAAGAATATTACACTACCTGATTTCAGTGTCGCTCGGATGGGTCAACAAGGAGGTTGTGAGGTCGGTGAAGTCCACCAGATTGACAAAAGCTCTAGGGAGCTACCCAAGGTCAAAGCAAAAAAACCAAACTCATTTAGCTTCCGAGAAAAAAAGGTCATTAACATCGAGAGTCCTGAATATTTTACTTTTGTTTATGATGTATACTTCCTTTTAAGTTATTGTATTTTGTTTCCTTTTAGACTAATAATGTACATTTTATACATTGATGTATTTTCTATGAATGATTTTGTTCCTTGTAAACCATTGTGATGTAAATACGAACGACAGTATATAAACATTTTTATATAAATAAATAAATATGGCATGGCTGAGATTTCTGCTGGGTTAGGATGGTTTACTGTGCAGTCTAGGGTTTAAGCCTTTGCTTGATGCACTTGAGCAGGAATAGAAGACCTCAGCCAACAGCGTTGTCCCTGTAAGTTAAACGAGACATGGTTCTGAATGGCGAAATTACCCCTTTTTCTGGTATTTCTCATCTGATCTTCCTCAGCCGTCACAAAATGGATCTAATTAGTAGGTTCTAGGTTTGAGTCATAAGCCAGGACAACAATGCTTGGCTGCAGTTTAACCACAATGCGTTTCATGGTGGTTGCCCGTTTCTCATAATCTTACAGAATGTGGCTGTGGCATTTCTTCCATTCACGGCCCACTCCCCCACCTGCGCCCTCCTAGGTGATGTCGCTCAGAGCACTTACTCACAGGAAGCTGCGCGCGTCATTTCCTCTCCCACCTATAGAGGGCGCGTGGCATCCTCCAAGGAGCGAGCCAGTAACCATCGAGAGGAGTTTAATTCTGGAAAGGACTATGCCACGGCAGTCACTGCCTGAACGCAGGCAGAAAGACCACCACCCCATCTACACCCAGCATTAAGGACCCCTTTATGCCAACATTTTCTTCTACGAGTGCAGCATGAAAGATAAGTCTTGGGAAGCTAAGAGGACCATTATTAATAGGGTTTGGGGGTCTACCTTAGGGAGGTAGGTGCCTAAATCAGACCTGTTGAAAAGTGACAAGGACCGAGCAGCCACATTTAGGAGCCTAAAAGGATGGAATTATGTGTTGAGAAAGAAAAGTTAAACATCTAGCAGTGATATTCAGCACTAGGTACCTATCTTAGGGGCTGATTTATGAAGGCTTTTCTTCCATTCTGTGCCTGTGGGTTAAAAAGTTTAGTGAATCAAGCACTAAGAAGCCAAGTAAATTTCTGCAGCTAAATTTAGGAGAATTTTCTGCTAAAAACTTAGGATCATAAGTCCAGCAAAAAATATTTCTCTGAATTCTGGAGCCAGAAATGTAAGATTCTAAATGAAATGTTGAGCATTTTCTGAAACTTGATCCTTAAAATCCAATATCAGTAAGTAGCTGAGGTGTCTTACTTCTTGCTGCAAATAATCCAGGATTCTTGTCAGTCTTTCTGTGCTCCCCGATACATATTCCTCCTGTGAAATAAAAGAGATATACAAATTCAATCTGAGACCCCCTGGAAGCAATCTGTCCCCTACACTGTCTATCCTTACCATGCCTTAAAAGTACAAAGTGACACTGGGATTCTCACGTTTACCCTGGGGGCGATTTGCAGGTCAGAATGTCATTTCAATGGCATTGCAGTACAGAAACTGCCACCGGACTTAGCTCAAGTTTAACATTTTCAATTGATGCAACTCTTTAGGGGCAATTCTGAGTAGCCTGTACTGCTGCAAGGTACACAGGTATTTTTGTATGCGCACACCCAAGTTAATTTTCAGAGGGAAACCACCCAGAAGGTACGCGGGTACAAAGCAGCCGTGCACTGGAGGGTGCTGTTTCCTATCTATGGTGCTGGGACCCACCCATACACCTCTCCACGCCTTATGGGAACAGAAGAAATGCAACCTCCCCTGGCTCACCGGGTGCAGACAGAAATGACAGGGGTCTTCGGGACTGAGAAAAACTGTGATCAGTTTCCAGTTGGTTGCAAAATCTTCCTTCTGGGAAAAAAATACAGAAATGCAGAATTGTCAGGAAGTTGTTATTGTGGCTTCAGTACTAAGCATTTTTCCCCATGGACACAAAGGGGGTACATTTTGTAACAGTCCGCATAAACTGTAAATCGAATACATGCCTAATTTATACCAGTTTTCAAATGTAAAGTAGGCGTATGTTTTGCCTTTGTACATTATCCCACAAAAAGTACCTGAGCCTGTTATTTTTCTCCCAGAAAATGCAAATGGTATGCACATAAGCGCCAACCCCGTCCAAGATCCACCAACAGGGTATGCCTCTGCGCAGTCTTGGTACACTTATCCGCATACAAGACATATGCACGCATGTTTACCCACATAGAGGACATACACATGTAAGTTTACCACATACGGGGCATACTCACACAAGTTTACGCATATATGTTATGGGTCAGATGTTATAGGTCAGATAACCGAGCAGTTATACTAACTGCTCGGTTATCTTACTCTATTTCTCTTCCCAGTTATACGATCCCTGTTGTAATGTAACTTTAAGAACTCTTTGCACTTATCAATGTTCCGTTTCTGTGTTCACACCCCCTGTTATATGTAAACCGGCATGATGTGATTTTTAATCACGAATGCCGGTATAGAAAAACTCTAAATAAATAAATAATAAATATGTGACATACGCACATAAGTTTACCGCATACAGGACATATGCATGCAGGTTTACCCACATACAGAACATACGCACGTAAGTTTAACACATACGGGGCATATTCACACAAGTTTACGCATATATGTGACATACGCACATAAGTTTACTCGCATACAAGACAAACGCATGTAAGTTTACCACATATGGGACGGGCAACTTTTTATCAAGAACTTTCTCTGGGTACTGACACAGTTTTTAGTTATTTACTGCTACGTTTACTTTTTTATGCTCATGATATACTATTTATAATTTTATTTATTTATTGTCATTTTTATTGTGATGATTTCATGCTCACACCACATATATCCATGTTATCATTTTATATGTTCATTTTAAATGTTTGTTTATTTTATGTCTTTATCAGTTTTTAATTTATTTTAATATTATTTAATGTCATTTATTGTATGTTTTTAGCCCCTGATGCAGCCCTATTGAAAGAGGGCGAAACTCAGCTGGAGTCGGGCTCATTTGAATATATTTGGTTCCACACAATACATTTTCACAGATTGGACATCTGGCTGCTTATTGAGTATTTCTGCCCTTTCTCTGGGTACAGCACTGTTTTACCCCAGTGAAGTGCCTTTGAAAATGACTCTCAGAATGAGAATAACCCTTTAGCACATCTGACCCATAGTTCCAGGAACCTGATTCACTGAGGCTTTGCTCCCATTCTGGGCTTGTAGGAAAAGAACTTGGTGACTGAGGCCTTAAAAGTAAGAAAAGAGACATTCCTTTTTCTTTGGGATTTGCTCCTGGGCATCTCAGAAGAATTAGCTATTGAGACCAGGAAAAGCTAGCATTAAGTGAAATTGCTAAGGGCTACTCCCATCATATAACTATGAAACTTTGTTAGAATTGCAAATAAAAGGGCCACTAAGTTGATAAAGGAGACAATAGGTAGGCCAAAGGATTGTCCAAGCTGAGGCTTTGTGCCTTGGGGAAAAAATGATGCTTGACCAAGGATTTAATACCACTGTAGAATTACAGAATCCTATAGAGATATCCCAGGTGATCATTTTACCTCAGCAGCAACAGATAAAATAATGAGATGTCCTCTCCGACTAAAAGAAATACATTTCAGGACCTTTAGAGCAAGGGATTCTTTACTCAAAGACAGGAGAGATTAGGCACTAATTTGCCAACAGAGACTGTCATGGCTGAAATTCTAACTTCCAAAGAAAATTAGACAATTTTGTGGGGAAAGAGAAATCAATGGGTGTGACTATGTTTGGACCCACAGAAAAGTTGCTAATCAAAGGATGCAAACTAATCTAGAGACGAGAAGGGATTTTCTCACTGTGCCTCTGAAACCTGTACTTGGACCAATGCTTTTTAATATATTTATATATGACATGGAAAGGGGAATGATGAGTGAAGTGATCACCCCCAGATCCCATTCTTGTTTTACAACCAAAATGCATGGCCCTGCATTTTTTAGCATTAAATCTTAGCTGCCAAACTCTAAACCATTCACCAAGCTTCATTAGATCCCTTCTCATGCTTTTCATACCTTCCAATGTATCTAGCCTGTGGCAGATTTTGGTACCTGGGAAATTTGAGCTGGGTAGTTTGTGGGTTTGGATGGTTTGGACTGGTTTGGTTGGGTGGAAGGAAGAAGGGTAATGATATGTTTGGGACTGGTGACAAAAGGGACATGTTATTGTCATTGTCACATTTTAGCCATGTTGTGTAATAATGCTTGATTTGATGCCTTTTGTAATTAGGGAGTTTTTAATTTTCTGTCCAATGGGATTGCAATGGGTTGGGTTTGTATTGATTTTGGCTTAATTAATTGGTATGTTATTTGTTTGTATGTTCTTGAGCGACTTTGCCAATTAGGCAGTTTGGAAATGAAATACTTATCCCCTAATGGTGTGAACTGAGATGCATCATTTGGCTCCCATCACTGGCATTTCATCAGAGCATTCAAAGAGTAAACAATGGCATGGTATCTCCAACAGTGCACTGCAGTAATCAGAAAACAGCTTGAACTACCACAATGCAAAGCTTTATAAGTAAACTAACACCTTTCAATTTCTGAGCCTGGCTTCCACTCTCCAGGCAACCCCAGGCATGACAGGGAAGGAAAGTGGGTGTCCTAGCCATTGTTCAACAGTGACACCTACTGGCCATACTTAGGATGTGCGCCTATCAAATTTCAGAGGGAGCCACAATGACTGGGTTAGATGATGGCTATAAATATGGGGGGAAAGCCCCCAGAGATAGTTGGGAAATATCTTTTAGCTTCTTGAACTGTAGTTGATGTCCTGCTGCAGCTCTGTCCCCTGGGTTTCAGATGCTCTTGAGGGCCACCAATTTGTTATATTGCATTTTGGAAGTTGGGGAGCAGTTCTGACAGTCAGTGGATGGCAATAGAAGGGGCAATACCAAGTTAAGTTGCTTAATCGCCGACTACATTTTTTTTGTCTCACCTGGTTCATTTTCATGCTCTCCACTGCTTTCCTGACCTGATCCCACAAGGATCTGCAAGAAAAAAACCCCCCAAAAAACACCTCTCAAATCACGTCATTTCTCAACTAATATCCAGGTATGTGAAAATCGTCCCCTGCGCCACTACATCATCACAGAAATGCCCCTTTCACTGGTAAAACTCACCAGTGCATGTTCCTTCCCACAGACTTATCTTTCATTCAACACTGCTGTTCACCACCACCCTAAAGTGATGATCTCAGCTTCCTGTGCTATTTGGATCATCATTTGCTAGTAACAGATCCGTTATCGAGGTCTCCAGAGAAACAGTGAGGTCAGTCTTAAAAGAAAATTGGTTCTTACCTGATAATTTTCATTCCTGTAGTACCACGGATCAGTCCAGACTCCTGGGTTTTGCCTCCCTTCCAGCAGATGGAGTCAGAGAAAGATTTGACTGACTCTGCCCTATATCCTGAGGTACACCTGCAGTGCATCAGTATTAATCGATATCCAAGTAGAACTCCACAAAAACCAAATGAACTAACTAGACCTAAGCATCTTTACAACTCATGGACTCTATGTCAGATGCTAACGTAACGAAACAGTAAACACCGCCAGCCCTTATCTGCAGATTATGCACAAAACAGTGATTGAGCAGACTCTAAATAACACTACTGGGTCGGACTCTGGACTGATCAGTGGTACTACAGGAACGAAAATTATCAGATAAGAACCAATTTTCCTTTCCCTGTACGTACCCGGATCAGTCCAGACTCCTGGGATGTACCAGAGCTATCCTAATGTGGGTGGGAACCCGAGAGTCCCAGCCAAAGAACCCCCTCTGCAAAGGATGCAGAGTCTGGAGCCTGGACATGCAAACGGTAATGACGATCCAAGGTATGTATCGACTTCCACGTCACCACTGTACAAATCTCTTGAGGAGAAACCAGCTGACACTCTGCCTACTACGTTGCTTGCGAGTGAGTAGAATGAGCTCTCAAGCCGACAGGGCGCGTCCGACCAGCTAAAAGATAAGCAGAACCAATGGCCTCCTTTAATCAACGATCTATCGTGGCACAGGACGCTTTGTGCCCCCGGTTTGGACCACTCCATAACACAGACAAATGGTCCGAGATACGGAAGCCATTGGTGACGTCCTGATAATGCAAAAGAATGCGACGCACATCTAACTTCCGGAGGTCCTTAGACGCAGGAACCGAACAGTCCAAACCAGAAAAATAATTGGAAAGCTCCACTGATTGAGTCAAATGAAATGAGGAAACCACCTTTGGCAGGAAAGACGGCACCGTCCGCAAAGAAAACTCCTGAGTCAGTAATCCGTACAGGCCTGAAGCTTCGACACTCTGCTTGTCGAAGAAATAGCCACCAGAAACATCGCCTTCAATGTAAGATCCTTCAAAGTCACCACTGTAAGAGATTCAAAAGGCGCGATGCACAGGGTCTTGAGCACCAGGTTCAAACTCCAAGAGGAACAAGGGTTCCGGAATGGGGGAAGCAACCGCTTTGCTGCCCGGAGAAAAAAACGCGCTACATTCAGGTGTGCCACTACCAAAACACCGTGTAACTTACCTCGAAAGAAACCAAGGGCTGCTACCTGTACCCGCAACAAACTACAGGACAACTCCTTTGCCAATCTAGCTTGCAAGAAGGGCAAAATATCCAAAACTGAAGCCCGCGTAGGATATACCTGGTGATCCACACACCAAGACTCAAAAACACTCCACACCCTGACATATGCCAGAGATGTGGAGGTCTTACACGAACGGAAAAGAGTAGTTACTATCGCGTCGGAATAACCCTTGATCTTCAGACGGCGCCTCCCTAAAGCCAGGCTGTTAGACAAAGGCGATCCACCTCTTCCAAACAAACGGGACCTTGACAGAGAAGATATGGCAGATCCCAAAACCTCAAGGGGCCGACCACCGCCAGGCTGACCAAGTCTGCAAACCAAGGATGATGTGGCCACTCCAGAGCCACCAGAATGACCTCAGCCTGGAGCGCCTCTATGCACCTGAGCACCTTCCCTATGAGAGTCTTGCATTCGTGCCTGCTTTTGCCCTCGCTCCACCTTCTCTACCTGTGTGGCGCCATGTTCCTGATGACGTAGGGCACGTGTGCGCGCGCGCACCGAAGTATGTACCAGCAGGGGCGCGAACCTCAGGGGCGTCCCCCTGTATTGATGTCATCCGCTTCCAACATAAAAGGTCTTTACTTTTGCTAACAGATTGAGTTAGCAAGGACTCCGATTGGACTAGCTTCGGCTGTCCAAGACTACTTTGCACCCAAAGGACTGCTTGCAGGATTTCCATCGGACCCGCTTCACTCTTGCAACATTGCCTCTGCGGACCTACCAGGGGTACCCGCTCCTCAGGGGCCTCATTCTCTTTCTCTGTTTCAGATTACAGAAAGGAACCGGTACTCACTCCTCGAGGGCCCATGTTCCTAAACTCTCTGGAGATTCGCCATTGCCTGGAAGCAATCGCAAGAGACGGACATTGTGAGTTATTATTTCAGACTACAGATAGGAACCGGTACTCGCTCCTCGAGGGCCTATGTTCCTGAACATTCTGAAGATTCTCCTTGCCCAGAAGCTATCGCAGGTACAGACATTTGTGAGTTCTTATTTCAGACTACAGATAGGAACCGGTACTCGCTCCTCGAGGGCCTATGTTCCTAAACCCTCTGAAGACTCTCTATTGCCTGGAAGCGATCGCAAGAGACGGACATTGTGAGTTATTATTTCAGACTACCGATAAGGAACCGGTACTCACTCCTCGAGGGCCTATGTTCCTGAATACTCTGAAGATTCTCCTTGTCCAGAAGCTATTGCATGTACAAACATTGTGAGTTACTGTTTCAGAAGGTATATAGGAACTGGCACTCGCTCCTCGAGGGCCTATGTTCCTGAACACTGAATATTCTCTATTGACTAGAAGCTATTCCAGATACAGATTATTGTGAGTTACCACTCTCTCAGAGTTTTCCCTGGAACCAGGTACTCGCTCCTTGAGGGCCTAATCCTTTCCAGCTACTGAGCCATCTCAAGACCTTATGTGAGTTATCACCTAGTACTGGCTATGTATATCTGCATACCCTGTCTATTCACTATCTACAGTCTCTTTGCAGCTCAGCAACCTTGGAATCGCAGTTCCAGTATCTGAGGGACTTCAGCCCTGCCGGGCATACCAGCTCACTACTGCCACCTCTGGTGGTTATACTACCTTTCTAATAAAAGAACTATCTGTGTCTGTCTCCATACTCCAGCCTAGCCGGTGGTCTCTCTCGGGACTCCCTCCTGGGGGCACTGTCATCTGCCATCGGCCCAAGGATTCACCTATCTCCTTTCTTTCCAGCAGAGCACCATCTCTAGTACTCCGCTGGAACAGATTGCCAACTCTGCAGTCTACATCATAACATATTGCCATTCCTTAGCAGACCCATAGGAGGCAGTACACTACAGATTGCTACTCCTCCCCTTTGGGGAGGGGATTCTATCAGACTGCTATTCTCATCTGCTAACTCCTCCCAACCGCATAGCAGATCCCAACAGATTGCTACCTGCTAGCAGATCCCACAACAGAGAGGCCATGCCGGAAACACATAGAGAAAAATGTCCTTGGACCAGGGAACTACTAGGGCATCCACCCCTTCCGCTCCCCGTTCTCACCTCCGATTGAAGAAGCGAGGTGCCTTAGCATTCTGAAATGTTGCCATTAGGCCCACCGCCGGTTTGGACCACTTGGCCCATATCCTCCGAAAGGCTTCTTCGCCTAACTCCCACTCCCCGGGGTCTAGGCAAGGACGACTGAGAAAATCGGCCTGAACGTTATTGACTCCGGCGATGTAAGAGGCTGTAACGCTAACTAGGTGTTGCTCTGCCAAACTATCAGTTGTCATGCTTTTGTCATCACCGGTTGACTCCTGGTTCCTCCATGGCAATTGATATACACTACTGCTGTTGCATTGTCGGATAGAACCCGGACTGTCCTCCCTTGCAGGAGAGGCTGAAGCGCCAGCAATGCTAACCGCACAGCCCTGGCCTCCCTGGACCATTGGCTCTGGACTGACGTCTTCCAATACATCGCTCCCCAGCCAGAGAGAATGGTACCTGTGGTGACCACCGTCCACTCACGGATTTCCAGCGGCATCCCCCGCCACAAATTTTCCCCAACAGCCACCAATCCAGGCTAGAGCGAGCCGCATCTGTAAGGGGAAGGAGCAGGCGATACTGTTCGGAAAACAGATTCCAGCGGGATGCAATGCAAACTGTATTGGTCTCATATGCGCAAACGCCCAAGGAACCAGCTCCAGAGTGGATGTCATCGAGCCGAGGACCCGCAAATGATCTCCCACCTGTGGAGAGGGATTGGACAACAAATCTTGTACCTGTCCTTGCAGCTTGAGCAGGTGCTGTTCGGGTAGAAACACCCTTCCCTGACGCGAGTCGAGCAGAGCTCCTAGAAAACTCCAACGACTGGGAAGGTGTAAGGCTGCTCTTTTTGAAGTTGATCACCCAGCCCAAGGACTGCAAGAAAGAAAGAACTCCGTACATCGTCGAGCGGCAAAGAGGCTCTGTCGTTGCCCGAATCAGCCAGTTGTCCAGATAGGGATTGACCAAAAGACCTCCCTTCTGGAATTGCACTGCCACAACGACCATCACCGTGGTGAATGCCCTGGGAGCTGTTGCCAGCCCGAATGGCAAGGCTCGGGACTGATAATGGCGGCCTAGGGTGCAGAACTCTCGGGAACCTCTGGTGATCTGGGCGGATAGCGATGTGTAGAGACGCCTCCGTCAAAGCCAGGGACGCCAGAAACTTCCCCCTGAGAACCGACGCAATAACCTATCGGAGAGTTTCCATGCGAAACCTAGAAACTCGGAGGCAGCGGTTTACTCTCTTGAGGTCTAGAATGAGCTGAAACGTTTCTTCCTTTTTATTTTTGAACCACAAAAGAAATGGAGTAACAACCTCTCCGTTGCTCCGATCGAGAATCTGGAACGATGTCCCCGCGATCGCACAGCAGCTGCAGAGTATCTCGCACTGTGCAATGCTTTTCCTGATAAGAACACGGGGAGACTAGAAACTGATCCCTCAGACGCCGAACAAAATCTAACTCGTAACCTTGATTTATCATCTGAAGGACCCACTGGTCTGACGTCCGCTTGGTCCACTCCCCATAAAGGAGAGACAGCGGGCCTCCTACAATCAGAACCGGGGAATGGACTGGCCCCACTTCATTGGGCAGATTTAACACCCCCCCTGCTTGGGGGTTTCTTGGTCTGCCAAAACGACGTCCATGAAAAGACTGAAACCAAGACTGCTGCCACCCTGAAGATTGCTTCTGGGTGGCAGCAATTGGACTGAAAGCGTGAGTGTGAGGGAAAGGAACCACGACCTTTAGGCCGGTCCTCCAGCAGCATATGCACCTTGTTCTCCCCTAAAGATTGTATCATATCCTCCAAGGCCTTAGCAAAAAGCAATTTACCCTTAAAGGGCAGATATCCCTACTAAATGGCACATCCGCCGACCAGTTTCTCAACCAGAGGAATCTATGAGCTGGCACCGCTGACACCGTAGAGCGAGCAGAAGTCCTGAGGAGATCATACAAAGCATCAGCGCTGTAGGCTATGGCCCTCTTTGTTGGAGAGCACCGGATTACTCTGTAAGTACTGTACCTAATGAAGTTCTATTTGCAAGGCAAAGCTGCTGCACATTGCCGCCTGCATGCCCAGGGTGGATACCTCAAAAAACCCACTTGAGCTGCATCGCCAACATGCGGTCCTGAAGATCCTTAAGAGCTGTGGCTCCCGTCACCGGAATAGTAGTCTTTTGTGTGACTGCGAACAACGCAGCATCCACCTTCAGTATCTTCAAGATCTCCAAGGCTTCTTCCGGCAAAGGGTACAGCTTATCCGTGGCTTTGCTAATTTTCAATCCCAACTCATTGATGTCCCATTCCCGGAACAGAAGGACGGTGACAGACATATGGAAGGGGAAAAACATACGTGGTCTCCTGAGCCCCACCATCACTGGATCCTCATTCCCCATTCGGGAGTCCGTCTGTGGGGCATCAATCCCCAATTCTGCCCAAATCGCCAGGATAAGGGGACTAAGCACCTCTCTCCTAAAACGGTGGACTACTTTGGGGTCATCTCCGACCGCTCCATAAAGCGTAGGACAGGTATTCTGAGTAGAACCCCCTCTGAGATCCGAATCTGTAGAGAGCTTGTCCCGGGACTCTGGCAGGCCCGGGTGCTGATCCGAGTCCTCCGAAGTAGAAACCAGAGCGCAGCCTGCCCCAGACCTCCAGGGACTTTTAACTCAATGGTCGGAGCCTAGGTCGAAAGGCCTCGAGCGTTTCCATGGACGGGCGTCCGGGTCCTGCACTGAACCAGTCCCCCGGCACCTCCTCCTCCCCTGCTGTGACTAGTAAACTTTATGTAGAAACCTAATAAAATCCCCCGAGAGGAGGATGAGGAGGAGGAGGAGGAGGGATCCGAGGCCTCATCGAGATCAGCCCCCTTTCAGCGTCTTTCGGCCGTGATCCGCCCCCTCGGGGACTGTTTGCTGCGGAGACAAGGAGAGAGGATCCGACCCTCCCCCTCATCGCTGGCTGAGTCGCCGCGGGAAAATTTCCCAAAATGGCGTCCATTCCCGCTGAGGGTATGAAGAGACCCGTCGCGTCCTGGCTGAGCCACGGGCCGGTCAAAGCGCTGGTTCTGCGCCCCCATGTAATGTGCTTTCACCCCCGGGAAGGCACGAGACGCACAGGCCGTCTTGGGATACTCGGGTGCGCAGGTCCCCGCACTTGCGGCAAACCGCCCCACGCGGCGTCAGTGAAAACGGCGCGGGAAAAAGCAAAAATGAAGAGCTGGCGCCCCAATGACAATTCCCCCCCCTCAGAGGTACTAAAGCACCACCAATCTCTGTGAGTGCGACTTCACTGCAAAGATTTTTTTTTTTTTACACTTATCTGCTCTTCGGGCCCTGCACCGAGCAGGGTGAGTGAGCCGGGCTCCCCGGTATCACCCCCGCCGGTAGTGGTTGCTGGGTCACCGACCTCCCCAACTCCGGCAGCCTCAAGAACCAGGGGGGATGGTCCCCTCAGGACCTAACCACCCCCTGGGAGGCAGGAAATCGGCCGCTGAAAACAGTCAGCCTGTTTAGACTTTTTTTTTTTTTAAAGAGGTAGTGTCAAATTGAAAATCCTGACTAAACCTCACAAACATCAACAGACTGTAACCTAACAAAACACCTACAAACTCTGCTGTCTATTTTTTCTAAGTATCACAGACTGCCCAGACTGCAGGATTTTGCACCTCAACCATCTGCTGGAGTCGGAGAAATACTGACGGACTGCAGGTGGCACCTCAGGATATAGGGCAGAGTCAGTCAAATCTTTCTCTGTCTCCATCTGCTGGAAGGGAGGCAAAACCCAGGAGTCTGGATTGATCCGGGTACGTACAGGGAAAAGGGTTTAGCTTTCTAATTTTGGTGGTCAGGCTCCTACATTGGCCCATTTGAAAATTTACTAGGGCTGAGGGCCTAAATCTAGTTTCGCTAGACACCTAAATTTAGGGGCTTAAGAAGGGGGCAGCTACAGGGGTGGAGTTAGGGCAGGGAAAACAAGTTAGGAGCCTGGCACTAATTTTCGGCACTAGGCATCTGGGCATCCAGATCCTGACTCTGGGCAAGTGAATATCAGGGTTAAATTTAGGACCCTAAGTTTAAAGACCCTAATTTCAACTGAATTTTCAGTTGAAAAACTAGGCCTCTAAGATTGGCTGAAAATAAATGCTCAACTAAGGTTTTATTTGAATATCTGACTTGGTCTTTTTTTGTAACATTACATAACATATAACATCTTTTCCTGTTGACTCCTCCCATAGGGGTTTAGCATGGTTGCAGGTTTATTGCAGCCTGATATGTTGCAGAAGATGGGGCCAGCGTCTGGCCTGGCAATTACTGGAGGCTCTTTTGACTCTGAACCCTTGGCCTCCTGGTTTTTATAACAGATTTGTTACCTCCCATTAGTGCTGTAGTTACTGACTCTCCCTTTCACTTTAAACTTGCTGCCAAGCCTTTGAATCTGCGAGGAGTGGGCTAGTGGCTAGGGCAATGGGCTGCAAACTAGGGAGGCCAGGTTTCAAATCCTACTACTGCTCCTTGTGTCCTTGGGTAAATCACGTCACCCTCCAGTGCCTCAGGTACATTCACTAAGCTGTGGTATTTTTCTCCAAGAGGAAATTTGAAATACCTGAGTTAGGCCATTTGCTCTTAAACTGTAAGCTCGACAGGGAAATGCCTGTAATACCTGAATATAACTCATCTTGAGCTACCAGTAAAAAAGCAAGAGCTACGTAAAAGTAAGTAAACAAAGACAATTGTGACTCACCCAGTGCTGAAATCTGGTTCCGGTGGGTCCCAGAGGGGAGGAGCGTATTGTGAGACCGAGGGATTCAACCAGTTTGTGAGCCCTGAATAAAAGAAATCAATCACTGCCTGTCTCATCAGCTTCAGTTGAAAATTAATGAAATAACCCATATTTAAATATAAAGAGCAGATTTTCTTGACCAAATGGTTGGTGCCAAGTGGTATGGATCAATTCAAAGCTTTGGAAATCAAAATAAGATTCCCCACCCCCATTTTTAGAAAAGAAGCGAATAATTTCCGGATGTAGAAACGCTGTACATCCATCCATCCTCTGCCTGGTGTCTTCCGAAGTCAGATACTCCCAAACGGGGGGAAACTGAGGCCCTGTGTGGGAATGTTAGTGAAGCATAGCTATGGGGTCGATGTCTGCAAATGCCTGGAAGCCATTGCAGGTTGGCATTTTCTAGGCGATGGGACGAGGTGGGTCATTCTAGAGGAAGCGATCCAGCTGAGCGGCAACGATACCATCTTGGCCAGGTCTAGTTAGAATTTACCTAAACTGAAAGGTTGAAGTAAGTGAATGACCCGTAACGGCTTTCTTTGTAAACATCCATTCTTTACGGGTGATATCAGGTAAGCAGAGTCAGTGCTCTGGCAGCACCAAGAGGGAACACATCTGTTGGTTTCCGCTTCTCCAGTAAGGAGGCGCAGCAATCTCGTGTAGGTGATCGAGCTTGTATATGGCTGACAGCTGGGAGACTGCCCTAGTGTAGAGGGCGGTGGAAAGGCTAAGGAAGGAGGGCGACCAGGGCTAGAGCAAAGTAGGCAAGAGCAACGGAACAGATTGGGTAGACCAAAGGATCCACATTTAGAGCAGGAGAAGCCCGGGGCCGCTCTCTCCCTGCGTGGAGTAATAAAGTGTAATATGCAGCAGGGCCATGCCCCGCATCTTCCCCTGCAGAAAGCACGGGCTGCCCCCGAGGGGACCTGCGATCCTGCCGGGCAAGTCCGATTGCTGATCTCTGGCATGCACGTCACGTCACGGCTCTCTTGAGAGGAACAAAGCAGTAAATGACAAACCTGACAAGGTTGCCTTGCTGGCGTTGACGAGGTGTCCCTCCACTCTGCAAAACAGAAGTAAAATTAAATCTCTACTATTCATGGTGAAAACAACACATCGCACCCGCACAAGGGAGAAGATTCTCCTGGGCGGAGGCGGGGGCAGGGATCCCAAGAAACCGATCCGTGCAAGGTTAGCTCGGTCCTAGGTTAGAGGCTTGAAGAGGAAAGATGCCAGTGAGGTATTGACAAGGTTGTCTTTGTTTTACCAGATAAGGGATGCCAGCAGTTGCACACGTACACATCACTAGGCCGGCCCTGGGGCTTCAGGGTCATTTTTACTGAGGACTGGCCCACGTCATTAGCCCTCGGCTTAGAAGCCAGCACACACCTCGCATCTGGGGGTCAGAGATCCCACCCCAACCTCACAGTATTCAGCCCCCTCTTCAAGATACAGTAACAGAACTGTAAAACCGAAAGCAAGAGATTTCCTTCCAAACCGTCCTTTTGTTTAAATAAAATGTCCAGTGCTGGGTTCAGGCCCCCTTATCGCATCACTTGGCAGCTCCATGGGACTCTTTCCGGTGAAGGTAGGGGGTAGCCCAGCTGGGTCCACAGGGCTATGGCTGGGTCAGATCAGTTCCCCCAGGGTTCAAGGTTTCTCTGCTATTTTTCCTACAAGTCTCTCTGGACGCTGCTTTAATGAGTGTCCCCAGAGGAGGCTCTTTCACTGCCATACAGTGATGTGTCCTAGCGAGAGGTATTCTCATTTTTGGGCAGGATAAGGGGAGGGCTTCTGCGTTACAAGGCACTTCCTTTCTCCGGGAGGTATCGCTGGGTATTAGGCCCCCAGTAAATCATCGCCTCAACGGGCAGCGTGAGCATTAAAATTCACGCTCTCTTTTCCTAGATCTCTTAAGCACATGGAAAAATGCTAAAAAAAAAAAAAAAAAGAGACAATTTTAAGGGCAACGAATGACAGGAGCCTGGGACTCACGAGATGCACCGCAGGTCGTGATGTCCCCCAGCGCAGCATTCAGACGACCTGCGCGGACGTCTCATGCACGTGGAGAGAGAGAGAGAGCGCGCTGGAGACCCTGATTGCTTCAGTGAAGTCACTGAGAGAGAAATGGTTGAAATCATGGAAAGAAATGTCAGAGAAAGGAAATATTCTGCCAAGCTGAGAAACACTGTGATTTCGGCTAAGATTCGCCTCTTTACTCCTCTCAGCAAATGGCGTTTTATGCTATGAAAAATTCCCCTTTAGCTCTCCTCTGTCATCAAAGAGATGTGTAGCAGTCAGGAAACCCCCTTTAACTCAGGAGTGAAAGTCAGCAGGCACGAGGATCGTAAGAAGAGGTTCAGAATGGGCAGAACAGGGAGGGATTTAAAAAAAACAAAGGAGCCACAGCCCATCCATACGTGTTGCTGTAATAGGATCACAGGAGAGCTTGCCTTTAATGCACAGGCCGATGCAATATCGGCGCACGGAAAACGGGTGCTCATGACTGAGTGCCCGCTCTCCTAATGCGGGCCGATGGAGCTCTCCGGGGCGCCCAATTTAATATTTAAATTGGCTGCCGCGGTAAAAAAAAGGAGGCGCTAGGGGAAACTGTGCACCCCTAACGCTTCCTCGGCAGCGGGCGCCCAGGAGAGGTCGGCTGTCAGCGGGTTAGGACAGCGGACGCTCAGTTTTATACTCGTAAATTGAGTTATCCTTTTTCCTAACCTGCCCGCTGGCACACTTTAAAAACATTTTTTTTTTAATCTGATTCCTTTTTTCAGTTCCTCTGACTTAATATTGCAGTGATATAAAGTCAGAGAAACTACACAAAAGCAGTATTTTCTGCTTCTCTGTCAACTTTAGGGGCTCCTGAAAACATAACGCATGCTCTGGAGGCAGGAATTAATTTCTGAGGGCAAAAATGTGCGCGTTGGGTGCACCTTTTTTTTTTTTTTTTTTTTGCATTGGGAGGTAATAGCTAATAGCCTCATCAACATGAATTTGCATGTGATGAGCGCTATTAGCTTCAGGGGGGTTGGACACACGTTTTGGATGCTGCTAACCCCCTTATTGCATCCAACCACGGATTAACCAGAAGAGCCGGTCTTCAGAATGAGTTTCATTCAGTCTGGAAGCAGATGCCCCAGAAAAGCTGACCCCCCACAATCTAAATGTACTGTTACCTTTGGAATGCCTTGCGGGTCCCTCCAGGCGCTGGCATCTGCAATCAAAAAAATCATATTAAATGGTCAGAGTCATAAAAACAGAGTCATGCAAACAGCTGAAACGTTCTCTCCTTATTGATTCCACATATGGAGGGCCATTTTTCAAAAGCCATTTCCTCGGATAAAACTGCACTTTACCTGAAGAAATGAGCGTTTAGAAAGTTGTCCAGCCTGTATACAGGTAAAATTACATGCATAGTGCAACGAAGTGCATCCTTCCACCCTCAGGAAGGGGAGGCACTCGTGATGGGGACAGGGTTTGGAATTACGCGTTGACTTTTGAAAGCTCAAAACACGCGCACATAGTTCTGATCAGGAGAATTGCCCATGCAAGGTAGCTGGGGTAAATGTGTGCAGGAATCTTTCCTGAGGCAGCTTTCAAAAAGAAAAGCACGCTTGCACTTTCACATTCAAAATTAGTGGAAAGTCCACAGGTAAAGTGTGCGCACACCACCATAACTCACCACCGTTTATGATCCATGCAAAGGCTGGTAATCGCCCTAACTCACCACCGTTTATGCTCCATGCAAAGGCCGGTAATCACCCTAACTCACCACCGTTTATGCTCCATGCAAAGGCTGGAAAAAGCGTGCACGCCACCCTAACTCACCACAGTTTATGCTCCATGCAAAGGCCGGTAATCACCCTAACTCACCACCGTTTATGCTCCATGCAAAGGCCGGTAAAAAGCGTGCACATCACCCTAACTCACCACCGTTTATGCTCCATGCAAAGGCCGGTAAAAAGCGTGCACATCACCCTAACTCACCACCGTTTATGCTCCATGCAAAGGCCGGTAAAAAGGGTGCACTCCACCCTAACTCACCACCGTTTATGCTCCATGCAAAGGCCGGTAAAAAGCGTGCACGCCACCCTAACTCACCACAGTTTATGCTCCATGCAAAGGCTGGTAAAAAGCGTGCACCTCACCCTAACTCACCACCGTTTATGCTCCATGCAAAGGCCGGTAAAAAGCGTGCACGCCACCCTAACTCACCACAGTTTATGCTCCATGCAAAGGCTGGTAAAAAGCGTGCACCTCACCCTAACTCACCACCGTTTATGCTCCATGCAAAGGCCGGTAAAAAGCGTGCACGCCACCCTAACTCACCACAGTTTATGCTCCATGCAAAGGCTGGTAAAAAGCGTGCACACCACCCTAACTCACCACAGTTTATGCTCCATGCAAAGGCTGGTAAAAAGCGTGCACCTCACCCTAACTCACCACCGTTTATGCTCCATGCAAAGGCCGGTAAAAAGCGTGCACGCCACCCTAACTCACCACCGTTTATGCTCCATGCAAAGGCCGGTAAAAAACGTGCACCTCACCCTAACTCACCACCGTTTATGGTCCATGCAAAGGCTGGTAAAAAGCGTGCACATCACCCTAACTCACCACTGTTTATGCTCCATGCAAGGGCCAGTAAAAAGCGTGCACATCACCCTAACTCACCACTGTTTATGCTCCATGCAAGGGCCAGTAAAAAGCATGCACATCACCCTAACTCACCACCGTTTATGCTCCATGCAAAGGCCGGTAAAAAGTGTGCACATCACCCTAACTCACCACCGTTTATGCTCCATGCAAGGGCCAGTAAAAAGCGTGCACATCACCCTAACTCACCACTGTTTATGCTCCATGCAAAGGCCGGTATAAAGCGTGCACGCCACCCTAACTCACCACTGTTTATGCTCCATGCAAAGGCCGGTAAAAAGCGTGCACATCACCCTAACTCATCATCGGGCTGTTCTTCTGGCAGCTGGAGCCTCTGATTCCTAATGTCTGATCGGCCTCTAAGCCCGTTCCATAACTTCTAAGGGGAGCGTGATGCCTCTGGTACACAGTAAGCCTGGTAGTAGGCTTCGGCTACTTCGAAGGCCTTCTCTAGTGTCATATTCAGTTGTTGCAGACCCACTGCCATCCGAGGCTATCTAGGAATTGCTCCACGAGATTTGCCTTAACACCCTCCTCGCCAGTCTTCCCCTCTGGGCGGAGTCACTTCCAGGCTATATTGCAAAGCCTATGGAAAAGGTTTCTTGTATTCTGCCCAGAGTGCAGGAGCCCACACTGTCGATAGGGCTCTGGGGGTGAGCCGAGCTCTCTGAAGAATGGCGGTCTTAACGTCCTGGTATGTGGCGGTGCCATTGGAGTTTGCAGTCTGGAAAGCAGCTTGACAGTCTCCAATTAGAAAGTTCCTTAGACAGGCAGTTCATCTCTTGTCTGGCCAGCCGGTCGGTCTGGCAGTTCACTCAAAATTCTTTAAGAAGCTGTTGGGGTCCTCTCCATGAGTCATCGTCGGTAAGGCCATGGTCAAGGGAGGTGGTTTAATCCCTGCCGCTTGCACTGCCCGTGCCACTTGAGTCAGCAGGGTGTTTTGTTGAGCCGCTTGCTCTGGCAGTGCCTGTTGCTGGCCGATCTGGACCTGCAAAGCAATTTTGCAGCTAATGCTGCCTGGTAGAAATGACCTGTATTATTTGCTCCATATTTGCCTGTGTCCTGGGAGAGGGGGAGTGCTAGGCAGGTGACTCTCTGGGGAAAGGAGAGAGGGAGCAGAAAGAAATGGCCCGTCCGGCCTTGCCTCACATCTTGAACCCTAGCTATTCCAGGTGGGCTGTTCCCCTTAGCCTGTTTGTAGCACCATTAGGTGAGAAACTAGGGAGGCCCCAGGAAACAGGAAAAAAACTCTGTGTTTTTTTTTTCTACTCTAGCTATGGGTCGGTGCCTGTGCTTCCTTCTTTAGGCCACCAGTTCCACTTCTACCACCACATGTAGCGTTTTGTTCCGGCCACAGCGTCTGGAACAGCCAAAGAAGACAGCAAGATTTAGATGTTTTGGTCAGGAACAAAAGTTTATTTGTTTTTTTCAAAGAAAGAGCAAAAACAGTAGCTCACCTTGCTTTAAATATCCAAAGCAGTTATACATACTCCATTTGGGCATACCATGGACTCGAAGCACCTCCCTGGGGCCTTCCCAAGCCTCCTGGACCCTGATCCTTTATACTAGTATGAAGGTACCCTCCCAGGGCCCAGAATCCTTTGCATGTCTGCACCTTAAGGTGGACCTCTGGGCTATGGCTAAAGTGGTTTGAGAGAGTGTCTCTTGTATACTGCCTCACAAGGCCCTAGATGACCACTACACCTTCCACCAAAAACAAAACAAGATGGACTGCTACACTAGCAGAATCCCTCATCTTGGTCACACATACAGAACACAGACGGAGCCTGACCAAAAGCAAAATAAAAGATAAACAAACAACAAAATCAAGAAATATAAAACATCAATCATAAACGTAAAACCATACTAACAACAAGAATAAATATTTCAAAACTGAAGAATAGACCATCCAATAAGTAAAACCTCATAAAAAGTATGCACATTACCCTAACCCACCACTTTTCCCACTCCATGCAAAGTTCACTGGTAAAAAGCATGCACATCACCCTAATGCACCACTGTTCACACCCTGTGCAGCACTTCATAGCCTTTATTTGCTTTGGGTCCCAGTATTAGTGCAGTTCCAGTAGCCATAGCCATAGTGGTCCTGGAGAAAACTGGAGTCTTCGCAGGCCATGATATCTTTTCCAGGACCAACACAAAAGATGCTGCTGCTACTCCTCAGCTTTCAAGATCCCTTCTGACGGGACTAAGCTGTGCTCCGGCATCTGGTTGCATGAGCCTTTAGCGGAGCAGGTTTCAGGTAAGCCCACATAGTTGTAAAGTACCCTGGCGCTTTAAGGTTACGCACTTTATGCTCATGTCCGAAGAGAAAGTGCCCTAGGCGCTTTGCCCTCACTCTTCATGCGGTCGGTCGAGAGGGGGAGCATAGTGCGTGCACTTGGGATAGCGTCATTTGTCCAGCCTCCTCGCAGCCTGGATGAATGTGCGTGCGCCGTGCAAGGCCATGTGTGCCTTTAGCCAGGCAGAGGGGGGACCTCGATTGCTCTGAAAGTGACTCCTCTTAAGGTCTTAACAGCCTGCTGAGGCTCCAGCTCCATCAGGGGACGCGCCACCATCTTTACTGCGGCAGTGACTTCATTGACCTTATAGCCTTAAAGAGAGGGTGGATCGCGCTACGGCCTGCATGTCATCAACGTAACTGGTAACTAGACAATCTTCAGCAAAGTCACTACGTATTACAGCACCGTTATTGTTACTGAGTTACTCTTTCCGCTGCTAGCGTCTTCTTCTCCCCCTACCCCAGTACCCCTGTTTTATTGTAACTTTCCTGCAACTTGTTTTGTTAAGGTTTGTTAAGGTTAAGGTTTCTTGTCACACTGTTCTTTGTAAAACGATTTGATATGATATTTTTCATGAAGGTCGGTATAAAAAAAAGTATAAATAAATAAATAAACGGCTGATTTCATTGTAAACCGATGGGGGGTGGTTAAAACTCCTATCACAATGCTCAAGATTAAAAGTGCATTATAATTATTGTCTGCAGCTTTTAGAGGCTGACTACAGCAGAATAATGCAAAGTCTGTGTTGAGAATATTACTCCTAAGCTCTGCTGTCTTATGTGCATGCTTGAATGCCTCATAAGCCATCCAATAATGTAATTATCAGTGACTGCCGGTATGCCTGTAATATGATTGTAATACATAGTCTACATCCTCGTCTCTAAATTACAGTGGGAAGAGTTTCTTGTGTGCCTTCTCACTTTGCAAGATTTTCTTTCACTGCCAATACATTTGCTAGAAGATTTTCTCTCCCAAAATATCCCCAAGGGAAAATAAAGTCAACCGAAAGTGTCACGGGATGGAGCAGCTATAACAAGGGTCAGGCAGGGTTCATTCTCTCCAGAGAGGGCAGTCCTTCGGGGGTGGGGAGGGGCAAATCAGGGTGACTCCTACCCCAGCCCCCCCCCTGCCTCGTGGGGGGAGGGTTTCCACATTACCTCATGCCATGGGTTTGGAAGATAAGCGCGCGTGCCATCGGCCCCTTCCATCCTTTCTGCCCTCTCCCCCACCCTTCCCATAATCCCTGCCTGGCCTCGTGCGCGATCCCCTCCCGGCAGAGCGCAGCCCTTCTTACCTGCACCTGCTTCCTCATCTGCCGCCTTCGCTGCGGACCCGCTGGCCCCCACTAGTTGTGAGAGCAGAGAAGTAGCCGGGCAGAGGAGCTAATTTTAGCGATGCAGAAAAGTAATGCAAGGCCACGCCCTACGAGGTTGAGCATGGAAAGCCTTCTTCCCAGTTATGAACCCGACAGGGTGATATTCCCGATCAGCGCAAGGAGGCTATGAACAGTCTCACCCTCTCCCCACCTCTGAGAAATGTCCCTCGTCAGTCTGTCGGAGGGAGAGGACCTGTTGGAGGGTCGCAAGATTCGAATACTTACTATTTGGAAGCTTCCCAGTGCAGCAAATATTTTGATGTCCAAAGGTTTCAGAGTGTGAGCTGTTGGGATGAAAGCCATTATTATTATTATTATTATTATTATTATTATTAATTATTATTATTATTATTATTATTAATTAAATTTGATATACTGCCTATAGGGAAACACATCTAGGCAGTTACCCATTAAAATAACATACAACTCCAATTGTGATGATCGTCTCAGAGTCACTGGATTAGCCCCTCTTCCCTAACGTGTAGCTATATCATCCCAGCCACCAGTATCTATTTCCTCTAAAGTCTTGTCCAGCAGCATCCCACAAAGGTGGGAGGATTTCTTTTAAACAATAGCAAAAAAAACCCTTTCAGTGCTTATTTATTCTAACAAAAATAAGGAACAATCATGAAGATTTGGTATGTTTTCATTTGTCATCCAATTAATTTAAACAAAGAATTAGCTAGAACTGCTGCATTACTACACTAATTGGTGAGTTCTTAGCGCTGTGGAATCTCATGATGCCTTAGTCGGCAATGTCGATAATGTACCTGCCACCTGCACTGATTTAACTGGAACCAAGGCTGCAGCACCTCCCCGCGTTGACTTGCGTCCGTGCGTCAGTTTCCCAAGTATTGTTAGCATGACCCAGCCCCAGAGGTGCGAGCGTGCATTGCTTTTTGACAGTGGGCCTTAGAACTGCTCTGGGTCCTTCCCCTCCCCTATTTACTT
This sequence comes from Rhinatrema bivittatum, assembly GCF_901001135.1. Taxonomy (NCBI): domain Eukaryota; kingdom Metazoa; phylum Chordata; class Amphibia; order Gymnophiona; family Rhinatrematidae; genus Rhinatrema; species Rhinatrema bivittatum. Next base: position 23,724,662 of record NC_042617.1, on the reverse strand, counting down.
CTGCAGTCTCATGATAACAGAGGACAAGAAGAGCACAACGAGCCAACTCTGACCTGAAGATGGGGGGTGCCCGGACGTCACCTTGTTACTGCATGGAAAGAAGATGCTGCCCTGTGACTGAAGCAGAATAGCAAAACACATCTCATCATTACAGCCTATGGTGTGAGCAGTTAACAATCCAGATGTAAAATCCTGTGAGAGCTGGAGATTCCTGATAGCAAACTAGAGTCCTGTTTGCTGGACCGACTGATCACATCTCTTCCACAGGCTTAAGCATCACCAGTACACTTTCTACCATTACCTTGAAATTCCCTTCCCAATCCCTAGAAATCTAAACTGACATAAATGAAAAAAAAATATCTTAGCTAGTAGGGATGTGCAGAGCAAAATTTTATGTTCATATTTTTTATGTCCGAAAGGGGGTCCCACTTGCGGCCAATATGGACATAAAAAAAATCCAATGAGTTGGGTATATGTACATATGTGCAAAAAAAAAATTTAAACCCCCTCACCCTCCTTAATCCCCCCCCCAGACTTACCACAACTCCCTGGTGATCGAGCGAGGAGTGAGGACGTCATTTCTGCAATCCTTGGCGAGAAGCATGTGACGTCGGTGGCACGTCGAGTGACGCGGCGTCACGTGATTCCCGGCTCGTTCGCGCCGGACGGCTCGTTCGGCCCAAAAAGAACTTTTGGCCAGCTTGGGGGGGTCAGGAGGCCTCCCCAAGCTGGCCAAAAGTTCTTTTTGGGCCGAACGAGCCGTCCGGCGCGAACGAGCCGGGAATCACGTGACGCCGGCGTCACTCGACGTGCCGCCGACGTCACATGCTTCTCGCCAAGGATTGCAGAAATGGCGTCCTCACTCCTCGCTCCATCACCAGGGAGTTGTGGTAAGTCGGGGGGGGGATTAAGGAGGGTGAGGGGGTTTATATTTTTATTTTGGCTCAACAATTGCGATTTCCAACATATCGAACATATCTATGTTCGATATGTGGGAAATCCGATCGTTTATGTCGAATCAATTTTTTAAGTAAAAAAAAAGTATGAGTTGCGTTTTACTAATGCGGTCAATCCGAATGCACACCCCTATTAGCTAGTAAGGAAGGTTCTTTTCACTTGAGTCTTGCTAAACTCATTGTTCCCAAGACACAACAGCACTCTAGGCTTTTGCAATGAGGGAAAGCAAAGGCAGAGCCGGAAATCACATAGAGCAGTGCTTCCCACCCCAGTCCTGGGGACACATCTAATTAGTTAGGTTTTCAGGAGATCCACAATGAATATGCATCACTGCTTGTATGCAAATCTTTCTCATGCATATTCATTGCTGATATCCTATTGGGTTGAGAAGAACTCACACAAAACCTGCAGTATTGTAGCAGTCTGGGGAAATGGGCAGATTGGGTCTCGTGGTCTTTTTACTGGTGCTGTGCCTCAATCTGCACCGGGGTAGTTAATGCTAGTCCTCGCGTGCCACAAGATGGTCTGGTTTTCAGGATATCCACAATGAATATGTTTGCAGTATATTTGCATATTCAATGGAGGCAGTTCATACGAATGTATCTCATGAATATTCAGAAGACAATAATCAAAACTAAACATTGAAAAGAATAACTTATGAGTTAGATGGATAACTTGGAGTTAGATGAATAACTTGCGAGTTAGATGTATAACTTGCCATTTGGATGGATAACTTGTGAGTTATCCATATAAATGGCTTTGAATATATTGACCTTCTTTTGTGGATATCTTTGAAAATCCAACTGGCTTGCAGCACTTGAGGACCAGAGTTATCTACCCCCTGAGCTGCATCAATCACATCACCTGACTTGTCGAAGACATTATTACACAGCCTTACCTCCAGCTTCTCATGCTCCGCTGCATAATTATTTCCTGTAGGAGAGGGAACATCATCTCCTGAAAGTGACACAAGCATGTGGATTTCAGGACAGTTGTATGCATGTTGCTAAAAGAGTCCCAGCAGTTGTATGACTTGGTTCCTAATGGATCTAGGAAGAGTTAAAGCTCTGAGGGACTTCAGGAGTTCCTGCAAGATCCATTCCTAAGATCAGGGATGGTGGTATTGTGTCTGCTCTTGTGAGGAAGCTGGGAAAGATGATGCCCTGTTGGGCAATCTTCTCCCGTTATGTATCCCACTGTATGTTTAAAATTTGAATTCAGTGACAGGTTTAAAGACAGACATCATTTTTTCCCACAGGTGACTTAAATGGTGGTATGAACAGATTAAAAGACATCAGTGTTTCTTCCACCTGGTCTCCTAATGTTCTGAAGGGTTTCAATTCCTTACAGCACTCCAATATCTGAAAAAGGAAATCCATGAGTCCTAGCATCAAATCCTTCTTACCTTGTGCCCATTGCCCTGGCTTGATACCCCCAGTCCAAACTTGTTCAGCTCATCTGTTGCCTATGTTATGTCTTCTCCTGCCCTTCCGGTCTGGCTCCTTTGTGCTCAACCCAGCAGATGTGCCCAGACAGCTTGGGTTTCAGGCCATTCACAATGAATATGGGTGAGATATATTTACAGACACTGGCGACAGTGCATGCAAATATATATCTCATGCTTAGTCATTGGAATATTCTGAAAACCAGCCTGCCCGGGCTTGCCCCAAGGACTGGGTTGAGAGCCACTGCTCTAGAACAGAGTCTTGGTTGGTGTTTGAATTGCTCCTTCGATCAGGCTCATCCATTGTAGACTAGAAGCCCAAATACCTTCCACTGCCTTCTAATGCACTTTTCATTCTTTTACCCTTACACATGCTGTCTTCTTACCATCACCTCAAGTCTCTTCTATTTGCTCATATGATTGTGGTATAATGTGAACTGTAAGGTGCTTTGGGCAGAAGCATCATTAAAATCCTTCAATAAGACTAATGCTGTGATCAGTACTACTACTAATAATGAGTTTTTGTTGCAAGTTGTGTATGGCTGAAACCAACAAGAACCCACACTCACCAAGCTATGCCTTTAGAAGCTCCTCCTTTACTGGAGAATAATAACACTGACGGCAACAACTGCATCGCAGGACCAGTAATCAGGAAGGTCCACTCATGCGTTTCATCAAGATGAAACAATCAAGGTGAAGGAACATCCAAGTCCCAGCCTGCTGATCTAAGAAGTGTTTCCCAACCCTCTCCTGGAGGCACACCTAACCAATCAGATTTTCAGGATTACCACATTGAATATGCCTGCAATGGAGCTCCAGGGTATGGAAATATCTCTCATGGATATTCATTACGAATATCCTGAAAACTCAACTGGTTAGGTGTGCCTTCAGGAAGAGGTTGGGAAGCAGTGGTTTAAGGGCATGCAGGTGCCGACAGATTTTCCGCAGCTTGCTAATACAAGCTGCAGAGTCATGGCTTAATACCGTTTGAATAAGGGTTAAAACTTTGAAGTTGATTCTCTGTTGTACAGGTAACCAGTGAAGAGCAGGAAAGGCCGGAGTGGTACATTCATTCCAGCGAACGTTAGTTAGGATTCTTGTACTATAGTGGTCTTAAAATTGTTTTCGGTACCTCAATGTAGATTGGATCCTGGCTCTTGCCATAAAAGAATGCAGTACCATCAGCTCTGAGACGGTTTTGTTTCACTATAATGGTGTGATATATCGTCCCCTTCACAATGTTGTGGTCAGACTATGGGCTTCCACCCACATGTGGGGCCCAGAAAATTTACCAACTGGTGATGAGATAAATGTAGCCTCACTGTGGTCTCCCGCCCAGGAATCTCATAAATGCAAAGCAGGAGAGAGAGGCAGTCGTTTGTAGACTAATTCCACTGGAACCGGCGCTACATCCCACTCTTCTACAACCAGTTATGGATTTAGAATAGAAGAAATAGTCATTACATAGCCTACAAGGGTCTTCAAATCATTTGTTGGCTGGCAGGCCCTTGCCCCAGGGGAGAAAGGAAGTTTAGATTCGGTATCCCTGCTTATGAAAACAGCAATCAGACTGTTCCAGTGCACACAGCTCATTTATTTCCACGTCTGTTTTTAAATTTAAAAAACACAATCGTAAATGTGACTTCTGCAGAGTGTCTCATAGTATAGGAGTGTCACCACATACAAGGCTCTGCAGGCGGAGCTGGATGCCTCAGTTCATTAATCTCTTGTCACACCTATGCTTAGGTGACACTCTTGCATCATAAGAGGTACTTAGCGCAAGATCCAGTACAAGCAGAACATCAAAGCATCAACAATTCTCCATAGTCCAAGAACTTCACCTAGAATGGACAAGTTACACAAGGAAAAAAACCCTGAAGTCCCCAAAAATGCAACTGGAGATCTGAGTCAGGAAAATTTCTATATCAAAATCTGGGCATGATTCATTACTTTTGATGGTTGGATTAACAGCAAAATCCTGATTTCTTAAAAGAAAATCTTTTTTTCGGCATGACAGGGGGAAGTTGTGTCCTTCTAGCCTCACGTTATTCACAGTTCTTGTAAGTTATAAGAAAACCCCTGTCCGAGCACTGTGAGTTTTAATACGCAGGAAGAATGCGGTCATAGCAGCAGATGGGTAAAACCTTTCCTGAGGCAGGGGCCTCTGAACTGGAAAAACAGGCAGGTGACAGCCACCCAGGCACTGAAGGCAAGAGCTCTGCACAGGCTTACCTGCTGCCACCGCCTGCACCCAGAGTAAGACGGGGAGGATGACCTGGAATGGACGTCGCATGGTGGATGTCTGTCGGCGATTATCCGGTCAAAGATGTTACTTGGTCTCTTCTGAGAAGCCGGGATCCATCCCCTTCCTTCTTACCTTTTATAGCTCAGCTCAGCTGCTGATAACGCAGCGATTATCAATTGTGTTATCAGGTTCACCTTTGCATGTTCACTGTCCAGGGAAAATTAGTGTAAACAGTTTCCAGTGCCATGCTTGTAAAACATTATCTTGCAAAGAGGGCTTGCATTTCTGGATACAGTGGCTCTCTGATGCTCTCTGTGCATTATGTCCAAGATATGCAGCTCTTCCTGGCTATGTGAGTGTCGAGTATTTCTTTCTTTCTTTACATGCACTTATACACAGCTTATCACATCAAAGGATATGCTCCAAGCGGGGTATGATACAAGGAGCCAAAAACAATACTAATGCAAAAACATATGCATAAGAGAACAGGTCCTGCATATGAGAATGCGCTCTGAAGCATTTTCTGCAATTTCATGGATCTTAAAGAGGGGAGATTCAGTACCTTCCAGAAGCCCCAACAGGTCTTCCCACAGAACTGTCAAGTATTGTGGTGCTAGAGTAGGATGCACCGGATTTCTGAATTGATTGGGTCGTCCATGCCCTTGCACCTCCCATACCATGGACTCTTGTGAAGGTGGCAATGGCAATAGACTTTTCCATTGTGTCCAGCCCTAATGGGTGTTACGTTTTAACTGAGAAAAAGTGGTCACTTCTGAAGAAAGAGAGAGAAGACCCCCAAGGAGCTGTTGTCAGGAGCTTCCAAAGGAGAGAGGCCCTTGGAGTGTAGAGCGGCGTCTAAGTGTGCAACTTAGAGCAGTCAGAGTAGCTTAAACCGAAGTCCTTGCTAACTCAAAGGTTCCCGCCATAACGCCGCTAACCCCGAGGTTCCCACCATGACGTGTATTTGAGCATAGGAGATAGGTTGTAACTGCCGCTCTGTGCAGGTTCTCCTCTTGATTTCTGTTTAGGGTTGTAATCACCGCTCCCCCATATCTTCTGTTTAGGGTTGTAACTGTTGCTCCGTGCAGGTTCTCCTCTTGATTTCTGTTTAGGGTTGTAACTGCCGCTGTGTACAGGTTCTCCTCTTGATTTCTGTTTAGGGCTGTAACTGCCGCTCTGTGCAGGTTCTCCTCTTGATTTCTGTTTAGGGTTGTAATTGCCGCTCCCCCATATCTTCTGTTTAGGGTTGTAACTGCCACTCTGTGCAGGTTCTCCTCTTGATTTTTGTTTAGGGTTGTAACTGCCGCTGTGTGCAGGTTCTCCTCTTGATTTCTGTTTAGGGTTGTAACTGTTGCTCCATGCAGGTTACCTGCTCCTCCCTTCCCCACCCATATAGTAAAGTTACTACAGGTTACCCCAGTGCTATATTTCCATCCTCTTGCCACTAAAGATCCTCTGTGTTTATCTTACGCCCTTTTGAATGCCAGCACCGTTTTTGTTTTCATTACCGACTCTGGGAAGGCATTCCAGGCATCCACCACCTTTTCGATAAATCCATATTTCCTGACATTCCACTCTATTGAACTCTCTGGTCTTATAATCTCACTGTCTACTCCATCTGATTAATTGTTAACTTACTGTGAACCAAGGCCCATTATTTGATTTCACTTAAACAGTACCTTTCCAAACAGGCCATCTGTAGAGAAGTGGAAAAACATTGCAATATTTCATTAATATTTGACTTTCTACACATTGGGCCAACATACTTCCCTCTTAAGCTTCTTTTCTTGGCTTGTGGCTGCGGCATGGATCATGATCTGGCACTTGACATCTGAAATTAAATTAGAATTGGGAGCAGCTCCACCTTCCACTCTGGCTGCAGTGGGAGAAAGGTTCCAGGTCAGCGACCTGGTGTGGCCTGGCAGAAGACCAGCACTGGGCAGCATAAGTGACGTGTCAATAGCAGTGTCATCTTGATAAAAATAGCATCCAGCATGTTAGCGTAAACCATATTAGGATTTCCCTGCACATGGAGGTTAATAAAAACGCTGAGGTCTCTTTAAGACTTTAGTAAAGGTTGCAGTATCCCCTGGGTGGGGGAGGTTTCCTTCGGATGAATAGTCAGTTGGAGCTTAGAGGCTGGAGGTGCCATGGTGGATCTCTCAAGATGAGATAGTCTGAGAAGGGACACTATGTTATGTTTAATTGAGAATGTGAACCCTGGGCTGAGATGAGAGATGTCTCCGCCCACAGGGAGGAGCCCTGTGAGCCTCACCGTCAGCAGGCACAGTCTCACTGTCGTGGGATATAGCTAGAAGTGGAGTCTTTATTATGAAGGAAGGAAAAAGTAATGTCCACAGAATTGGAGATATAGTAATATAGTCCTGGGCAATGGGAATCACCCAGAGTGAGACCACAGCTGAGAAGATCCAGTAGTGGCCCGCGGAGCGGGGTACGCTGGGGATCCCCTCTGACGAGTGTAAGCACTGCAGGAGTACAGATCCAGTAGTGGCCCGCGGAGCGGGGTATGCCGAGGATGTCTGAACAGAAGATGTGGAAGAACTGGTAGCGATACCGGAACCCGGAAGTGGCTCCTTTAGATGGCGTATCGGTATTCTGTGGAGCAGGAAAGCTGAATGGCTTCTACTGAAGAAAGACGGTAGTGGCCCGAGGATCGGGGTACATCGCGTGGAATCCACAATGCAGTCTGTATAGTAGAAGTCAGTAGAGGTGCTCACAGTAGATGGTTCCTGGAGAGAAGTAGAGACCTGAGAAGCAGGTCTAGTAGCACACAGGCAGGAAGGCCCTCTGAGGAGCAGATAGCTGAGAACGCAGGGGGCCCCTGAGACCACAATAGTAAATTAAATGAACAAGGAAATAAAATACAGCTGATTGAGAATCAGCTCAAAGACATTCAAAAAATACAGTCTACTGTGACTCAAGACTGCACCATTCTAAATAGAAAAACTGAGCTGTTGGAAAATGGTCTTAGGAGACTTAATTTAAGACTGTTAAACATCCCTAAGATTATAGGAGAGTTACCGAGAGTCACTCTCAGGAAGTATCTGAGTGAGATTCTACATATTTCTTCTGAAGATAAACCGCCTCTCAACAAGGTGTATTTTTTACCTTACTCTCGCTCGAGGGAAAACAGAATTAATAACCAACTTGATATGGGGAACTTGACAGACTTTTTAGAACCTTCAACTATTGAGACTGTGGAGAGAGCCACTCTGTTAGTTTCTGTCATTTATGAGAATGATGTGGGGTTAATAATGAGGAAATATTTTCTGTTTGTGGCTCTTGAGGACTGGAGTTGGCCACCCCTGCCCTAGTGGTTAGAGCAATAGACTAAGAACCTGCACAACTAGGGTTCATGTACCACATTCCCCACGACACCCATTGTGAACTTGGACAACTCACTTTGGAGAGAGGGGATCAGGGCTGATGCCAGCATATTTGGTACCCTAGGCGAATCTTTGGTCATTCACCCCCCTCCAAATAAACTACCGGCAACAATGGCTCCAGCTCGGCACTCCCTTCTTTGTCATCCTTCTAGACATCACACTGGCAGGATTTTGCCGCTCCCCCAAAATCGTGGTGCTCTAGGTGGCCGCCTAGTTTGCCTAATGGAAGCACCGGCACTGGAGGGAGTGAAATTTTGAAACTTGCTCCTGGGCTTGCAGTACCGCAGGTATTTTGTACTCTCAGGACAGCTAGCACTGTTTCAAAGGGAAACTCTCCATGGCACTTCCCTCTGAAAATGCAAGCTGGAGTTTCCCTCTGAAAATGCGGGCTGGAGTTTCCCTCTGAAAATGCGGGCTGGAGTTTCCCTCTGAAAGTACAGGCTGGCACTTTTGTTGATGCACACGTTTCCGCCCGCTTTGAAGCAGGTACAAATGTACACGGGGAACTACATGTGGGGATTTTCTTCCCCCCCAACATGGGTAAGACCAACCCGCACTGGCAGAGGCATGGGAACTTTTACCTGCAGTAAGATAGGGAAGGGGCAATTTTTAGCAGCACTTTTTATGCAGATAAAGAGCTGTTTACACATCTAAAAATGTCTGCAAATTGTTCTCCGCGTCTCCCCTTGCCGTACTCGTGTAAACTGTACGTTCTTTGGGGCAGGGACTGACCGAGGCTGAATAGCGATAATGCTGCAAGCCGCCTCGAGCTTCCTTTGGAAAGGTGCCTTAAAAGCGAAATAGAATAGGAAGCAGGAGCAGCCCTTGTCCCAGTAAGGAACTATCCTAACGCAAAATCCACAGTTTAATTTCACTGTGAGCTCACCGCAAACCGGTTCATCATTTCGATGCATCTGGGGGGGGGGGGGAAGCAAACTATGCACATTTAACTTTCCTCTCCTGAAATGCGATAAACAGAGAGACAGTTATCCATCTCAACAGCACCAACCCCGCTCTGCTGACAGAATTACCATCCGGTATGTCAAGAGATAATATTTCTAAAATGAATGTCAAGGATTGAAGGGGGGGGGGGGGGGGCATGAGTAATTTTGTAACATAAATTATACCCGTTTTCAAAGCAGACTTATCCATGTGTGCTGGCTTTGAAAATGATCCCACCAAAACCTATCTGCGCACAATTGCGCCTGCTCGTCTGTGCGCGCGGAATGTACGTACAGACGTCTGAACGCCGCAAAGTGCGTGCGTGAGTGTAAACCCCTCCCCAGCCCCGCCCCCCAGTCCCGGGAATGCCTCTGCTCATACCGGGCCTGCGGGCGGGCGAATTTACAACCAGCCCCCTTCCCCGGGTAAAGCACTGCTCTGCCCCCCAGAAACGCCTTTGAAGGTGATCCCTCCCCCTGTCTCGGTGGGCGGCTCTTATCGTTTCATCCCATGCGACCTCACCTGTCTCACAGGGGCGATCTCTCTCGTGACCGTCTTTCCTGGTTGATCAGCAGGATTCTTTCAAGGTTTAAATGCAGTTTAAATATCTGAGATGAGCAGACATCGCTGTCGCCTGTAAAACTGAACATGAAGGCTTAGTCAATGCACTTTATCAAAAAAGAAACGTTGATAACTCAGTGCCCCCCATCCACCACTCCACCACCACCACCATCACCATCCTCTCCTCTAGCAGGAGATCTGAGTAAAGCACTCTCTAGTAATTCACATCCCTGATTTTAATTGAGACATGACCTCTACAGCTAGCTCCACCGTTGGGGAAGTAAATGGTAACTAGAAATTACAGCTCTAACAGAGCTCAGAGTTTGCATTCAAGGAACCAGACACCTCAAAGCAGACCAGCTTCTGTAAACCTGACGAAAAAAATATTTAAATGTTGTGTTCATATCTTTTATTGTGACTTTTCTATGCAGGCAAGGAGAGGACTCCTCGTGTTCGGGACCCTAACTTCAGCTTGGACTGGAGGATAGGTTCTCCCTCCGTGCCTGCGCCAGCGTCCTGCGGACAGAACTGTAATCTCGCGCGTTCAGGGTTAATCCGTCTAGGAGTCCCATTTAAAAAAAGGCTTGAGTGGGGGTGTTCTTCGGCTGCCGATACGAGCGGAAGCTTGAAAGGAGAGCTCCATCCCTCACAAGCATTAAACCCATCTGAATTAGCAACTTTATCTTGAAAACATCTACAATAAGGAGTGCAAGTACTTTTAATCCTCCTCTCATCTACAAATGGCAACTAAACGGAAACCTGCAGACCTAAAACAATTCTCATATGGTAGCCAGTCGGATGCAGGGTGCCGGAGCTAAATTTAGAGCCTGCTGCATCCTCAGATGAAACCCACAATCAACCACTGGAGCGAGCCCTTCGGTCGAACCGTTGTCCAAGGATGAAATACGCGCATGGTTCATGGAACTGCGATCAGACTTGAAACAACCTAAGTCTGAGCTTATGGCCTACATGGCTGTTTTAAAGGAAGATCTGGCTTCCCTTGGAGCGCGTGTCGACAAGGTGGACAACCGTGTAGAAGCCCATGGAGAGGCCTTAAATCAACTTAATCTACAAAATGCAGCACTATAACAACAGAACTCACGGCTCTTTCAGAGAAAGTTGAAGATCTTGAAAACCGAAGCCAGAGAAGTAACTTACGCATTAGGGGAGTCCCGGATACTGATGAATTCGCTGATGCTACCCTCACTGCGCAACAAATTTGCGCCACCATTTTGTCAGCCGGCAGCCTAGGACAGAATGCTATGACCCCATCACCGTCGGAGATCCGGCTAGAAAGAGCGCACAGAGCACTGGGTCAGCGCAGTGACCAGCGACCCTGAGACCTTGTTATATGTTTCCATAGTTTGCCCAAAAAACGCAAATTTATGAAACTGCAAGACTACAAAAAGATATCCAGTGGAACAATCATAGGCTGGCTGTATATCAGGACTTGGCGCCCATCACCTTAAGGAGTCGTTATGAACTACGTGAAGTCACTGCTAATTTAAGAAATTGCTCGATACATTACAGATGGACTTTTCCATTCGGCTTGCAGTTTCAGTCTAATGGGATAACTTACCACATAAAATCCATGGCGGAGGCGGCCGTGGTCTTCCAGCAAACGCAGCTACAGATCACCTTTCAAACACCCAAGATGGCCATGGCTCCTAATAAACCTGACACCTTCCCCCGATGGCAGAGAACCGGCAAGGGAGGAAAACGTCTGTGGCGTGAGTTGGACGCTACCCATTCACCCACACATGATCAAGGGTGAAGTCCATCTTTCTCTTTGGGCTATGAGATAACAGTCAACTGCTGAGAGGTGTTATTCTCAGTTTCTTATTTTCAGGTTCCAAATCTGCGATTTTTCAAGGGGGAACTTTGCTTATAAATAGGAACTTTTGACTTGTAACATTGAATTAATCAGGGATCTTTATCAGTTAACAGTTGGGTAGTCAGCAGTTTAATATTCTTACTTTCAACATTGCTTGTGAGGGGGTCTGCGCTGAAGTAGGCATGCTCTCCATCGGGGGTGTCAGATCCCCCCCGTGTATATTGTTCCATAGGGGAAGAACAGAATATCTTAGGATTAATGGGTATGACGACAGGGTTTTGTTTTTATTATGTCATGGGAAAAGGCGGGAAATGTTTGTTGAATTTTACAAATGATGTGTATTTTATCGGAAGATTTCAATTAACACCCAAAGAATGTCAGGCATAGCATTCATATTATATACACCACAAGTGCAGAAGCATTCTCTGGTGGTCCAAGACTTTTCAATCATCAAATGTTTTTAATATGGCAACTCCACTGTTAAATATACAGTATCTCAATTCAAGGGTCCCCCCGACATGGACCCCGTGTTTCGCCAAACTGGCGAAACTAAATGTAAAACATTCTATAAAACTAAATGTAAATGTCAACATTTAGAAGGACCAACCGAACAAGGGGCAAAGCCGACAGTACAAAAGGGAAAGCATCTGAAAACGTATCGAAACGTATAAGGCTTGGGGTAACCTGCATGGAGTGGCAGTAACTACCACAAGAAGCTTGCGGGGCAGACTGGATGGACTATTTGGTCTTTTTTTGCCGTCATTACTTTGTTACTATTCTACTATTTTATGTTAGATTCTGATTTGGGAGAAATCCCAGGACAAATTCAAGGCTCCCCCTCTGCATCTGGCTCTTGGTTTGAGACCTTCAGCAAGCCTCTTGATCTGCCTCTGGTCCTCAGTTTGTATGTCTCTCCAATTTATGCTTCTCAATTGGGAGGCACAATCTGTGCCAGTGCCCTGACGGAGACTGAGAACTGCTTCCTCCCATTGTGCTTTGTCATGAGGGAACTTCAGACCTCTAATGTATTCAGGATCCCTTTCTGCAGACGGTCTCTGGAGGCTGCAGTAGAGCTGAAGAGCGTCATTTTCTACTTTTCTTTCCCTTGTGATGGATGTGGAAATGTGACTGCCAGGCTAGGTCAGCTGCTGCCCTGTCACTCAGCCAGGGGCAGAGGGTAAATGCACAAATCCCAGATCACTGCTGCCACCTGCTGGACATGAGGTGAATAACTTCCAGAATGAACAAAGTCAGTAGAATTGAAAGCGGATTCTGCAATTGGAAATACACAAAATGTGTCTCGGTTCTGAGAGGCCGGGATTCCTGGGAACTATTTGGTTTTATTTTTTATTTATATTCCACTTTTTTGTGACTGATCAGCCACTTCAAAGCAGATGACGGTCAGGTAATGTAGACTTTTCCCTGTCCCTAGAGGGCTGACAATCTTAAGGGCCTGGTTTTACTAAACATTTTACTCACAGGCATAAAATGGGAGGAAACCTTTAGTAAATAATCCCCTACATTTTTCACCTGAGGCAATGAAGGGTAAAGTGACTTGCCCGAGGTCACAAGGAGCAGCGGTGGGATTTGAAGCCTGGCTTGCAGCCTGCTGTGTTAGCCATCATGAGGCCTACTCCTCCGCTTTTGGATTTGTGGGCCCTGAAGCTGGTGAAGATGGGAGAATTTGTTCAGTGTATTATGGCACACCCGGCCATGAGAAATATTACTGTGTCGGCTCCAGTGCGTCTACCTGCAGGAAAGGTGGACCCCCTACCGATTTCTCCTGTCTCATTGATTCTTCTATCCCACCACCTCCTTGTCATTCCCCTCGTTCTCTTTTCCTTCTACTGCTTTGCTTAGCCTCTCTCTTCCTCTTTCTTCTTAAGAACATAAAAACATAAGAACATGCCATACTGGGTCAGACCTAGGGTCCATCAAGCCCAGTATCCTGTTTCCAACAGTGGCCAATGCAGGCCATAAGAACCTGGCAAGTTCCCAAAAACTAAGTCTATCCCATGTTATTGTTGCTAGTAATAGCAGTGGCTATTTTCTAAGTCAACTTAATTAATAGCAGGTAATGGACTTCTCCTCCAAGAACTTATCCAATCCTTTTTTAAACACAGCTATACTAACTGCACTAACCACATCCCCTGGCAACAAATTCCAGAGTTTAATTGTGCGTTGAATGAAAAAGAACTTTCTCCGATTAGTTTTAAATATGCCACATGCTAACTTCATGGAGTGCCCCCTAGTCCTTCTATTCTCTCAAAGAGTAAATAACCAATTCACATTTACCCATTCTAGACCTCTCATGATTTTAAACACCTCTATCATATCCCCCCTCAGCCGTCTCTTCTCCAAGCTGAACAGCCCTAACCGCTTTAGTCTTTCCTCATAGGGGAGCTGTTCCATCCCCTTTATCATTTTGGTCGCCCTTCTCTGTACCTTCTCCATCGCAAATATATCTTTTTTTAGATGCGGGCGACCAGAATTGTACACAGTATTCAAGGTGCAGTCTCACCATGGAGCGATACTGTTCAGTTCGGAGTTAACAGTCTGCTTGAAATTAGCAATCTGTTGTTATTTAGGAGAATTGTGGGTGGATCCTTGGACTGGTGGCAGATGACCACATCCCCGGGGGAAGATCCCGAGAGGGACCACCGGTCAGGCTCAGAGTATGGAGACAGACACACATTAGTTCTTTTATTAGACAGTATACTGAACCACCAGAGGTGGCAGTAGTGAGCTGGAATACCCAGCTGGGCTGTAGTCCCTCAGATGCTGGAACAGCAATCCCTGGAGGCTGAGCTGTAGAGAAACTGAAATATAGTGAGTAGGCAGGGAATGCAGAGTTCATGTACTGAACTCTGCATACCCTACTATAGTGAGTAGGCAGGGTATGCAGTTTGTTTATGTACTGAACAAGATGGTAAGACTCACACAATGTCTCATAGAAGCCCAGGAGCTGGAATGTATAGGCCCTTGAGGAGCGAGTACCTGTTCCAGTGAAAGCTCTGAGAGAGCGAAGGTAACTCACTGATGTAGTTGGCAGAGATGACTTCCAGGCAGAAGAGAGTACCGAGTAAATTTGGGAACGAGGGCCCTCGAGGAGCGAGTACCGGTTCTAGACTGTCACCTGAAAAACAAAGGAGAGAGCGAGGCCCCAAGGAGCGGGTACCCCTAGTAAGTCCGAGGAGGCAGAGTAGCTTAGGTAGTGTAACCCGTTGCTAAGTCCAAGGAGGCAGAGTAGCTTGGAAAGTCGAAGCGAGTCCGTAGTCATTCCTTGCTAACTCAATGTGTTAGCAAATTCTAAGACCTTATATATCTGTGTGGGTGATGTCATCTTCGGGGGACGCCCCCGAGGTTCGCGCCATCGCCGGTACTACAGTCGGGGCCATGCCGCGCGCGTGCCCCTAGGCCTCCAGGAAGCATGGCGGGTTGCAGCGTCTAGCTGGTCTGGGGATGCCGGAGGACCTCGGCAGAAGGACGCCACGGCAGCCAACCTTCCCGCTGACGAAGAGGGAGGCGCCAAAGAGGTAAGGAGGGCGGAGAGAGGGTGTCAGGAACCGACGGACACAACAGATACAGAGGCATTATGACATTTTCCATTTTATTCACCATTTCCTTTCTAATACTTCCCAACATTCTGTTTGCTTTTTTGACTGAACCTTAACCGACGATTTCAATGTGTTATCCATTATGACGCCTAGTTCTCTTTCTTGGGTGGTAGCTCCTAATATGGAACCTAACAATTTCCTAGAAGCCTCTCATGAGGAACTTTGTCAAACGCCTTCTGAAAATCCAAGTATACTATATCTACCGGTTCACCTTTATCCACATGTTTATTAACTCCTTCAAAAAAGGGAAGCAGATGTGTGAGGCAAGACTTGCCTTGGGTAAAGCCATGCTGACTTTTTTCTATTAAACCACATCTTTCTATATGTTCTGCGATTTTGATATTTAGAACTCTTTCCACTATTTTTCCTGGTACTGAAGTCAGGCTAACTGGTCTGTAGCCCTTTTTAAATATTGGGATTACATTAGCCACCCTCCAGTCTTCAGGTACAATGGATGATTTTAATGATAGGTTACAAATTTTTACTAATAGGTCTGAAATTTTATTTTTGAGTTCCTTCAGAACTCTGCAGTGTATACCATCTGGTCCAGGTGATTTACTACTCTTCAGTTTGTCAATCAGGCCTACCACATCTTCTAGCTTCACCGTGATTTGATTCAGTCCATCTGAATCATTACCCATGAAAACCTTCTCCATTACAGGTACCTCCCCCAACATCCTCTTCAGTAAACACCGAAGCAAAGAAATCATTTAATCTTTCTGCGATGGCCTTATCTTCTCTAAGTGCCTCTTTAACCCCTCGATCATCTAACGGTCCAACTGACTCCCTCACAGGCTTTCTGCTTTGGATATATTTTAAAAAGTTTTTACTGTGAGTTTTTGCCTCTACAGCCAACTTCTTTTCAAATTCTCTCTTAGCCTGTCTTATCAGTGTCTTACATTTAACTTGCCAATGCTTATGCATTATCCTATTTTCTTCTGTTGGATTCTTCTTCCAATTTTGAATGAAGATCTTTTGGCTAAAATAGCTTCTTTCACCTCACCTTTTAACCATGCCAGTAATTGTTTTGCCTTCCTTCCACCTTTCTTAATGTGCGAAATACATCTGGACTGTGCTTCTAGGATGGTATTTTTTAACAATGACCACACCTCTTGCACACTTTTTACCTTTGTAGCTGCTCCTTTCAGTTTTTTTCTAACTATTTTTCTCATTTTATCAAAGTTTCCCTTTTGAAAGTTTAGTACGAGAGCTGTGGATTTGCTTACTGTCCCCCTTCCAGTCATTAATTCAAATTTGATCATATTATGATCACTATTGCCAAGTGGCCTCACCACCATTACCTCACTTACCAAATCCTGTGCTCCACTGAGAATTAGATCTAAAATTGCTCCTTCTCTCATTGGTTCCTGAAACAATTGCTCCACAAAATTGTAATTTATTCTATCCAGGAACTTTATCTCTCTAGCATGTCCGGATGATACATTTACCCCAGTCAATATTGGGGTAATTGGAAAACTGCAGGACACAAATCAAGGATTCTGCTGTAGATGCAAATTTATATTGTAGAAGTTGAAACCAACTTGAGAATCTAGCTCACAGTTAGGCTTGCCCGATCACTCTGTTTGGGTAACCTCTTGAAAGAGGTTGCGAGCTAGATTCTCCGATCAGCTCCAACGTTTGCAATACTAACATTTTTTTAATGTACATCAAAAGCAAGAAGTCTATGAGATTAAATGAATTGTTTGCTTTGGTCTTCAATACAGAGGATGTTGAGGAGATGACCTTACTGGAATCAGTCTTTGTTGGTGATGATTCAGAGGAATGGAAGCTAATCACTGTGAACTTGGAAGATGTCCTAGAACAAACTGAGAAACTAAACACCAATAGTGGCAAATCACCAGTAGTAGTATTCACCTCAGAAAGGAAGTCAAATATGAAATTGCAAATCTGCTCCTGATAATCTGTAACTTATCATTATAATCTACCACTGTATCTGAGAATTGGAGGAAAGCCAGTGTAATAATTTTTTAAAAGGACTCCAAGGTGATATAGGAAACTACAAACCAGCAAGTCTGACATTAGTACCAGGAAAAATGGATGAAGCTAGTGTTAAGAACAGAATTAGTGGACATATGGATAGACATGGCTTAAGAGGGAAGAGCCAGCATGGATTTAGCAAAAGGAGGCTGTACCTTATTAAACTATTAGAATTCTTTAAAAATGTAAATAAATATGTGGATAAGGATTTTTATTTATTTATATATTTAGTGATTCTTATATACTGCGGCACGTAAAGATATACATCACCTCGGTTTACAGTAAATAATAGGATGAGCTGGATTTTCAGAAAATATGTGGAATTAAGGGTCAACAAACAGGTTGTAGGTGATACCTTTTTAATGGACTAACAATACATCTATGACAAACTTTTGAGAGTTATCCTGTCTTTATCAGATCCTCTCTCTTGTCATGGATGTATTGTTAGTCCAATAAAAAAAAGTATCACCTTCAACCTATTTGTTGACCCTTAGTGTCAATGATGCAAGTGGTTTAACATGGCAATCACAATTGATTGGTCAAGATTTTCAGAAGGCACTTGATAAAGTCCTTCATGAATGATTCCTCAGGAAATTAAAACGTCATGCAATAAATAGACTCAGTGCCCCAGTGTAGATTAACAACTGGTTAAAGGATAGGAAACAACGATTAGGAGTAAATAATCAGTTTTCCCATCTCTCTGTACTCTCAGAACCCTGAAATCTGTCTGATACACTATCCTCCCATCACTCTGCATTATCAGAAGAGTTATACTGTGAAATCTGATACAGTATCCTCTCCATCTCACTGTTCTATCAGAGAGCTTCCCTCCTGCAATCTGTCTGATACAGTATCCTCCACTTTCCCACTATGCTGACAGAACTGTAATCCCCTGAAATATGTCTGATACACTATCCTCCCATCACTCTGCAGTATCAGAAGAGTTATCCCCTGAAATCTGATACAGTATCCTCTCCATCTCACTGTTCTATCAGACAGCTTCTTGATACAGTATCCTCTCCATCTCACTGTTCTATCAGAGAGCTTCCCTCCTGCAATCTGTCTGATACACTATCCTCCCATCACTCTGCAGTATCAGAAGAGTTATCCCCTGAAATCTGATACAGTATCCTCTCCATCTCACTGTTCTATCAGAGAGCTTCCCTCCTGCAATCTGTCTGATACACTATCCTCCCATCACTCTGCATTATCAGAAGAGTTATACTGTGAAATCTGATACAGTATCCTCTCCATCTCACTGTTCTATCAGAGAGCTTCCCTCCTGCAATGTCTGATACAGTATCCTCCACTTTCCCACTGTGCTGACAGAACTGTAATCCCCTGATACAGTATACTCCTATCGCTCTGTACTATCAGAAGAGTTATCCCCTAAAATATGATACAGTATCCTCCCATCTCACTGTGCTGGCAGAAGAGTTATCCCTTGAAATCTGATACAGTATCCTCCCATCTCACTGTGCTGGAAGAAAAGTTATAACCTGCAATCTGTTGATAGAGTATCCTGCCCCCTCTCACTCTGCTGAAAGAAGAGTTATACCTTGAAATATGTCTGAAACAGTATTCTCCCCTCTCTGACTATGCTGATGGAAGAGTTATCCCCTGAAATCTGATACAGTATCCTGAACCTCTCTCTGTGCTAGCAGAAGAGATATACCCTGACATCTGTTGGATATAGTATCCTCCCATCTCTCTCTACTATCAAGACTTATCCCGTCAAATCTGTCTGATACAGTATTCTGCCCCCTCTCACAGTACTATCAGAAGATTATCCTCTGAAATCTGTATGATGCAGTATCCTCCCCCCTATTACTGTGCTGGCAGAAGAGTTTACCCTGAAATCTGTCTGATACAGTATCCAGTTCCTACTCATTGAACTATGAGAAGAGTTAACCCCTGAAATCTGTCTGATACAGTATCCTCCCCCATTACTGTGCTGGCAGAAGAGTTTACCCTGAAATCTGACCGATACAGTATCCAGTTCCTACTCACTGAACTATGAGAAGAGTTAACCCCTGAAATCTGTCTGATACAGTATCCTCCCCCATTACTTTGCTGGCAGAAGAGCTTACCCTGAAATCTGACCGATACAATATCTTCCTCCCTATTACTGTGCTGGCAAAAGAGTTTAACCTGAAATCTGTCTGATACAGTATCTTCCCCCCTATTACTATGCTGGCAGAAGAGTTTTCCCTGAAATCTGTCTGATACAGATTCCTAACCCATAACGCACCCAACTCTTTCACAAAATAGTATTCTAAAGGAAATGATAGCTTATAATATATTAAAAGAAATATTAATACCCCTGTAAGAATTGCTGATGATAAGGTTGTCTCAGAGAGAGAGAGCTAGTCCATCAAAAGAATAGAGATGTCAGGCTGGGTTAAACCAAGCTCCATCGAGCCCAGCATCCTGTCTTTGTCAGTGGCCAGTCTGTACCTGGCAGATCCCAAAATAGATTTCTCACTCCCAGAGATATCAATAACCCGAAGATTGGAAGATGGCCAATGTAACCCCTATATTTAAAAAGGGATCCAGGGGTAATCTGGGAAGCTACAGACCACTCAGTGAGCCTGACTTCAGTGCTGAGAAAAATCGTGGAAACTGTTATAAAGAATAAAATCACAAAACATTTAGATAGACATGGTTTGGGACACAGCCAGTATGGATTTACCCAAGGGAAGTCTTGCCTCACAAATCTCCTACATTTTTTGGAAGAGATGAATAAACATGTGGATAAAGGTGAACCGGTAAATGTAATGTATTTGGATTTTCAGAAGACGTTCGACAAAGTCCCTCATGAGAGGCTTCTAGGAAAAGTAAAAAGTCATGGGATAGGTGTTACGATTCCTCCTGTAGCTGTGCCACAGAAGGCATCTCACCTTTTTCTGGAGGCTGCTCCGAAGCCAGGGCCTCGCCTGAGCAATTGTCTGGATCCTGCTCCACAGCCTGGGAGGCCTTCGGTGTTGTTCGGGGCCTACTCGAGGCCTGCTCCACTGCAGCCTGGATGCTCTAGTGTGGGCTACGCCCTTCTCCTGGGGGGCGGGCCCACGGCTCCTCTCCACTCTTATACAGCCAGCGAGGGATGGCCCATGTGGACTCCTCCCAGGGAGTTGCCTGCTCCTGGGGTATAAAAGCTTTGCTCCAGCACTCATGCTTGGCCTTGCATTGGAGTTACACGTCTCTGGATGTCTCCTCTTCCAGCGCTCCATCAGGCCTTCGTTTCAGCCTGGTGTCTTGCACGTTCCTGATGTCTCCTGTTGTTCCTTGATGTTTGTTCCTGATCCTGATGTTTTAACCTGCTTCAGACTGCCGGTGTGCAGCCTCCTGCTTCAGACTGCCGGTGTGCAGTACATTACCCTGGACTGCTTTGTCCAGCATTTTTCCATTCCTGCGCTGGTTCCACTCCCGCGGATGTGGGACAGGGTGGTCTGTGACCAGACCAGTGGTACTGGCTGAGTAGGGTGCCCTGAGGGACAGTGCCAACGTCTGAACCTCCCACGCTTCTGAGTCTACGTCTACCATCTACAGTTCCTGCATCCTCGTCTTCAGTTCCTGAAACTTTATTTGTGTTGTCCTGCGCTGGTTCCACTCCCACGGATGTAGGACAGGGTGGGCCATGACCAGACCAGTGGTACTGGCTGTGTAGGGCGCCCTGAGGGACCGTGCTACTGTCTGAACCTTCTATGTTCCGGAGTCTACGTCTACAGTCTATGGTTCCTGAGTCTTTGTCTTTGGTTTCTGGACCTTCGTCTGCCCACGCCCTGAGTCCGGCCTGCTGTCCCTTGCCATCCCAGTGGCAGGTCCGAAAGGGCCGGGAACGGTCGGAGGACTGTTCATCACCAACAACCCACAGTTGGTTCCAGAAACATGCAGGTCCGGCTGGGGGTTGGGCTGTCTCTCGCCACCCATGCTACACCTATCCTTGGCACAGGATCGTGCCAGGGGCCTAAGGGCACACTCTCTCTAAGGGGGGACCGCTCTCCCAGCGCTTCCCCTGTAACAATAGGAGGTGATTTCCTTTTCTGGATTGCAAGCTGGATAAAAGACAGAAAACAAAGAGTAGGATTAAATGGTCAGTTTTCACAGTGGAAAAAGGTAAAGAGTGGAGTGCCTCAGGGATCTGTACTTGGACCGGTGCTTTTTAATATATTTATAAATGATCTGAAAGGGGTACGATGAGTGAGGTGATCACATTTGAGGATGACAAAAAAAATGCAGATTAGTTAAATCTCAAGCTGATTGTGATGAATTTCAGGAGGACTTTGCGAGATTGGAAGACTGAGCTTCTAAATGGCAGATGAAATTTAACGTGGACAAGTGCAAAGTGATGCATATAGGAAAAAATAACCCTTGCTGTAGCTACACAATGTTAGGCTCCATATTAGGAGCTACCACCCAGGAAAGAGATCTAGGCGTCATAGTGGATAATACATTGAAATCGTCGTCCAAGTGTGCTGTGGCGATCAAAAAAGCAAACAGAATGTTAGGAATTATTAGGAAGGGAATAGCAAATAAAAGGATGGATGTCATAATGCCTCTGTATCGCTCCATGGTGAGACCACACCTTGAATACTGTGTGCAATTCTGGTCACCACATCTCACTGGAGAAAGTGCAGAGAAAGGTGACCAAAATGATAAGGGGCATGGAATGGGTGCCCTATGAGGAAAGGCTAAAGACGTTAGGGCTGTTCAGTTTGGAGACGAGATTACTGAGGGGGGATAGATAGAAGTCTACAAAATCATGAAAGGACTTGAACAAGTTAATGTAAATTGGTTATTTACTCTCTCAGGTAATAGAAGGACCAGGGGGCACTCCATAAAGTTAGCAAGTAGCTCATTTAAAACAAATCTAAGAAAATTCCTTTCACTCGGCACATAGTTAAGCTCTGGAATTTATTGCCAGAGGATGTGGTTACAGCAGTTAGTGTAACTGGGTTTAAAAAAGGTTTGGATAAGTTTCTAGAGGAAAAATCTATAAACTGCTATTACAGTAATTAATAAGCAATAGTAACTTGTGATTTATCTAATGTTTGGGTAATTGCCAGGTACTTGCGACTTGGATTGGCCACTGTTGGAAACAGGATGCTGGGTTTGATGGACCCTTGGTCTGACCCAGTATGGCATATTCTTATGTTCTTATGTAATAACTTTCTCTAGCTTACCTGGCTAATAATGTTCAATGGACTTTTCCTCCAAAAACTTGTCCAAGCCTCTTTTAAACCCTGCTATGCTCATCATCTTGACCACATCTTCTGGCAACAGATCCCACAGCTTGGTAGTGCCCTGAGTGAAAAAGTGCTTTTTATGATTTGTTTTAATTCTACTGGTTGTTAGTTTAATGGATTGTCCCCTTGTTTTAGTATTATTTGAAAGGGTAGACTACCTGTTCCACTCAATTCATAATTTTATAAACTTCTTTCATGTCCCTTCTCAGCCATCTCTTTTCCAAGTTGAAGATCCCTAGCCTGCATCAAGGAGCCGTCCATCCATCTTGATGGCACATTACAAAAAATGTTCACCACAGAGAACGTTACAGAATGACCACTGGAGGGCAGTATTGTACTGCAGCATTTTGTCATGTAAACTTTCATTCACAACCGAATTCGATGCAAGAACTATCTTCATCAACTCAAAAATCAACTCGTTTCATGAGATCAATGCATTAACTACTGAATAGACAACTGGAGTTTGCAACACAAAGACAATTCATTGAAAGCATTTTGAGGTCCATATTCAGAAGCTAAATGCCGACTTTTGAATTTGGAGAAATTACTTATCTGATAATTTTGTTTTCCTTAGTGTGGACAGATGAACTCAGGACCAGTGGGTTTATGCTCCCCTGCTGCAGATGGAGACGGAGCAAGCTGACTGAACACTTATTAGTAATCCCTTGGGATCCAGAGCCCCACAGGACTATTGACACACTCATGCGGCAGCCGAGGGAAGGAAGCTGAGTCATCTATCTACATTAAGGAAAACGAAATTATCAGGTAAGAAATTTCTCCATTTCCTAGCGTATAGACAGATGGACTCAGGACCAGTGGGATGTCCCAAAGCTACTCCCCAACAGGGTGGGAGGCTGCCCGCGGTCCTGTCAACACCGAACATGCAAAGGCTGCAGCCTCCCAGGCCTGCACATACAGCAATAAAACCTGGAAAAAGTTGTAAGGAGGCCCACGTCGCAGCTCGGAAGATATCGATGGGAGACAACAATCCAACCTCCGCCCATGACACTGCCTGAGCCCTAGTGGAATGATCCCTAACCTAACGGCTTTCTAGCATACACATACGTGGCCATAACTACCTCCTTAATCCAGCGAGCTATGGTAGCCCGCAAAGTCAGAGCGCCCTGCTTACTCCCACCATGGAGAACAAACCGGTGATCCATCTTTCAAAAAGACTCAGATACCTCCAGATACCGCACAACAAGACATTTAACATCCAAGGAGTGCAAAAGGCGAAACTCCTCCACATCACTGACCTTATCCAGAGATGACGAGGTGATGGACTGATTCAAATGAAAGTCTGAGACTACTTTGGGCAAGAAGGATGGAACAGTACGCAGCTGTAATGACCCTGGAGTCATCCGAAGGAATGGCTCCTGGCAAGACAAGGCCTGCAACTCAGAAAGTCAATGCGCAGAACCCATCATCAGAATGGGAAGAGCCAGGCTTAGCAAAAACTGAGGAAGCAACTCTCCCTGAGCGTCTGAGCAGCACTGACACAAGTTAGAAGCCAGGTCAAGCTGAGAAGCCCTAATATGACAGGCAACCCAAATAGGAAGACACTTAGGCACTCATCGCGTCGGTAAATGTGCGTTAGAACAGCTCGCGCTCAAAAATGGAATGCGCTCAAAAAATAAGCACCTAGAAGAAAGCGCGGCAAGGTGGACGCACAACCTGTGCACCAAGTTAAGTGAATAAAAAAGTTTGTGCGTGTAAAAACCGCGCCCAAAAACCAAGTGCACAACGCGTGCTTAGAGCTGACGGCCTACAGAGGGCAGCGAACATGCACAAGAGCACGCAAAAATGGCCACTGCAGCCTACCACACGGCATGCGAGAAAAAAGCCTAAGTGTGGGGTCTAGTCCACCAGGCTGCCCAGTTCCCCAACCCCAATGGGAATGGGAATGAACGTCAGTATGGCGCACCAGGCACAGAGACTGGAGGAAGTCCTGAAACCTCTCTAACTGTCTCTGATTCTAGGTAAAACTTTCTTTTTTTTTTTTTTAAACCTTAGCTGAGCTCAGCACTTACCGGCTGAATACAGAGACAGTCTCTGGGGGTGGGGGATGGGGGGGGAGGACATCTGCTGTCACCACCACACTCAGCCTCCTGCACCTGCTGCCTTTCAGCTGAACTAGCAGCTAAGTCTATAAGACCAAGACACACCTCTGAGGGACCACGGAAATCACCTCAGGAATTCTCAACTGGGGGAAGGACCTTTAGGTATCACTGCAGTAGAGCGTGGCTTTCTTTTCCAGAATTTAGAATTTCAAATTTCTCCTTCCAAAAAACTCAAAGCAATCCCCATAGGTAGATGCACATCCACCATCTGCTGGAGATGGAGAATATTGATAGACTGGAGTCACTGCAGGGTTATATATACTGGTGACATCAGCTTGCTCCTTCTCAATCTGCTGGCAGAGGAGCGTAAACCCACTGGTCCTAAATCCATCTGTCTACACGCTAGGAAAACTTTGGGCACTTATCTAACTAAACTTTTGCTGGATAATGTAGAGGTGTCCCGGGGACATTTCTGGGAGGAATGAGATTAACTGGATAGAGCTGGGTGAAGTTATCTAGGCGGGTGCATCCATAAAACTGTTGTTTGGTTTTAGTTTCGTTTTGGTTTTCCCCCTTTTTTGTTTCTTAAGATTGTTTTTTAAATTTTTTCATTTAGTGTATACTATTTCGATTTAATGCGCACCATTTTAATTTAGGGCACGCTAGTTGACTCTGCAATAGTGCGCACTATCTCAAAGTAATGTGCGCTAAAGAAAAAGGTTTTAAAAAATGAAATTTCATGAACATTTTTATTGTATCAGTTTTAAAACAATACGGAATAACAAAGGCAGCATCATAAACATTGCCTATGTCATTAAAAATGGTGGCACATCCCTGAACCTATCTGGCAATCTTGAAGCTAGCCGTCTATATTCAGCAGGGCAGTTACCTCACTGAATATCCCTTCAAAGTCGGCCAACTTCACAGTCTGGCCAGTGGCTACATATGCATCTCGTCATTTTTTGTAAATGTTGGCAAGAACAATTACATTAGGAGATCCAATGCCTTGTTTGTTTAGAAAGCTGAACTGCTTTCCAGTGTCCAGCCATGAGAGGGGCAGGGAGAGGCTGCTGGACGGACTGTGCATCTGGGCTGGGATCGCAGGCGAGAGGCTGTCCGCCTCTCTGCAAGGAGAACAAGAGGGGAAGAGCGCATAAGAAGTGAGAAACCTGTGAGCAGGGCCCAATCCATCATAAAAAATAATGTTCGGAGTCCCAGCTTAAAGTGTAAAGCTCTTTGGGTTCCTTGGGATAAAAAGCACTTTTTGTGTTATATATAGAGGCAGTCTGACTGCCACCCAAACAGGAGCTCACTGTAGCCTGGCACGGCAGCCGATGAGTGGCCGGGCTGCTCGTATTAATACCTAACTTGCACCGAAGGGATCAGGAAATCCAAAAGCCAGCCTGGGAGCTGGATAGGGCTGGGGAGGAGGTGACAGCCCCTAACATTTCATTTATAGCTGGTGGTGTTCCAGCAGATCCCCCCACCACCACACACACCTCCCAGTTAGGTCACAGGGGATTTCTCACTCATAGGACCCCCACCTATGAAGCTCTGACAGAGGCGTTCAGATTCTGCCCAGGAAGTGACACGGAGAAGGAACATTCCAAGACCATGGCTCTGCTTTCCATCCCACGCCTCTCCACTCCCCCAGCTAGGGAGGGTTACACCCTGGTAGGAAAACAGAGACCCACCTTCCTGTGTTGCCAGGCAAAGAAGGGTGGAGGGAACCTAGGAGATCTCGAAAGCTTTTTCTCCAACATTGTCCTTCTGTTCCTATGTTTTTATTGAATTCACAAGCATTTTTATAGGCAGTTCCCTTCCGGCGAGCCTAATTCAGGATTCCCCCACCACCACGGTGTACAAGATATAGGTCATTTCATGATACAACAAGAAGAGGTTTCAATTACAGCACCCCAGAAGCATAACGATCTACAGGTTTCCAGATTTCTGAAATCCCTACGTGCACATGGGGCACACTATATTCCACCAAGCATGTATCTGCAGGAAGAAACTGTCCTTCCAAGCATAAAGATGAGTCTGAAGGCCAAAGGCAGGAAAATATCTGCCAATTCCTCTTTACAGGCAGAAATGTCATCCACAATTGCAACCAGTTTCTGAATAATCATTTCCAAGCCCTGCTTGGACATTCAGTCTCTCTCTCTTTAACCCTTCTGTGTCCCCCATTCACAATTTCCTTCTGTCACTTAGGGAAACAGAACATATGTGAGAATGTTAAAAGTCAGACTTCCTGGTTTCTGTTTGGTTCAGAATCCGTTGTCTGGGTGTCTTAGGGAAAATGTCAGCATTGTAAAAAAAAAAAAACAAAACACCTTGGGGCGTGAATAATTTCTAATTTTCGCATTCTTTAAAAGGTACCAAGCACCCACCCTGATGGCAAACTTGCCCCCGCAGAGCCTGTTCGGATAGGTCAGCCCTCCTAATTCTGACGGCGGCTGACTTTTTAATGCCTCCCTATCACTGAGAAGGGCTGGAGGTGGCTTTCTCTGGTTTCTTGAGTTCCTGCTTTTCTTATATAGATGGTAAGTGGGGTAACACAGTAAATGCGGGCAGAAAAAAGACTCACTTCTCACGGCTTTACTCCATCACATAAAATGGTCCCTTTCTTCAATTAAACTACACCGACTGCATGAGATTTTAAATGCTTTCCCTCATTCTGCTCAAACAGTTATTTGCCTGTCTGTATTGACTAGACTGTAAACTCCCTACAGCAGGGACCGTCTCTTATGTGTAGGGCGCTTGCATATATCCTGCAGCACCTTAGTATCATTTCTTACCTTCTGGAGTCCTGGGTTTGGCGAGTGCTGCGAACCCGACTCCCCAGCTGTGTCCCGAGGACTGGGTTGGGAGCCACTGGCAACTGTTCAGCCTCTGCCAATCAGCTGCATTCCTTGTACCAGCCTTGGTATTGTTATTATTATTATTATTTATTTGATGTGACTGAGAACGATTCCGTTCAAATCATCAAAGTGGTTCACAGGTTAAGAACATAATTTGCAAAAGAAATGGTAATCAATTATAACCCAACAGAGTAAATCGTATCATTATATTGCAACTCACAATCAACTAAAAAAAAACGCCAACAAAATATTCTTAATTAATAAATTATGATTTAAAAAAATGCTTGTGTATAAACAGGAGTTTTAAAGATTAAATCATTTGATAAAATTAATAAAATCTGCTAATACTTTGTTTAAAAAAAAAAAAAAAAAATGAAAAGAAGTCTGTCTAACAATCACCCTAAGCCTGTGAGAACAGCCACGTTTTTCAAACTTTTTTTCAGAACTGTTAAGTAGGTAACTTTCTTTCCCGAAGTGTAGTGGGATTCAAGTCCACGTGGATGGAGCAGTAAAACCAAAGGTTGTGGGAGAGGTTGGTTCTCATCTGATGACTGAGGGAGACGGTACTAGAGAAGGCCTTGATGTGAGAAGCGCTTACAGACAGTAAATGATAGGCTAAGTAAAGCAAAGCCCTGGACACTAAAGAATCCTGAATTTAACCCTATATAGGGTATAGGCAACGGCGTAACCGAATCATCTCTCTTTGCAGCGGAGTTCTGTACCACTTGAAGGCATCTCAATAGCCTAATGGTACACCCTTGGCAGACAGCAATACAGTAATCTAAACAGAGAAGTATTAAAGAATAAACCAGGGTTTCGAGATCTTTTCTAGCATGAAAACACCTTATTTCATGCAGGAAATGTACAAAAACAACAGCTCGTCCAGAGACCCCACTAGTGACCGTGTTTTTAGGAACCGGCTGGCCTTACCAGTCCACAAACCTCATGTCTTTGAAGGGTTGAGTTTTAGTTTGTGCTTTAACCAGGAAGAAATCAAGGGAAAACACGAGCGCCCGCAATCTATCCCTGAAGGATCTGGGAGACCGACAAGCTGAATGTCATCTGTGTCAAAATGACCGCCGAAACCGGGTTCCTGTATTCAAGTGACTGATGGTGCCTGCTCTCCTGGGCTTTCCGGGATATTCATTGTAGATATGGGACTGTGGGGGCCACTAGCCCAGGTTTGGGAAGCCGTGCCTTAGGGAAACTGGAACGAGCCATGGAAAGAGGGGAAACCCAGAGGTGGTTTAGTCTCCCCGTATGTAAGGCCATTCCGTGTCATCAAGGGCAGTCAAGGTCAGAGGCACGTCCTGCATTATGACATTCACCATATCTGTAGCCAAGGAGAGAACTGTGGGAAAGGATTTTAGGGGGAATAGTTGGTATTTTATTAGTAATATTAGCATTAGTGTTCTAATGGTTACTCAGAGTTTTCTCTGTGCAGCCACCTCTGGGGTAGATGTCACGATAGCATATTTCTGATATCCAGACTACAGGAAGGCTTTGAAAGGGAAGAAGAGAAAAGACAATTATTATTATTATAAAGAGTTGAACCCAGAAAAGATTTGCAGTGAAATGAGTGTCATCATAGCCTAATGCGGCTTCTTTCATTCACTCCCCCAGTGGTCTCTCTCCCCCCTCCACCGTTCTCTCTCTCGCTCTGCTGCCGGCCCTGGTTTGGGGCATGCTGGCATTCGTCAATGTTCCCAGCCATTCAGGTGGCGCACAACCCCCGCAGGCCGAGCGCATAGCCCACGTGCCACGGCCGGGTGCCACTTCCACCCGCATGGCTTCCTGTAACAGCAGAATCCTAACCGCAGCCCCAATTACAATTGGGAAAACAGAGGCAGGACTGGAAAAGGCGGCCTAGGGCGGCCAGGCCTCAGCAGGGCAGGAAGCAGTGTTGTGCCACGTGGTATCAAGAGGCAAGAAGCAGAGGGAAAAAAAAGAGATGCAAACACCAACCGAAAAAGCCCCTTTCAGAAGTAGCTGCCAACCCTCCCCCAAAACTCAAATACCTGCCTACCTACCTCACCCCTTAGATAAATGCGGAGGTCAATATTCAGAAGTCATTTAGATGGATAACTGAAAAGTCATCCGTCTAAATGGCTAACTTTAAACATTTGGCTGCTAGGAGGCATTTTGGGAAGGAGCAGAGTTAGCCGCATAAGTTATGTGACTAGCTCTGCTTGTGCCGTAGGGGTGTCCTAAAGTTAGCTGGACATACTTATCCGGTTAACTTCAAGATAGCCGGGTATATTAAGGGCT
Source organism: Rhinatrema bivittatum (assembly GCF_901001135.1). Taxonomy (NCBI): domain Eukaryota; kingdom Metazoa; phylum Chordata; class Amphibia; order Gymnophiona; family Rhinatrematidae; genus Rhinatrema; species Rhinatrema bivittatum. Next base: position 23,695,222 of record NC_042617.1, on the reverse strand, counting down.
GCTGCCGCACTGCTGAAGATTCCCCATTAAATTAGCCAGCTAGCTATATCCAGGTAACTTAACTTAGCCGCTCCTTGTCCGAATATCGGCCCCCTTCATTCCCACACCTCCTCTGCCCAAGCCCACTCTGCCCACCCGTGTCCGTCCGTCTGTCCAGATAACTGCGCCCCTGCCTCCACTCCATCCTGGCGCTGAAGTCCAGCAGTCTCTCTCCCTGGTCCAGAGACTCGGGTCAGGCCATGGCTGGAGTTTACGTGTCAGGCACCGACCTCTCCCTCCCTCCCACATCTGCCTCTTCCTGCCTGCTCTCTCTCACTCCTTGCTCTGGAGGTTTGACTGGCGGAAGGAGCCATCCATCCGTCACTGTCAGAGGGGCGAGTGGATTCGGCCCTGGCAACTCTCCAGGCCGGATGACTTTGCTGGGTTTGCCTTTCGGGCTGTGATGTGGCTTCTGGAAAACAGAAGGATGCGGTCAGTGAGGTAATGAGGGGCGCCCTGCCCTGCCCTCATACTCACTCACACCTACTCCTCCGATAAGCTACGGTGCTCCCTCCTCACTGGCCTTTTAATTACCTTAAAAGCACAGCACGCAAAGCACTGCGCTCATAGAAAGAAAGCAGCTCTTTTCGTGGAGAGATTCAAGGAAGGGGAAAAAACAGAATTACAAAACGGCCGGGCGTCTTCCTATAGGTTTTGTCTAAAGTTTTGTGTTTTCTGAGCCGAGATCCGATTTTCGGAAACTTGCTGCGCGGTCTCCCGCCCTGACTGACTGCTGCCATTGGCAGGTTTTATGCATTTCATCCTGTGAATAAAATCCTGGCAGTCAGAGCCATGTGGAAGAGACATGCCAGGAACGTGAAAGGCACGAAAAGGAGGTTTCTCACCTTTGCAGAAGTTGCAAAAATAAATAAATAAATAAATAAAAATATATATATACATATGAGAAAGAGCTGCAGAGCTATCCATCTGAGTGTATTTTCTCTGAACAGATATATTTGTTCTCACTAGATGCACCAGTTTTCTGGGAGAACATCTTGGTTTCTAGCTTTCATGTAGATATTCCTCTCCTGAACATGTTTGGGAGATAATATCTGCACACGAAGACAGAGTGAACATGTATGCAATATTTTAAAGGCAAAGCACTAACAAGAGGGGGGGTCCTTTAAGGGGCTTTTTTTGCATTTGTGTTTTGATTACATGAAGGGGGAGAGGGGTGGGAGGGTTTGAAATGTGCCAGGTTTTGGGTTTTTGTTTTTTTTTTCTGCATTCCCGGAATCCCACTTCCGGATGAAAACAGCAAAACCCCAGGATCCCGGTGGGAGCCGCCTCATTTTCCAGTGTCTGCATGAAGCATTCCCCCGGGTCAGAGTCTGGCAGACGGTACAAACTCTCCGGAATACTCACAGAAACATTCCTGAAACTGCGACTTTATTTTCTCATATCCCATACTTGGCGTCTTGGGCTTGCCGTGTTAGTGGCGTGGATGTGACGCAGTTTAAGAAGCTGTAGGGGGACACCCTGTTAGTGGACCAATCTAACACCTATGTGTAGCCCACCCCCCACCTCACTGATCAGGTGGAGAGCAGCCTGCAGAGGGTGATTAATGGGTTTTATGTGTTGGAGATATTAGGTAAAGGATCCGGGAATTACTTTCCGGTTGTCACGGGCAGGGCCATGGGAAGCCCTAGGCGGATGAGCCGGCCGCCTAGAGCAGCACACGTTTGGGGCTGGCTGCCTGGTGCTTCCACTGGCCCTGATCAGCACAAGAGGGGAGGGAGGCGCCCAAGAGGCGGAGCAGCCTAGACCCGGCCGGCCTGGCACCGAAGGAGCAGAAGCAGCAATGGCTGAGCCCACGGGGCCGGAGGAAAGGAGGACTCCGTGTCAGGAGGGCCTGTGCGGCCCCCATAGGAGCAGAAGCAGCGTCGGCCCCCATAGCGGGGGGAGGAGGTGTCCCGACGATGGCGACTGCCCTCGCAGGAGGCTGCTGCGACTGCTACAGATTGTTCTGTTTATTTATTTATTTGTATTCTGCTTTTTTTCAGGCACTTCAGAGCAGATTGTAATCAGATACTGCGGGTATTTCTCTGGCCCCAGAGGCCACGGAGAGTGAAGTGATTTGCCTGGGGGGGGGGGGGGATAGGGAGCAGGTTGTTGTATGTAGTTTTTCTCTACTTTCTCTCATATACATACTCGCTCACTCACACTCACTCAAGCATGCACACTTGCTCTCACACTCTCTCTCTCTCATAAGGGCCCCCCTCTGGAATCATAAGCAGTAACAGCAACTTCCCTCTCCTCTCATTCCCCCTCTCACACACACTCCATTGCCTTCCCCTCCCCTCTCTTCCCCCTCTTCTTCTTCTTCCTTCACACATCTCGTTCCCTCCCTCCCTTGTCTTCTCTTCCACTCACACCTCTCATTCCCTCTCTACCCACATCCCATACTGTCCCCTCCTCCTTCCCTTTTCCCTTCCCCTCCCATTTGACTTATACCTCTCCATCCCCTCCCCTTTCAGGCACACCATCCCATTCCCTTCACCCCTCTCACCCATATCCCTTTTCCCTTAACCCTCTCCTTCCCTCCCTTCTGGCTCACACCATTCTTTCCCTTCTCCTCTGGATCACGACCTCTTTCCCCTTCCATTCTCACATTCATACCTCCCCCCTGCTCTTTTTCCTTCTACCAGCAGGTGGGGTAACCTGGAGTACTCTCCAGCATGTTACTTCACAGCGCATAGGTCCACATCCTGCCAGAGTGGAGCACCAGCCTCCACGGCACATCAATAAACAATATGACTCCTCGTCAGCCTGCTGGCGAGAGGATGGGCCTCCCAACGACGTGCGGATAAACTGTGCCACAGAAGTGGTCCTTATCCTGCCCTCGGGGCATTCAATAAACCATGCCACACAGTTTCTTTTAATCCTGCTGACAGGGGACCCACTAATACACACCAATAAAAATGCCTCGGTGGGTCATAGTTCGAGGGCTGTGGGTTTATAGATAAAGTGAGGCAGCCACCATAGGGACGTTTTATATTTTTATGAGGGGGGGGTCATTTGCTGCCAACCTCCACCAGATTTTGCCACCTGTCATGCCCGCATCACCCTGCCTTATGATAGAACTGCCTGTGTGTGTGTGTGTGTGTGTGTGTGTGTGTTTATATATGAGAGAGAAGGTTTGTGGCCCCACTCCCCATTAATTCAGAAGAATCTCAGGGTAATAAAATCAAAGGTTCCCAGGTATGGAGAGCAGTGGATTTTGTACTCCTTGTAATTTTAATTATTGGATGTTATTTGATGTGTCTGCTGTTTTAAACTATTTTATTGGTGTTTGGGAGATTTTGAAAAACGTTTGTATGAGTTTTTAATTATTGGATGTTCTATTAATTAACCATTTTGAAACATGTCTTTTTATGAAATGGGTTTACTTTTATTAATGATTTTCTTGTTTGATTTTATATGAGTCTTGGTGATATTTCTGTTTTTCAGTTGTTGCATTGCATACAGAGTTTGGCTTGTTGCAGTTTCCAGTTCAGTTTTTGTCTGCATGTTTCTATTTTTTTTTTCAAATTGTTTTTTATTGTGAGATACTGCATTCTTACAAATAAACAACCAGGTTACATTTCCAATGTTTAGCAGCACCCCTTTTTCTTAATTGTAAAACTCCCACCCCCCAAGCCCCCCTCCCCAAGACCCCATAGTAGCACTATACATACAGGGGCAAATTTTCAAAGGGGTACGCGCGTAACCCCCGAAAAGCTGCCCCTTCCACCCCCTGCGCGTGCCGAGCGCAAGCCCCGGGACGCGCATAAGTCCCGGGGCTTTCCTGGGGAGCATGTTGGGAGGAGTGTCGCGGCTGGCGCATCATCTGGGGGCGTTCCGGGGGTGGAGCCACAGGCGTGGTTCCGGCCCTGGGGCATTTCGGGGGTGTGGCCAAGGCCTCCGAAACTGCTCCCGGGCTGGGGAATCGCGAGCCAGCAGCTGGCCGGCGCGCGCGAGTTACGCCTGCCTCAGGCAGGCATAACTTTTATAATAAAGATAGGGGGGTTTAGATAGGGCTGGGGGTGGGTTAGGTAGGGGAAGGGAGGGAAAGGTGGGGGGAGGCGGAAGGAAAGTTCCCTCAGAGGCCGCTCTGATTTTGGAGCGGCCTCGGAGGGAACGGAGGCAGGCTGCGTGGCTCGGCGCATGCAGGCTGCCGATTTTGCGCAGCCTTGCGCGTGCCAACCCCGGATTTTAAAAGATATGCACGGCTACGCGCGTATCTATTAAAATCCAGCGTACTCTTGTTTGCGCCGGGTGCGCGTACTTTTTTTAAATGTGCCCCACATTGTCTAAACACTATTAATTTTAGCTCCCGCCCCATCAATGTCTAAAGAAAATGGCAATCGAGATCCCTAGTGAAATACAGGATTCCAGTCTGAGTCCAGAGGGGCCGGCTTGTGGGCAGAGTCCGGCAATGAGTCATAAAAGACGGACCAAATCTCCCTGAAAAATCGCTTTTTCTTGGGAGAGAACCGATGGTAGAAGAAGCCATTTTACAATTGGTATAAATCCATCATTAAGGCTTTCCACATTTCTCCAGTTGGGAGAAATACTCTCCACCTGGAGAGGCCTCTCCACCTGGATAGAGGCCTCTCCAGGTGGAGAGGCCTCTATCCAGCGGAATAAAATGCATTTCTTTGCTACTAGACATGCCTTAGAGAAAAACCATACATTGTCGTGGTTCACACTTCCTTCCCCTACATCATTGTTCAAAGTACAGAACGAGCACGACCAATGCATGTTTCTATTTATACTTTATGGTCTCCTTATTCTGTATTTGGTGAGGGTCTGTCTGTGTTCTGCATGTGTGACTGAGGTGAGGGATTCTGCTCGTGTTATTATAAGTTTAACCTTTTTAATTGCATGTGGGGGAGGGCTGAGGAGGTGGGGGACAAAAGATTGTAAAGTTCACCTCGGGTGCCTGCCTAATACCCTTGCACCAGCCCTGCTCCCAGGTATTCTCAGAAGTCGCCTCTTGCCTGCCTCTTTGGCTCACCGACATCATAAAATGCAAGAGAGAGAAATCTTTCTGATTTGTCAGAGGGCGTCATGTGACCGACCGCACGTGAACGTCTGCGAGGCACAGTCGTGCATCTGGAGAACACTAGGGGGCAGCACTCTTTGGGCCACTGGTTTCATCTCTAGCCACACCTCCCTGACTGGTCATTTTCACACCAACTCTCTGCATTATAATGATCTATCGCCTCGTAATAAAGACCCCCCCCCCCCCCCCACCTCCCCTTTTACCCTCTCCAAAAGAAACACAACATCTTCTGTACCAGAAGCACCTCAGACCAGCTCTCTCATTTTTTTCTTTGGGGGACCAGAGACTTCCTCTGGTATGTGCATTGCAGCCCCCATCTCTGCAACCACCTCGGACATGCAGGATTGTGGTTTTACAGGAATGTGAAGGTTACATTGTTTGCACATCATGTCTCTGTTGGAAAATATGAATTGCACAATTTGCCTCCTCGTCTCCGGAGTGAGTCTGGGTTTCAGCGAGGCTGTGATGTCAATGAGGAACATCTGGTTGACGAGCCCCGGTGCTCTGCGGTAGGAACCTCCCATGGTGTTGGGAATGAAGTCCCAGCGGGTTTGCCCAGGCTCATCAGAGAGACTCCAGCACACCAGCAGCAGCCCTGATCATTCAGTGACCAGGAGGAGAGAGCTTGAAAGATCCCAGTCTCCAAACTGGAATTAAAATAACGATTTCTTAGCAAATTGTACCCGGTGGGAAGTTAAGATCTTGCAAAGCAGGGTTAGTGACTCACTATCACTAGCGACCTCTCAGGTAAAAGCCTGAGGTGCTCTCTCTTTTTCATTTTGGCTGGATGACTCTTATTCTTTGTTCTCCTTATGCATTTCCAGCTACTTACGCCTGTCACGGGGAACCCTGCCAGTTCCTTGGCTCTACTGCCCCCTCACAGTCTTATCCACAGGTCTCCTTCCCTTTGTTTTGTTTTTTTTTAATTTCCATGATCTATTTAATTTCTCATCACCTTTTGTTCACGGTGGCTGGGAACAGGCTCATTAAAGAAGAACGTATTAAACCAATCGATTTTCAGCTGACGGGAATGTTTTGGATCCAACAAATTGATTTCCTTGAGTATGCTCTTCTGTATTCCTGCCTAATTTGCCTCGGATTGAGGGAAGGTCAGTAGAGCCGTGGCCCCAATTGATCTGGGTTCCTGTTAGGTGGGCGTGGTTAAACGGGAGGCGCTTTCTCAGACTAGCAAACTGCGCAATGAGTCGCGCGCGCGCGCGGTCCTTACAGGTCTGATTTTCAGAAAGGATTCACGCGCCTTTGAAAAATTCCCCAGGGGGCTGTAGCGGACAGGCAGTTTCCTGCATGCTTTTACAGGGAGACGGGAAAAGAGCATTCTAGGGGGCGGGGAAGCCACTGACGGGCACGCTTTTGTTTTTATGAAAGGATCGCATAAATTGCAGGTATGCACTTTTCCTCCACTGGCTCCCAAGCAGCAGTAAACGTGCACGTGGATGCCGTGCTGGGGTGCGCACGTTCCAGTTAATTTTCAAAGTGGACTTACGGCGCGCGGCCTACCCCAGCGTATCCCATCTGTACTTTCTACACGCAGACGTCAGCCCTAGGCGCGTTGCCCTCCGTACAGGCATGAAAACGTCGATGCACGCACATGCACGGGCATATTTTCTAGTGGGGCAATCTTTAAGTGATCTCTCCGAAATAAGCAATCTGCAATACACCCCCGATCCTTAATACCGTTATGTCACGTGACGTAAGCTCCGGCACTATGTGGAACCAGAGCTGGTAACCCTAATGGCCATTGCCTGCCCTGTTCCTCTTGCCCAGGTCACCATATGCCACAGTGGAAGGCAGCGAGTTACCATTCCACGGACTCCAGTGCTTCCGTTCTCATGGTTTGCTTCTGACCGTAGGCAGAGGCCTGCTGGCTTTTCTAGGACTGCAGCCGCGTAGTAATTTTATAGGGAGGGGGATAGGAATTATTAGGATACCTGGTGTGCTCAGCAGGACGGCAGAGCAAGGAGCAGAGTGCAGAAGTCTAGGCAGGGGCTGAACGCTCCTCCTTTGAGGTCCGCCAGGTTACTCCTGCACGTTGTTGAGTGTATTTTATTTTTTTTTTTCGCAGTTGGAATGTGATTCTAGCCCTGTGTAACCTCATCCAGCTCTCCCCGTGAGACCCAGCTGTTCTGTGTCTGGGAAGAAGCTGCCACTTGCTCACGGAGTCCCATCCCGCTGGGGCTGACTGTGGGCTACTGGGTCAATTACTTCTGTCCCTGTTTCTTTGCCGAACATGCTACGGGGTGTGATCAGGGCTGATGGCAAGACCCTGGGGCGGACCTTCCTTCCTGCACTCTCCTCCCCCAGCTTACCTCTAGCACAGCGCTCCCCCCCCCCCCCCCCCCCGACTGAATACAGTGGCTCCGGTGCAGCACCCCTCTGGGCCTCGTGCAGCCAGCATTTTGCTGCCCCCCCCCAAAAAAATTTTGCTGCTTTAGGCAACTGCCTCATTTGCCTGATGGAAGCACCGGTCCTGCAGGCGACACCCTGGCTCGAAACACTCACTGAAGAGACGATCCAGAATCATGGAGGACCGGGGCTTCGCTACCCGCCAGGGAGTCGTTCAGTGATGCACCATCACAACGGTTTACATTTTGGCACAAATAGGTTTGGGTTGTTTTCTAAGTTATCCATAGGGTGCCAATATTTAACGGTAACATAGTTCAATAATATACTCTAAATGAGAAGTGAGTTGGAGGTACTGTTTATATGATTCTGTGGTGATCATATTTGATAGCTGTTTCCATTTAAAATTTAATTATGTTTAGAATAATAAAATACCAAAAAACTACCAATGAGCACCAAATTGATTTAGGAAGGATTTCTAAACGCTATTGAAAAACCACCAATTAAATCCTTCGTGATCAATTTATCAAATAAATGTCTGAATTCCAGATCTCAAAATGAGTAAAGCAATTCGAACAACCATCAACCAATGTGTCCGTCAAAAAAATCTCTAGGAAAGAGAGGAACGCCCCATATACAATCATCATGAATCCCCACAGGGGTGATACGACCGCAAGTACAACCACAAACGGACCTCCTCCATCCAGTGCTGCGCACAAACACGTGACGACACCAAGCGACAAATCCCCCAATGCTCCCTTTCTGTATACAAAAACATCCCGTTGACAATGGTGAGCAAAATCACTCCAACAACAATGGACCGAGATGAAAATGTCCCGGCAAAACTGCAATGACCCCGACAACGGGCATCAACAGACACCCTGAAGCGCCTACAAAACAACCTCGCTAGGCATAAGAAGCCACCCCTGAAGGCTCAACAACCAAGCTCATTCATTAGCTCAGGGAATGGCAGGAAGTGGCGGTAGTGATCCAGGTCCATGAGCCATGGCTGGGTGTGCAGTCCAACGGATCTGACCGCACCGAGTGATGGAATTTAGAATCCCCTCATCTCCTTCCTTTCCCTAGAATCCTACCCCCCTCAGAATCTCTGTTTCCTGGGGATCACCCCCTTGGAGCGCTCACCCTCAGAAGTGTGCAAACCCGCGCCCCCTTCAACACTCCAGCGTCTTACACAGTGGTACAGGTCGCCCGCCCCCTGCTGGCAGGTTCTTCTCCATTTCCCCCCCTCCTTCCCTCCAGGTTCATCTCGGGTTTCTGGGAGTAGTGGAGTCCATCAGAGCGGCAGGAAAGCAGAGGATGAGGAGGAGGGGCAGTCACAGAGCCTGGGAGTGCATGGTTTACTCTGTCCTCCTGCCGCCAGCCTGCCCGTCTGATTGCCAGGGAGGAAAGTTGTCCTTTGTAATGTTTGACGGGGCTTTCACCAAGGAGACATCCTGAACTCTGGGGATTCGTCAGTGAACACTCTGTGTCTCATCACTAGCAGACTGGGAACCTTTGATTGCCGTGCACTGGGGGAGAGTGTTATGAGGCAGCAACATGCGCAGAAACGTTTACTCATACACACTCACATGTTCACTTGCATACTCTGTTTCACACACACACACACACACACACACTGCCTCTCACTTCTCCCATTCTTCCACACATACAGTCGATACAGTATGACATGTCATTGGCCATGTCATACTGCCAATGACATGGCCAATGGACGATGCGCGTCTATTACCCCTTATACAGTAAGGGGTTTAGCCCGTCGAAAATGCGCGACCCCCCCCCCCCACCGCTCATCACATGCATGTTGATGAAGCTATTAGTTATCCCTAGGATATGCTCAGAAACATGTTCATAAAAACAGAAAATACTACTTTTCTGCACATCCTCTACCCCAGATTTTGTTATTTCTCTACTTGCTGCTCCTTGGGAGCAGAAGCAATTTACGCGCGCTGGCAGCTGGCCGGCACCCGCTTCCCTGGGACACTGTACAATGGCACTGTCCCAGCCCGCCCCCCCCCCCCCGCTCAGACCCTGCCCCCTGGCCCGCCCCTTTGAAGAGACCCGGCACTTGTGCGCATGCCAGGGTTTACGCGCGTGACCAGGCCTCTTTGAAAATTCTCGCAGCGCGCGCGCGCGCGGCCGGGCCACACCCTGCAAATCCTGGGGTTTTACACGCCTAGGCCTTTGAAAATCCGGCCTTAAGCTTCCAACCAGTGTCCATTATTCAGTTCTTGAACTGGAGTTTTAAGAAAAATACGACAGGAGTCCAAAGTGGCGTTCAAAATACAATCTTTACCGCAACTTTAAAGGAAAGGATCCAAGCCCACATCACCAGAAATAAGAATTAGCAGCATCAAACAAATCACCAAGACAAAACAGATGCTTACCTTGTCCATTCTCTTCCTGCTCTTGCACCTTCATCAATGGAAAATATCCCCTCCCCAGTGGTGGTGAGATAACTAGAAAGCAGCTCAAGCATAAACTGGTCAGATAGGAAAATATCCCCAAGCACAATGGGAGGAAAGACATAAAAAATTCCAAAACTGGGTCAGACCTGGTTAACTGTAGTCCAACTGCAAAACCTTCAAGTTTCTTCAGGTCTTGGTTCAAAAGTCTCACCCATGGTTGCCTGGGCAAAAATATCCTTAATCCAGTCCTTTGGGTTATGCCCTTCCCTCTGGCAGTGGTCAACCAAATCCATAAATCTTCTCAAACTCTATTCCCTCAAAACTCTTGAGGGGGCAATCTCCAGCTCTCCAACCACTCTGCCTTGAAATCCTGGAGGAACAAGACCCTCTTGCTCTGAGATCCTAGGGGAAGCTCCAGCATTTCTCAGCTCTCCAATCTCTCTCTCCAACCCACTGAAGCCTGAGAATGCTCAAGGGGACATTTATATCCCACACAAGCCTCCACAAAACGGTGTGCTTATGGCCAGGGGCGGAATCAAAGTATCAAAAAAACAAAAAACTCTCCCCCGCCCCGGGGGAGAAGATTCAGATCAAGGAGTAGGAGGCTTGGTGGAATTAATGGATTCGATACTCTGTAGGGCAGGAAGACAGATTTCCAGAAGGTCCACCCTGGTGTGACTCGTATGAGGTCTCTGTGTGGTTGCAGTGGGTTTAGTGTTAGGTAGTGCTAAATGCTGCCTCAAAGAAGCAAGGTTTTAATGCTTTCCTGAAGGTTAGGAGGTCTGGGGCGGCTCTGATGTACAGGGGCGAGGGTCAGGGCAGAGCCTATGAACGTTCTTCTCCTGGAGTTCTTGAGGGTGGTATCAACAGATGGGTCTGGGCTATTGGACGCAGTGTGGGGGGGGAGGGAGGGGCACAGTCTGTAGAGAGGGAGGGAACTGATGGTTGGTTGGGGGGAAGATCTTTGAGGGACCTGTAGGCCAGGTTAGGATCTTGAAATGGATTCAGTCTGTATAGAGTTGGCAGCCAGTGTCGATTTTTCAGGATCGCATTGATGCGCATTCATCCATGATCATGCAAGCAGCAGTATTTTGTATCAGATAGTGTTGGGGATCCCCCCCCCCCATATGGTGTATTGCAGTAGCCCAGGCGTGACAGTACGCTAGCCCAGATTGTGGTTACAAAGGCTGTGTCATCTAGCAGGGGGCAGAGATGGCGGAAGTAGAAAAAAGCTGCTTTGGTTACAGCTTGGGCCTGGGCTTTAGTGTTAAGTATGCACAGTTTTACCCTCACTGGGGGGACGGGACAATAATCCTTTGATTATTGACCCGTCTATCTTCCCCAGAGGAGGCTCCTTGCATGTTTCTGAACTACTAACCTGGAAAGCTGGGCTGCAATTTGTCTGAAATGTGGCGTGCACACACACACACAGATGATGCTAGAGAGAGAAGGAAAGTCTTCTCATGAGACGGGTCTTCAGCTTCACACTCGGGGTCCGCACCCGGAGCTGAATCAGCAGTGAGGGGCCCCGCCCCCTTTCCCAAGCAGTGACCTCAGCTGGACAGAAGGAATTTGAGCAAACCCCTGCATGCATAATTCTTGTTGTTAAGCGGAAGGGTGGACACTGCATAATTTCGGCATGATTTCAGACAGAGAATTGTTTGTAAGATACGATCAGTCGGACAGTGTTTCCTCTTGCTGTCTAGCCTCACTCAAGGAACAGATTTGCCTGCCTCTGGAATGCTCTTGTCAATACAAGGTCTAAAGTGAGTCGACGAAGGTACAAGCTGAAGGGTAGATTTTTTTAAAAGACGCGCGCGGTTTTATAACATGCTCGCGCCAGTGCACGCATGTTATAAAATCGTGGGCAGCGCGCGCAAGGGGGGGGGGGGGCAGAGTTACGCAAAAATAATCGCACGGCAACGCATGGTCAGACTTCCCCAGTCCCCCCCCCGCCAGTCTGTTCCAATTAAGGAGCGGACTGGGAGGGAACTTCCCTACCCCCCTACCCTAACCTCCCTTCCCCTATCCTACCCGCCCCCTATCCCTACCCTAGGTAGCCCTGTTTTTTTTTTATTACCTTTTGCTCCTCCAAAGGAGCAGCAGCAAGTTGCACGTGTCAGCACCCTGCCGGCGCGCGATCCCTCGCCACAGCAGCAAATGGCCGCTGTATCGGGTGCCTCCAGCCCCACCCCGCGGTGCGAGCAAGGCCCAGCCACATGCATAACCCCTGTTTTTTACGCGCACGGGCCATTTAAAATCGGGCCTTTAGGTTGCAAGTCCTGTGAGGACAGGGAAATGCCTGAATGTAACTCACATGAGCTACCAACAAAAAGTAGGGATGCGCAATCTTTTGAAACGAATGCAAAATATACAACAAATGAGACTTTTTTTTTTGGTTCGTTCCGAATGGAATAAAACAAAAATGTCCTCCTACGAAAATACCCACACATTTTCCAGTATTTGCATATTCATGGCTTTAGAAAGAAAAATGGGCCTCCTGCAGCCCTGGAAACCCCCTCTTGTCCAGCAAAGCATTAACCTGGAGCCCAGGCCTGCCCGGGCCCCTCCAATCTCCACTCCCAGCCCCCAAGCAATAATCCAATCTGGCCTGTTGGCCCTCCATTTAAATATGCCGGAGCTGGGGAGCTCCCATCCTAACCCCCCCCACTTACCCTCTTCCCATGATAAAGAGCAGGAGCAATACTCACTCATTCCTGCCTGGGCCCTGGCCCTTTAAATACGGGGTCTGCTTGGAGGATGGTGGCATTATGGCGTATGGCCATACGTTTACGTGGTCGTACACTGTAAGGGCACCAGCCGCGTCTGAGGAAGGTGCTGACGTGATGTCACGTCAGCGCCCTCCTTCGGGTGGACGGCGCCATTTTTAAAGGGCCAGGACCCAGGCAGGAGCGAAGGGGCATCGCTTATGTTCTTTATCATGCAGAAACCAGGAAGGGGGGGTGGGGTGTGAGCTCCCAGGCCCTGGCACATTTAAATGGAGGGAGGCCCCTGTCGGACGGAGCCAAATTGGATTAGTTTTGTGGGTTGGAAGTGGGGTTGGAGAGGCCCATCCAGGCAGGCCTGGGCCCAGGTTTCACATTTCGCTGGGTGGGAGAGGTTGCCATGACCACAGGAAGCCTTTTTTTTTTTTATTGGTTCGGGGGGGGGGGGGGGAGGGGATTGGTTTGGATTTTTGTTTTTAATTTTTATTGATTTTTTGGGGGGGGGGGGGGTTTGGTTTGGCAAATTAATTGAATTAAAAAAATATTAAATAAACCGAAAAAAGCCCCAGAGTGAAAAAACAAACCAAAATGAAAAATTGGGCTCTGCATATCCCCAATGAAATCCAAATAAATAAATAAAGTCGTCGGTATCCGTTGCTACCGTTACCTGTTACCAGGGAAGGTGGGGGGGCCAAGCCGGGGTTGGATGTCAGGGGGTTAGTAAGTGCTTCCCCCTTCCACCAGCTGCTAGAGCTCTGGGGCCGCCCCATGCTCCCTTGCGTTCTTTCTTGACCGGGGAGAGAGCCCCTAGGCCAGCGTTTCCCAACCAGTGTGCCGTGGCGCGCCTTCGGACACGATCAGGTGAGCCACGGAAAAGTCACCACTTAATGATGCTGAGATCCAGGCCAGCGACAGTAGACACCAGCAGTGGCTCTTAAAGATGTCGGCGCTCCTTTCAGAGAAAGTGTAATCATGCCGCCTCGTCTACCTTGCTACAGCATGAACCCCAGAGTGTGGTAATTAATGGGCAGCCCGCAGGACACGGACAGCTGGACCCCGCTTTGTGTACCACACAAAATGCACGCAGCACCTCCCCATCGTCCCTGTCCTGAGCCTCCTCCTTTGAGTCCTTCCAGCCTCTGTCCTATCCCTAGGCTGAGTGAGATGGGGAGAGCGTGCACTGAGCACTGGATGTGACTCGCTCTGAGTGTGGGGAGCAGCGGCAGTGAAGGAGATCCGGCAGCCACACGTGGCAGCCAAGGTAACAAAATGAGCCGACTTCTCCTGCACTCGTATACAGAGGGAGCTGCTCTCCATCGTGATGGGTTCCTGTCTGTATCTGCCCCTGCTGGAAGAGAGACTGCTGGGGCTTTCAGCGCTTCCCTAGCTCTGCTTTTGGTCCTATAAATCCTTTCTATCTCCTGCTCCATGGAAGGTGGTGTGCGACACTTCATTTTCGTTAACGTGGGAGTGCCTTGGGCTGGAAAAGGTTGAGAAACTCTGACTTAGGCTGTTTGGAGGTCTTCTGACACCTTGTAGAAGGAATAACGCACTGCCACGCAGTCTAATGTTGTTGGGACATAAATCCTTTACTGCAGTAACCGGTGCAGATGAATAAAATCATTTGACTGCCCACTGAGGTACAGTGCAATCCAGACAGAAGACAGTACGCAGTCCAAAAACTCGAGTGGCTGAAAATCTTCATCCCCTGGAGGGTTCCTTTCCCCACTACCTACTGGCTCCCAGGTACTCTTAGGAGATGGGAGCCTCCCTGCTTTTTCCCCTTCCTGCGTTCTGGTGTGCGGATCTCTGCCTGCCAGTAACATGAGCTGGAGCACTCTCTCTCTCTCTTGAGAAGAGCTTCTGATGACTCCTTCCAAGCAGCGGTGGATCTCCCGATCTGGCAGCCCCTCAACTCTGACCCGCAACCCACTCTGCAAGCACTCAGGGCAGCGCAAGGAGTATGGGACTGATTCCCGTCTCCGTCGGTCCTCCCAGTCTCAGAATCCTCCTTGTACCCCAGGAAAATCTCCCTCCCTCCTGGAAGGCCTGAGGGCTCCGACCTGGAGCCTCAAGCCACCTTCTCAGAAAGGAAGAGCAGATGGAAGAGGGGGTGAGCCCACCCCTACATAAGCCACGTCCCGCTGGGGAGCGTCAGGGAAGGCTGCAAGACGACCTCTCTGACATCACGCATGCAGGGTCTGCGAGGACTCTGATGCCTATCATAGGATAAGAGACATTTTTGCTGACCCCCTTTACATAAGATTCATTGAGACGTGGCGGTCGGCAATACTCTTTCCACTCTCTTATGGGGAAATACCATCCCTGGCAGCGCCGTTTCCACCCCCTGTGAAAGATGCGCCCCCGTGCTGCCGTACCGTCTGCAACCCCTGGCCTTCCCTGCCTCGCCCTACAGCAAAAGCCGGGTGCTGCTCCGGTAGTTAGACCTTTGCCTGCCTGACCTCAGTTAACCCACCACCCGCAGGAGAGTTTATCTCAGTGGTTTGCGGTCGCAAATCCTCGCATAGGAAAAAAAAAAAGGGTCACAGAGTTGTTCACGGAGGGGACAAAGTCCTGCTCGGTGTTGGATCCTGCCTGCGGCGTGGCTGCACGACCTGACAGGGTGCAAACGGCGCACTCTCTGGTGCGACGAGCTCCTCGTGACGCACGCCTTGCTGCCTGTCTGGGAACGCTGGAGGAGGCTCCCCTCCCCACACCAGAAGGGAAAAAGGCCTGGGCAAGTACCTCGTTTTGAAATGCTGACGGATCCGTGTTGCAATTTTTGGATTTGACGTCTGTAGGCAAAGTCACATTTTGCAAGGGTTGAGAGGGGGAATCTTCTTCCTGCTTATTCTGAGTGCTATTCGAAGTTGGCGCTCATCAGTAAAGCTGGCACGGCACCCAGCATGTGACGCGCCTGCCAACCTGGGTTTGTGCCCAGCCTGGAACTGGCAAGGGACCCAGTTCCTGGAGGCTGACGCACATGTCTGTTTCTTATCTCCTGTTTCCTATGCCTTTCCCCGATTCATTCAGCGGCGTCATTTCAGCGGCAGTTCTCAGCCGGGGACCACACACCAGAGCTCCTGCCAGAGCCCTGCAAACACTGGCCCTAAATCTGGCCACTGGGTGTCACTGTTGCGCAATGACTCATACCCTCTCCCTCCAGAGCGTGTGAATGCAGCCTCTGTGTGCTTCTCCAGCCCGTCGGCCCATGGAGCTAGAGACTTGACCCAGGAATCAAACCCAGGTCCCCTGCACAGCAGCATGCAGCACTGCCAATGAGTTACCAGTCCAGTCCCCCATTCCTGGGATTTTGACCTTGCATTCATAGGGCACTGTGGAATTTGTAGCCCTGCTTCTCCCTTCTGAGATCAGGACTACAAGAACCAGAAATGCACCTACAGGAAGCACCAGAAAGTCAGGATTAACCTAAAGTCTTTTCACAGAAACTGTGTCAAATATTAATGAGTCTGGCATGCACGATTACTGAGTGGCTCCATTTTTTTTATTTTTTTTAGGACAGACTGACCCAGTCTTGGTTTGCCTCGTTGCATGCCTGGACTTTTAGACCTGCTTGCTCTAAGAACAGTCAGACTATAAGCCAGGTTTGGATCACCCTGACCTGAAAAAACACAGTCATCTGGTAGCCCTATTGGTTCACAGAATTACTGTCACATTTAGTAAGGATCTTTATTTATTTAAAAATGTTTATGTTGAAGGCAGAGACATGGGGCTCGCTCTGTTTTGGCCCAATGACACCAGCAGACTTCCATTGTTAGCCTTGGCTCCGTATGAACAACAGAGGCTTCATCGGGTGGCACTGAAAATCTTGCTGTGTTACAGTTTGTGTGGGTGTGTTGTGTTGTGTTGTGTTGTGTTGTGTGTGTGTGTGTGTGTGTGTGTGTGTGCTTCTAACTTTGAAGCGCCTGGACCTAGCTCCACCAAACTTTGCAGGGAGGTAGGTAGGTCCTTGGGTGACATCAGACTTCTCCCACTTCTCAGGATTGGTGAGTGATTTGGGGGCGGGGCAACGCTGCCACTTTCTCCACAAGAATTGCATGGGGACTGGGGAGGAGAACCGAGGCTAGCGAGGGAGTCAGTCTTTCTACTGGTTTCCCTCCAAAATGTCCGCGTCAAGACAACAGACAATCCCTCTTCCTCTCAGCCTCTTTCCCTCTCGGCTGCTGATCTGAGCATCATTGGACCGCTCCTGAGATTCAGTGTCATGTGGCACGCGCAGGGCTGCAGCGAGTGGTCGTGATGCCGCGGGGGCGGGAGGCCCATTTTAAAATGCAAATGTCTAGAATTTGACACTATTCATTACAAGTTTCAGTTTGGTTTACTAAAGGAACATATTTACCCCTCCCCACTGCCATGGCACATGCCCCTCTTGCCATGGCTTTGCTGCAGCCCAGGATACGGGTGAGGACGTGCTGCATGGAAGATCATTGTGCAATGGGCAGGGTCACTTAGCGGCCAAAGCAGTGCGAGTCCTGGCGCGAATTAACTGGGCGGGTATGGGACCACAATGTGATCGCTCGTCCTCAAAACCAAACATTCAGATGTTAGCAAAAGTATAAGCAGCCCCCACAGAGCCACTAAAACAAAGTGGACATCAAAGCTTGCAAACGTTGCAAGACTTCCCGAGCTGCGGCTGTGGGGCTGAATATTATTTAAAAGGCGGGAAAGACCTCGGAAGCCGGCACGCGCTGTTCTTTCTGAACGCGAAAACAAGCTGCTAGGTAATATTATCACAGGTCAGAAAACCGCCATAGGCACCCAGGATGTGTTTAATTGTTTTCACTGTTAATCGCTTTTCATATTCAGGAGCACAATATGAGTTTTAATTTAAGAAAGAAAACAATTAAAAAAGAAAAGATAAAAAGCAGCTGAAATCAAAATAATATTTTTCAATAACATCCTGGGTGCTTATGGTGGTTTTCTGACCTGTGATAATATTACCTAGCAGCTTGTTTTTGCGTTCAGAAAGAACAGCGCGTGCCGGCTTCTGAGGTCTTTCCCGCCTTTTAAATAATATTCAGCCCCGCGAGGCTATCACAGTTCAGAAAGCCGCTGAAGGCGGTTTCTGGAAGGGCCCCTTGCTGGCCCGTGGCGAGAGCTGGATTTTAGGTGCCGGGTGGCCTGCAGTTGGCTATCTTGCTGATGGGTGGCGGATAACCGCCGATTTAAGTTGCAAATGGCTCGGGCTAGTTGTGTTATGTTTCTCAATAAAGCTGCGGCCAGTTAATCCCCATCACAGAGTGTCGTGTCTTTTGCTGGATGTGTTGTAAAAGGGCGGGTGAGAGACGGAGGAGTGGTGCTCTGGCTGCCTCTGTTATGTGGCTGCCGTAATTATTCGGTTTTCGCTTGTCAGTATTGGTTGGGAGCAATTGGTGGAATCGTGCTCCACTTTTACCAGTGGACACGGGTACGGCCCTGAGCTTCAAATAAACTTCAAAAGTAAATCGGACGGGTTTAAAGAGGAAAGAAAAAAAAAATCCTCAGTGAGT
Organism: Rhinatrema bivittatum; assembly: GCF_901001135.1. Taxonomy (NCBI): domain Eukaryota; kingdom Metazoa; phylum Chordata; class Amphibia; order Gymnophiona; family Rhinatrematidae; genus Rhinatrema; species Rhinatrema bivittatum. Next base: position 23,677,116 of record NC_042617.1, on the reverse strand, counting down.
GGGATAATGTAGCAGGGGCCACTGGAAAACCGGCTGCTGAGCCGGGGTTCAGGAAGGAGTTTCCTTCTTCACAGTGCATGGTGGTGGGGGGGTTTCACCTTCCCTCTGGGTTACCACATTGACTATTACATTAGAAGAATTCATTAGAAGGCTGGACTCGCACTCGGAACCTCGGGAATTCTTTCAGCCTAACAGCCGGGTGACTCCGCAATGGGACGGACTCGATGCGCCCCCCCCCCCCTTCCCCCAAAACAAAAAAATGGAACAGGTCCCCATCAAGACCAGCGAAGCCGGGCGACGTCCCCCTCCCCACCCCCGGACTACAGGCAGTGCATGGGCTGAATTTTGCAGCGCAGCCCGTCCACGCCGGGAGCCAGGCACACGTGCTCCACGCGTACCAGAAGGGCTTTCCTGGAAGCAGATGTCAGCAGCTTATTCTCCGAAGCCGGGTTCAGCCAGAGGTCAAAGGCAAGTCGCAGGCCTCTCTCTGCCTGCCGCCTCCGGCCACATCCCAGCAGGCCAGGAATGGAAATCTCTGGGGAACTGTGGTAAATAAATACAATCTCCACCCTCCGAAGAGACTGGGAGAACGAGGTCAATAGACAGGAATCACCGAGGGGGGGGGGGGGGGGAAGGAGAAGGAGAAATGTTTTAGAAGCATTCTCCAGTGCAAAAAGAGCTACCCGATCCTCCGCTTCAGAACCAGGGGGAGGGGGCTGTAAGAAACCAGTTTAACTTTGTGAAGCGAGTTCTGATACATCTGGATCCTCACCTGCACCGGGAGGACGTCTCCCCAAGCAGCAATGCGCCCCCTGCCCCCTCAGTTTCGGTCACGTCCGAGCGATAGAGAAAATCTATTCCCACAGCACTCCTGAACCGCTTTCCGGATTCTCTGGCTCCACACTCCGGCCGACACCTTTCCCTCCCATCTTTCCCAGAAGGAGTGGAAAAAATATCTGTGAGAATCTTCCGGAGGATCCAGTTTAAAACACTGCCACCAGCTGGAAAAATGTGACTTCCTGAGGTAAACGCAGCCTCTGGCCCAGGCAGGGGCGTCCAACTCTGGCTCTTGAGGGCACGAGGCATATTTAAGGGCCGCCAAGTGGGCCGGTGTCCAGCTGTCCTGGCCTGCTTTTTCCTCTGGCTAGGCCAGTTGCTGGCAGCGATTGGCATAGCCGTGTGGCCACAGACGGGGTGCGATGGGCGACGCAGCACTGTGGCCCTTCAAGTACACTTGCTATTCTGAAACCCACAGTGAGTGCAGTCCAAACGACGATGCCCGGACAGGATCCACCTGTAAAAAGTGCAGTCCACTTGCTGCATTGCACTGAAAAGAGGAGAGAGCGGAGCGGGCAACCAATTCCTGCAGAGGAAGCAGCAGTCAGGGCGCTGGAATCCAACCCCCTACCCCCGGCCCCAAGGAGAATGGGCTGCAGGGTGGCACGGATCAATTCTGTTCCCTCCCCTCCCCCACCGGGAGCGTGCAGACCGATCTGGGTTCTCCCCCCCCCCCCCCCCCCTCCAGGATGAGAGTGGGCTGCGCCGGTCAAATACGAGGCGCCCAACGCAGGCTCCGCCCCCCAGGAGAGCAGGTGGCGTAGTGTGGGCTGATTCCGCCCCTGCCTCAGGCGGAGAAGTGTCTGCCTTCAAGTCTACAAGATCCTCTGGGGAGTGGGGTCTCTAGGGGAAATATGTATGGGAGAGTGATAAAGGCAAGGGGGTTCTGTGAGATGTGTATGGGAGGGAGCGATGCATAGGAGACTCTCATGCACAACATAGGAGACTCTCATGCACAACTCTTCCCACCCATACATATCTCCCCAGATCTGCCCCCCCCCCCCCCACCTTCCCTCCCACACACACACTCCCCAGAGTCCCCACCCCTCCCATAATGTGAGGGGAGGCTCTGATGGATGTGTATGGGGGAGGGGCGCGCTCTGCAGACCTGGATTTCATAACATTAGGCGGGGCTGCGCAGTGAAAGATTTGTTGCCTCCTGCTACTTAGTGTAGGCTGCCCCTCTCTCAATGTGGTGGAGGTTTTCACCCTCTCAGAGTTTGGCAACCCTCAGTATATTCGTATGCACACTGCCTCAATTAATCGATCCCACGTACCCAGCCTGGAATCCCAATCAGGGCCGATGCACGGGCATGAGGTACACTAGGCCAGCCTTCAGCCCTGCCTCCTTCCCCCTTTCTCACCTTCCGTAGGCCGCCCCCCACCCCCCCCCCCTCCTGAGATTTTGATAATTAAACTCAGCAATCATGCTGACATCACCACCACCACCCCCTCCTCCTCCTAAAACACATAATAAAACACAGGGAGGACAATCTTCAAAAGCCATTTACAGGGATAAATTAAACACCAGTTAATTACCCAGGTAAAAGGGCTTTTAGGCAATTACGCACCCTACAGTGCCGAAAAGTACACACTGTTCAAAGGGAAAGTATGCTGATGATATGCCCAAATCTATGTTTTTACAGGATTGTATTAATGGAAGAGCCAGCCCTGCCTGCATAGCAAAACAGCACTAATTCCCAAAACGCAAACAGCAACAACCCTGGCTATGAAAAGGCAGCGGTGCAAATATTACAGCAGGCCCTAGAGCATCATCCCTGCTCTTCCCAGCAAGGAAAGGCTTAGTGGACAGAGTAATGGGCTGATAACCAGGGAAAGCACTCTCCCCCCCCCCCACCCCCCCACAGACACTCCCTGTCACCTTGACCAAGTCACTTTATCTGTCACTGCCTCATTATCCACTTAAGATTGAAAGCTCTTCGGGGAAGGGACTTAAAAGTACCTGAATTCTTAAAATGCCGTCAATAACCTTGGATAAATCCAGTGTAGCAACACACCTCCTTTTGGGAAAACAGAACAAGCTGGGACACACGGAAACCATACACGTTAGCAGAATACCTCTCACTGGCCACGCACACACACACGTGTAGAGACTGTGCCATTCAGTACTGCACCTCCCCCGCAGGCTCGCAGGAATGGGAGGCCTTTTAGTCAATAAGGGGGGGGGAAGAGGTGTTAGCCAGTGTGGCCAGCAGGCAGTGTAGTGTGCTCTCCATAGTGCCTCTTCTTGGTGATGGACTGGAGGGAAGAGAGGGAAACAGGGTGCGTTTGCCAATTTCTCCTAAATTGAGAGCTAGGATTTTTTATGTTTTCACCGGCTGAAACCCCCTCTCCGGGGGTGCAGGAGGGAATCTGTGCACCCCTTTGCCCCTACAAGAAGAGGCTGCAGAGGCCCCGTGGATAAGATCCGGCATTTTTTGACAAGATTGAGTTTTTCCCGTTTGCGCCCCTGCATTATCTGTTCCAGGACTGACCTTTCCCGCAGGAAGTAGTTGAGAGATTGTGTGTGTATGAGAGTGAGTTGAGAGATTGTATGTGGGAGTGAGAGCCTGAATGTTTGGAGACACAGCATGTGAGAGCCTCTGTGTGTGTGAGAGAGGCAGCATGTGAGAGTAAGACTCTGTGCTTGAGCAAGACAGCATGTGGGAGTGAGAGAGCCTGTGTGTGTGAGAGAGAGACAGTATGTGCAAGAGAGAAAGTGTGTATGTATGTACGAGAAAGAGCATGTGAGAGTGAAAGCTGTGTATGCGTGAAACAGCATGTGAGTGTGAGAGCATGTGTGTATGTGTGAGAGAGAAAACATGTGAGAATGATAGCCTGAGTGTGTGTGTGTGAGAGAAAGCATGTGAAAATGAGAGCTCGAGTGTGTGTGTGTCTGTGAGAAAGCCTGTGAAAATAAGAGCCTGAGTGTGTGTGTGTGTGTGTGTGACAGAGAAAGCGTGTGAAAATGAGAGCTCAAGTGTGTGTCTGTGTGAGAGAGAAAGCATGTGAGAATGATAACCTGACTGTGTGTTTGAGGGAAGAAGACGTATAGAAAGGAAATAGAATAAAAAGACCCTGTAAATGGAATTGGCAAAAAAACAAGAAAGGGAAGGTGGTTAAAAAAAGCTTGTGACCAACCGATTAGAAAACTAAGGTCAGACAGCAAAGGTAAAAAAAAACAAACCTTTATGGAATTTTTAGTGATTGGCATATGTTATCTTTGGGAATGTGTAAGAGTAGCACTTTCTCTATGCCGATCTCATGATGTATGAGATCAGAATGGAGGAACTGGAAGCCCTGCAAATTTTTAATACCGCGGGGCCTGCACAGAGGAGGCAGCAGAATGGGCTTCAGTGCCAGTAGCAGCGATTGGCACCTCCCCAATAGCCAAGTGACAGCGGCATCAGAAGAATGAGAGAAGCTCTGAGGTTGCTGGCAAAAGAAAGAGAAGGGGGTCTGCCTTCATTGTGAGCATGTGTATGAATGAGAGTCTGCCTGGGGTCTCTCTGTGTGAGAATGGGTGGCTGCCTGTGTGTGTGTGCGTGTGTATGTGTGTGTGTGAGAATGAATGGGAGTCTGCCTGGGGTCTCTCTGTGTGAGAATGGGTGGCTGCCTCTGTGTGTGTGTGTGAGAATAAATTGTGCCTTCCTGGGGGGGTGGGGGGAGCAGTGTGAGAATGAATGGGAGCCTGCCTGGGCTGTGTGTCTGTGTGTGTGTGTGTGTGTGAGAATGACTGGGAGCTTGCCTGGGTGTGTGCATTTGTGTGTATGTGAGGGAGCTAGTGAGAGTGAGAGCGTGTGTGGGGTGGGGTGGGGGGAGAGAGAGGGTCTTAGAGCCTGAGGCTGTGTCTGTGAGAGAGGTTATGGTGAGTATAAGAGCGTGTATGTGTGTGTGTATGTGACAGTGTATGAGTGAGAGAGAATGGACATGTGAGTATGTGTGAGAGAGAGACAGAATAAAGTTTGTGTGTTCCTCTAACCTCCTAATCCTCGACAATCTCAGGGTGACTGGAAATCAAGAGTTCCCAGGTATGGACAGCAGGGGCTTTTTTTTTTAATCCAGAAGAGATATCCCTTGTGCCTTGGGCCCTACTGCCCCAAAACAGAACCAAAGCTGTTGGGAAGTCTGCCTCCCCTGCACCGAGGACCTGGGGGAGAGGAGAAAGTTATCTGTTCAGCGCAGACAGGCAGTACTGACTGTAAGCAGACTGCTTGTGCTGTTGTAAATATTTGCATATTATCTCTATCATGAAATGGTCTAAATTACCAGCAAGACAGAATCAGAGAGTTTAATTTAGGTTTTTATGATGCAATTTTACTGTTTTATGTTAGCAGCTCTGTGTTTTTATTGATGTTATGTCTCTTTATCTTTGGATGGCAAGAGGGTGGCCTTGAAATTATTCTCTGCCTGGGGATGTAATGCAGGCGTACCAGAGAGAAACAGAAAAAGGAAATGTCACCAGCTGCAGACTGGCCGGGAGGGGCGAGGGGGGAAAACTTGAAAATGAAAATAAGAAAAAAATATATATATATTCAGAAGAAAGAGACATAGAAAGCGTCCTCCCGGAGCGCGGGAAGCCGCTTCACCAGCTCTTTGACTGTCTCAAGGAGGCGCTCTACGTCACGCGCCAGTGGCTGATCTGGTTCGATGCGCAGTGAAAGTCGTAACTAGGCCCATACTGACTGCCCCTCCGCCCCACCCCTCCCGAGCCTTGTAGTACCCCAGCGGAAAGAGGAGGAGAAGGGGGAGTGTCTAACAGACATTTACTTACGTCACACATCTCAGGATTGGTCAGCTTCAACGACAGCTAACCAATCTCTGCTGAGAACGGAGCTCAGCGCGGGCACTGCTCCACTCACTGACTTACCTGGCTCGAACTTATCCGCTCAGCCCGGTGACGTCTTCCAAGGCAGGGATTTGTCCGGCCAAGCGCCAAAACGTGGGTGGACCAAGCCTTCTGAATGCGCACCTCGAAGCTCCTCTGGTTTTACGGCAGCTGAAATGTGCAGCGGGAACGGGGCCCCGAGGCCTTCATGGATGGTGTGTAAGGCATCGTCTAGCACCAGCACGTGTGGCACGTCCTCGCGGTGTATCATCCCGAAAACTTCCAAGACTCCTCTCTAGGAGACAAGCCATGGTAACCAAAAGCCACTTGTGTACCTTGCTAAGGTTTATGAGCTTCTGCGCTATAAAGTTCATTGTTTCCCCTTGTCCGTTACATGAGAAGTCAATAGTTGTGATCGACTGACTGCGTCCTCAGCCTCCTGTCTCTGTCCTGATTACACGGTACAGCAGTTTGCACAAGCGGGAGATGTGCCCAAGGGAATGCAGGTGCATGCAGAGAAGAAACCGTAGTCTGGAGGAGGGCACACACACCTCACGGAGGGTTCAAAGCTTTCTGGCACTGAGACTTGGGTGTTTGGTTACCCTAACGCCACGGCAGTGTCAAGGTTCTCTAAAAATGTGGCGGGGCAAGGCAAAGCAGAAGCAAAGGCAGATTTATTTAGCATTGGCACTGCACATATCCTAAGTAAGCGGGGACTTCAAATTTGCCCCTTGCTAGTATGGCAGCAGGGACCTCCACAGGCCTGGCTGCCAGTGTCAGTAGGTGTACAGGGGGAGCCTTGCCCTGTTTCCTGCAGGAATGAGGGGGGGTCGTGAGTGCCATTCCAACAGGAAGGTGCTGCTGCTGGTGGTCGGCGCCCCTCTTGCTAGACCGGGTCCTTACTTCCATAGGGGAAGGACCTAGAGGAAGTGCGCTCTCTCTCACCCAGAGGGGTGCTGGAGTAGGTGGCCGGGGCCCACATTCGGGGTTCTCAGGTCTTCCAGGAAGGAAGAGGTCTCGGGTTTCAAGAGAGCGAGTTCCTGAGAAGGCTCGCTGAGAAGGTGTTAACCTCCGGAGGCTGAAGGAAGAGGGGTTTCTGGGGAGTTCAAGGAGGAACTGCCTGCCAGAGGAAGGTCCTACAGAGTTTGCTGACTGACAAAAAGAAATTGAGGCTCCTCTGAGCTTGAGAAGGAGGGGAGAGGCAAAAGAAGGAGGGAGAGCTGTAACCCCGCACAGGTGGCGGGGAAGCTCCAGGAGAGGAGGGGGCCTTGCCCCTAGAGTTTACCTGCCAAGGGCGTGCAGCGTTGTGAGAGACTGAGAGATTCTTATTTGGACTTATTTTTCTGACCCGATTTGTGTGCTGGCCATTGGTGCATCATTCTGGACTTTTGTGTTAGATGCCATCAGCACCGGTAAAGATTTATAGTATTTGAACAACAGTTTTAGGGTCACAGTGGTGATTTTTTTAGTGATTGGACTGATAAGCCCACGAGCTCCTGAGAGACAAAACCCCAAGAGCTTTGAAGATTATTTATTTTCACCCCCTCCCCCCCCCCCCCATCTGGGAACCCTGAGAGATCATGGGGGGCTGGCCCTAGCCCACGATGCTGTCAGTGATTCCCCCCCATCTCCACCCATCCATGCCCAACAGCTGGCCAGGATAGGGCCACATCTGGAGCTAATGGCCTATGGGCTTTGATTTATGTGAAAAACCGTGCACAGGAATATTTACGGAGAGCAGGCAATACATAAAATCGGCCTTCTGATTTACAGAACAGGACGAGGGAGGAGAGGCGGTCATACCTAGGACTGCAATAAATCCTGGTCACCCTGAGGCTGGAGCGGATTAGCAGGGTTGGGCAGCGGCGTCAACATTCTCCCAGGCCCCCCCTCGACTCTCTCGTTCGCTTCTCCCTCCTGCACGTACAACCCCAGCACACTCCCCTTCTTACCACGTCCGACCACCAGCGTCCTCCCCTTCCCCTCCTCCAGGCGCGACTCCCATTTTCTCCGTCACCCAAGCCAACCCAGCTTTATTCATATTTCGCTCTGTCCACTATTCGACTCCTTCTTCGCCTCCGCAACATTTACCCTTTTTTCTTCCCCCCCCCCCGGGCCTTCACCCCCTCCCTCCTAAGAAATCATTCACAGGAGTCGCACAGCTGTGGCCGGGTGCTGTTCCTGCTCCCCCTCCTGCCGGCAGCCACTGGGAGAAAAGTAGAGAAAGGGGCTGGAGCTGCCCTGGGCCCTCTGCTCCTGTTGTTTACTCACTCCTCCCCCTTCACATATGCAGCCTTGTGAAGGGGGGGGGGGGGGGAGGCAGAAGAGGGAGGGGATAAAGCAGGATGAATAGGAGGGGGGGTTTCCCCCCTCTGCTCCATCCTCACCCCATCACCTCTTGACCCTGAATACAGGAGGGGAGGGGCTGGATTATGTAAGTTTTTGCTCTGCACTAACATGAAGGAGGAGCTGGAGCAGAGCGGCTCTCCTTTGCTCTGTTCTGTCTGCTCGACGCTCACCCCTCCTGTTCGCTGCATACTGGGAGGGAAGCAGAGAGCTGTCCTCTGCTGCCGAGTTTCCTGCGCCTCCATGAACCTAGGCATGCCCGGGGATGCCTCCGCCTGGAGCGGCACAGCCTTCCCCTTGAAAACCAGCTGTTCATGCAAATTCCTGGAGTCTCCGGGTGAAACCTGGAGAGATTCCAGGTATGCAGAGGTGGGGAGGATCCTGTGTGACTTGCCTGTCTAATGTTTTGCCTGATATTTTACGATTGTAAGTTTTAATGTGCCTTGGGACAGTTTCACTGGAATCAGCAGCAAACAAGATTAAATAAATATAAATAAATAAATTAGCCCAGCCCCCGCCCTTAGCCAAGGAATAGATTATCCGGCTTCTTTCTGGCTCCGCCCCATTCATTATTGCTTTGTGGTATGCGCCCTCCCCCAGGAATCCTATCACGGGCCACTGGAATAGGGGGTGGATGGGACACAACGCCCCCTCCCCTCTCCCCGCAGACCTCAGCGGATGACGGCACCTACAGCTCCTGCTTCAGCTATACGGTCGGTCGGGCCCAGATTTAGGTGTAGCCAAGATAGACAACAGCATAGGATGCCAAATTTTGAAGGCTTCGGCAATCTGGGGCAAAGACGATCCTATTCCCCACCCTCCCCTAACATTTATTTATTTATTTAGGTTTTTTATATACCGGCATTCATGAACAGGTCACATCATGCTGGTTTACATAGAAACAAGGGGTGCATAGAACAGTAGAACTAAACTGGTGCAAAGGGGAGGGTCGCCTCCTCAGAATACGTCACTACTGGAGAGTGAGGAAAGAGGACTGGGGATAGTGGAGAAGAGAGAGGAATGGGGGGATGGGAGAAGATAAAGGAAGGGGGAGAGATAAGGAATATGGGGAGGGACGTTCTGGGACTGAGAATCGGGAGGAGGAAGTATCTTGGATCGGGGTTGGGGAGTGGGGGGTGAGTTCCGGGAGGGGGGGGGGGGGGATAGAATCTGCATTCTGGTGGTGGAGGGGGAAGAATTATGGGCAGGGGTAAGAGGGATGCGTCTCTACCCTGCTCCCCCTAGAATCCCTTCTCTGACCTTCCACCCACACACGCAGGGTGCCAGTCTATTTTCTCTCGTGCACACAGACTCTGAACCCCCCTTCCCTCTCTCTTATGCACATACACATGCCCCCAGCCCCTCTCCTCACTCCCCCAATAATCTCCCTCTCAGCCCCTCCTAACATCCCCAAATTCTCTCCTTTGCTCCCCAGCCACTTCTAACCCCCCTTCATCCCTCCAATGATCTTTTTCAGCTACTCCTCCACACCCTCCACAATAATCCCCCTTCTCATTCCCTCCTCTCCAATCTCTCACCCAAACTTCCACTCCATTCATTCCTCTCTCAGCCCAAGCAGGCAGGAAGAAGGTCAATGGCAGCAGCAGGACAGAAGGGGAAGGACTATCAGGCCGATACAGTACAGTGCGCTCCGACGGAGCGCACTGTTAGCCTGCTCTTGGACGCGTGTTTTCCCTTACCCCTTTTTCAGTAAGGGGAGGAAAATGTGCGTCCAACCCGCGGCACCTAATAGCGCCCTCAACATGCAAAACCGAAAACCGGACGCTCAATTTTGCGGGTGTCCGGTTTCCGAGCCCGTGGCTGTCAGCGGGCTCGAGAACCGATGCCGGCAAAATTGAGCATCAGCTGTCAAACCCGCTGACAGCCGCCGCTCCTGTCAAAAAGGAGGCGCTAGGGACGCGCTAGTGTCCCTAGCGCCTCCTTTTGCCCGGGTCTACCGCCGGACCTAATTTAAATACTGCATCGCGTGCACCGGTGAGTGGCTGGTGCGTGCGCCGGGAGAGCGGGCGTTCGCCCGCTCTCCCGCGGAGTTTACTGTATCGGCCCGTGAGTTAGGTAGCAATAGCAGTTCTCCCCTGCTCTGCCCCCTCCACCTTCTGCTCTCTACCTGTTACCTGGGAGGGGAGGAGCTGGATTAGGAAGCAGATTGTCAGTATCTCTTCTTTGCTCTGCTCTGTCTCTTCCAGTTTCACTCCCTCCTCTCCTGTCCCCTGCAGGCTGCCTGGGAGGGGAGGAGAGGAGCTGGAGCTGGGTGCCGAGAGCTGCTCCCTGGAGTGAGATGCAGCACAGCTGGGAGGCAGTAAATCTTCAGCCAGTCTGCTGCCCCCGAAATTGTGAGAGAAGACAGCAGCGAGGAGGGGAGAACGGGAGGGTAACGCTGGGCAATTGGGGCGCCATCGAAGTGGGGGGCACCCAGGAGGGGTGATGACTTGATTAAAGGAAAACCAACAGGTAACAGAAAAACAAAAATGGAAGAGGGCTGGGATGAAGGCGATGGAATAAAATGGGTCTAAAGAAGAGCGAGAGGAGTAGAAAAGAGAAGACACACGAGAGGGCTGAGTAATTGAGGGGTTACATCCTCTGGGTGAGAGATTTAGACATGGGAGGGGAGGAAAACACAGGGCAAAACAGAAAGGGGGGAACCTGCAAGAAGAAAGGAGACAGGAACTAGGAGGAGGGGGAAGAGGTTAAAGACAGGAGGGGGGAGGAGGTTAAAGGCAGGAGGGAAAGCATGGAGAAGTACCAGGAGCTACAGAAGAAGAGCGATTCCTAATCCGGTCCTCCAGGTCCGGGAGCCTACCCAATGGATCTGCTTCTCAGGCTAGTGAATATGCATGAGGCACATTTGCATATCTGGAGCAGGCAGCACTAGGGCAGTGATACAGCCTGCACGCTGGTGTGCCGGAGCGTTTGCACGGAAACACCCAATGGCAGCCTGCCTGCCAGTGCCAGTGCTGTGCAACTGTGTGCTCTGACCAGTGAAACACCTTGGAGGGGAGGCTTGCAGAAGTGACACTTCCTTGCAAACCAGAGAGCAAATATTTCTTCAGGCTGTGGCCTCAGAGCCCGGGGGGTGGTACAAGAGCCTCAGAGCCCGGGGGGTGGTACAAGAGCCAGGCACGGAAGCGGGGAGAGGCTGGTGGTGATTTTTGAAGATTTTGCATGCTCTCCCGGTGCCCGTATCCTGTGCAGGTGAGAAGCACTTCCCTGTCTGAGGTTTAGCAAGGTGGAACTTGCACTGCGCGGTCCTGGTTCCTGCTCGTCGGTGCTACTGAGCTCCAGGGCCTGCCCCAGCACAAGCCGCTTGCCTGGCCGTTGGGAGAGGGAGGGGTGGCTGTGTGCATTTCACAGAAATGCCGCCAGGTTGTCAGAATCTTTTTTTTTTAAATGCCTGGTTGCCAGGCAGACTCCTGTGCACCTGGTCTGGACTTTGGACGTCTGCATTCCAGCTGCCAAGGGAGGGAAGAGGTCCTGGGATCTCCTGGTTCTGTAGAAATAGGTCACGGTAACCGCAGTGCCAGCAGGATGGGAGTGCCACAGCTCACTGCCAAGGCTAGGGAAAGGATACTTTACTGGGTGGGCAGTGAGACACACACACACAGTACCACACACCCCAGCTATGTGGCAAATACAGGGCAGAGCTAATGTTAGGATTGCCCGATTAGAGCTGGTTTGGGCCTGTACTTTTCCTGAATGTTAATGAAGGCCTGACCCTTCACCCGGTCTTCCATGCCTCAGCACTTCCCCTCTCCCCCCTTAGCCTATAAACTTGACCATTTTTTTTTTTCAGATTGCCGTCATGTAGATCCCAAGTTTTAATACATAATTTCAGATGTGCTGTCTCCCCCGGTAGAAAAGGTTTCCCGGATGATGCCATAAGGGTAGGCCTGGCTGGATTTAGAGAAACTGGAACAAGAAGTCCGTGGCTACAGACCTGGGGTAAACCCAAGACCGTCCGATCTGTCCCTGTGCCTTGCAGCGGCCCCCGGTAATGCTGCCAAAGCCCAAGGGGGCAGGTAACACCGCACAGCCGCTGCCTCGATGCAGGAAGGGCACGGGCAGAGAACAGGCCCGGAGGCAATCTGTTTTACAGCACCCGGCCTACATTATAATAATAATAAATCAGGAGCATAAAATTCTGAAATCAAGGTCGGGGTAATAACTGTTGAAATCCTTTCCCCTGCACCCATGAGAGCAGCCCCACCCTGCCTGGAAAACCCTGAGAGGCCCCTGCCACATGGATGCGCTAAAAACGTGCGGACAAACTGGGCGCACGTTTTTGTTTTTTTTTTTTAACGTGCGTACAACCGCCCCTCCCGGGCGTCCGCTGCAATAGGCAAATGAGCTGCTGCGCTAAAAACAAACAAACAAAAAAAAAGGACGCACTAGGGCAAAATTGTGCGCCTCTGGTGCGTCCAGGAGATGTGGCTCAGGAACATGGACGCTCAGTTTACGAGTGCCCGCTTTTCCCCCGTGGCAGCTATTTCACCGGCACAATATACGCGGCCTGCAGCGTGTATATCGTGGGTGTATTATTTCGTTTTATATATTCTGCTTTTCGGCCCTGCAAAGAGGATTACATTCAGGTACTGCTGCAGGTATTTCCCTGGCCCCGGAGGGCTTACAATCTAAATCTATACCCGAGGCAAGGAAGGGTAAAGTGACCTGCCCAAGGTCACAAGGAGCAGAGGGCAGATTTAAACCCTGGTCTCCCCGAGTCAAAGGGCACTGCTCTAATCACTAGGCTACTCCTCCACTCATTATTATTATTTTTACTTCAAGACTTTTTTGCATGGTGCTGCTTTCTGTGCTTCTTCCTTTCAGTATCGTGACAATACTAAGTAGGAGGAACCACAGAAAAGCAGGGGGTTTTTTTTTGTTTTGTTTTTAAGTCGAGCCCTTGATGTGCGGAAAGACATTACGCCTGCTCCAGGCAGGCGTAAAATTTTACAGGTTAAAAAGTGCGCCTTGCTCGCATGGGGATTTTTTTTTTTTTGCATTGCAGGGTAATAGCCAATAGCCTCCTCTTCGTCCAAAATAGGCCTAGTACTAGCGCTCAGCTAGTACTAGGCCTATTTTGGACGCGCCGATTCCCTTATTGCAGCGGGGGGGGGGGGGGGGGGGGGGGTTATGGACACGTGTCCCACCGCTCGTGAAGCTGTGCGCTAGACAGGGGTGCACTTTATTGCATCACCCTGTAACTAAACAAGGGGCTCCTGAGGCAACCCTGCATCCCAGCAAACTCACTGCATGTCACAAAGGTCAGCACCAATCCGGCTGAAGTCTCATTTTCCAGATCATTTCTGACTACTGGGGCAGGCCACATAGCTGTGTGCCAAAAACGGCCTGGCCTAGTGTTACTGCCCTCGCCATGCACACACATCGCAGGTCTCCCACCTCCTTGCATAGCACAGAGTGAAACCATGACAGGCGCCACGTGTCCTTGTGGACACAGAGCGTGATGATCACCCTTATTCCAGGGGCGCGTATGGGAGGAATGTTTTAGTTCCTTTTTTTTTTTTTTTAAATTTCATGTTGTTATTGGTTTTGTTTGAAACAAAAGCTTTGGGGGTTTTTTTTGTTTTTTTACGTTTCGTTTCAGTTTGGAAATGAAATAAACATTGTTATTTCCCCGTTTAAAAACAACCACACAGGCCTAATGAAGCTATCCTGCACATGCCTGTTCTCCAAGCTGTGAAAGGCGCTTGCAGATGTGCTGTTCAAACATTTTCAGAACAAGCCTGTACGAATACGTGCAGTAGATATTATCTATAATTATTACTACAGAGAAATTACAGCTGCCTTTTTTGTTGCTGACTTTCCTACTTCTTCTATATCCAGCATGGTGCAGGTCCCCCCTAGTCAGTCCATCAGAAAATATTAATATAAGAAAAAGGAAAAAAAAAAAGTACAAAACAGTTGTTTCAGCTAAATTTAATTTTATTTCTTCTACAAAACTGCTAATCAGGTAAAGTTGTACAAGCAAGGGAAAAAAGGTTTGTACAGTTTTTTTCTTCTCTCGTAGCAGCAAGCTTTTAGTGCAAATACTGTAGACCTGTATTACAGTAAAAAAAAATTAAATTTAAAAAACCCACAAGAACGGAAATGGAAAATCACAGAGCTGTTGATTCTTTATAAAACCGAACTGATTCACCAATTGCAAACCATACGGCGATCAAACAAAGAGCAGGACAGGAGCAAAGGTTTGTATTTCAACAACCACCTTGAAAAGGAATTATTTTGCATAAGCAGAGAAAATAATTAAAATAAACAACACAAACAAAAATAAACCACAAAACCACTGTCCATCTTTTGAACAGCGAGACTAAAGGTGCCTGAAGCACACATTCAAATCATTTACTTTCAACATTTTTGTATCTGTCTTGTTACGCTCGTCTTGCCCCACGAGTAGACATCCCACCCCTTAATCACTAAACCGGAGCTATCGCAAAGGGAAATGCATACAGCTGTCTGGCTACAAACAGACCCCCTTGCAGGATGTGATGACCTGGCCCCAGGAAATAGTAAGGATTAGCAATAGATGGTAATGCGCATGGGCTTTGGAGACCACCTATGTCCTCGAAAGCTCGTGGACATCCTCATCTTTGACCTCAACAGAAACCGTCACAACCCACAACTCCTTCCAGGATCAAAAATGGCCGCCAGCACCCCATGTCACAGTTTGCTCTGAGTAGTATATTCAAAAGGGCGATCGGAATCAAAAGGGGGTAATGAAAGAGCCCTTACTTATTTCCACAGCATGGTGTATCTTCACTGCCTCTCAGCCAGACCAAGGGAAATCAGCAAAGAAAGCACTGAGAGTTCCTCATTGAATTTCGCCCTCTCCATAGGTTGTGCCAGGGGCAGTCAGAACTCCCAGGACTCTCTCTGAAGATCACCTTTGGGATTTGTATGGGCTGATTTTCTCCCAGCACAAAAAGGAAAATCAGAAAAGCTCTGGCTAATTCCTTCAGGAGCCAACACCACTGGACGCGAACTGCCCCATCATTCAATGTCGTCATCCCATGAAAAAAGAACTTGGCTCACTGCAGAGCCACTTTAAAAAAGGCCAGCCTCCTGTGTACCGTGCACCATTTAAAAAGCACTGATTAAAAACATTACTTTAACAATTTTGTTCAAAAAAAATTGTCCTGCACTTTCCTCCAGAGCACTGGATGCAGCCATTTTACTGCGAGTCTCAAACTACCTCCCACTCTCTGGATCCAACTGATTCATGCTTAACTATGAGGTCATTAATGACATCACACAGACTGCATGACCTAGGTGGATCCCATGCCCAGTGTGTGTGTGTGTGTACACGTCTCATGTACTGGTGGCTTCCTGGAGTTCTATTCTCTTTACAGGCTGGTAAGGGGATTAAGAGGGTAGTGGAGGAACCTAAACCATGGCAGCAGCCAGAAAATGAGACGAGTGGCTGGCCGCTTTACGTTCACTGGCACCAGCAGAAGGCACGTTGGGTCTGCTGCCTCCCCTTGGCTGAGTTTCTTGCGAGCATTCAGAATGGGCACTGGCAGTCAGTCAAATTCTCAGCCTAAATTAGGCCTCCGACCCCAGGAGAGGGCCTGGAAGATTCCCTAATACAGTTTCAGCAAAGGAACCCAAAAAAAAAAAAAAAAGGAAACACCACAGTACTCAAGTCATACTGTAGTATATGACCTGCAAGGCCACAACCCTTGCCAAGAATCCCGTTTCCTGCAGGACCAACATGGCCCATTGGAACTCCGTACTACAAAGCAGCAGGTCCGGGACCCAAGCAAAGGCTGTCTTACACCCCCCCCCCCCCCAATTCTGAAGGACGAGGTTGATTTTCTGCTCCTCCGCAATCTACGGAGACGCCTGTAACACGAGCCTTCCCCTACAGAGGGTCTGTGCATGGCTCACATACATTCCCATATAGAAAAACCATCTCCCCACCATGCATGCTGAGCCCGGGGATTAGCAGCACGAGATCTTTGAAAGAGGATGTAGCACAAATGCCAACAGACTTTCAGATTTGTGTGTCTGCTCTGCCTCTCACAGTAGTGATAATGCATCCTTTTTTTTTTTTTAAAAACATAGACAAAGATCATAACAGATTTACAAAAAGGTGTGGGCTCACAAAAAAAAAATTAAAAATCCCAAACTGGAACATAGTATTCTTTTAATGCTTCCATATCATAGTCCCGTCTGAAAAATACACATACACACACAAATAAATACGTTTTTAAAAAAAATTATGTTTCAGTGGCCTCAAGAAGCTCTTTAACACTGTCATAGTCAGGGGAAAGGTGGAGATTTTGGAAGAAAAACCAAATTGAAACCAAGCTGGTGACCTGCAACCCAGCACTGGGTGGTGGGGGAGGGCTGGGCTAATTTTTCTCTGACAGAGGATAAAAGGAGACGGCAACTGGAGGGGCTGGGAGAGGCTAGCACACAGAGTATCCTCCGATTTCTCCTCCCAGCCACTGCCGTCTCAGGGTGATCCTCACTGCCCTGATGGGGGAGATGAGAGCAGGGTAAGATCAGGGCAGACACAGGCACCCAGCCACCCACCCACAGCCTCCGATGGTACACCGGCCAAAGAAAGCAGATCTCTGGCTTAACACCCCCTCCCTCCCATCAACAAAAGTAAAGGAGAAGAAACAATTTCAGCTTTCCAATAGTCGGATGCATCACAAAAAAGCAAAGGGATAAGGGACAGGGTGTGTGAGGGTTAAATCGTTTCAGCTGGCTGGGCGGTTCTGTCCCAAAAAAACAAGGTCCGCACTCACCAGGACGCCTAAATTTGCTGCGGGCTATAGGGCAAGGTTAAAAAAAAAAACGACGACCACCTCTTCAGCCAGCAGAGATTAAAAAAAAAAAAATATTTATATATCACGACAGGCCTGTCTGAAACCCGACTTCTGGACATCCCCACTCCTTTTACCTATGTAAACGTGTCTTATTCTACCTTCTCCTGGCTTTACTAAAGTGTTCTTTGGAAGGAGGCTGGACAGACACACAGCTCCGGGGAGAACATGTTTTCTTCTATAAAGTGTTATTTATTTATTTGAAAGAAACTGCTAACCCCTCCCGCCCTCAGCCTAACTGGATCCATGTCCCAGCTGCCTACGTGAGCTTTCCACAACCAGGACTCCTGCGGCAGCCAGCCAAGCACGAGCCCCCCCCCCCCCACACCCTTCTGGGGTCACCTCCCGTTCACGAACTGGGGCCGTGGCGCTGCGCACGAGTCGCCAGCAATGGCACAGCCGCGGCTCTGCTCCATTTTAGTTTGGCGCAGCGTTTGGAAACGAAGCCCACGGGAAGCGAGAACGCTGCCGCGGTGGCTCCGACTTTCCTGTCCTTACGTACACAGGCCAGCGTGTACAGTTTCTAATCCAAGCCGCTGCCGAACAGAACGTGTAACGCACGCAGGCAAGCGGCTGCTTAAAACACCCAACCCAACCTTCAGATCTCATGAGCACACCCTGGTGGCCAGGCTTCCCTGAAACCGGAGGTAGGGGGGGGGGGGGGCGGAAGGACGTCACTTATAATCCCACTGGAGTGAAGAACAGCGCGTGGAGCTCCAACGCTGTCCAGCAGAAAACCTGCAGCAGGTCCTGCTCTCTCGCGCTAGCTGGCCTAGGGTGGGGGTTGAATTTCCAAGGCCTCTTTGGTGGGAGGTGAGCAGGTGAGTAGCCCCTGTTCCAGAGCCACCTACAAGAATGGCTACCCAAGGGCCAGCAGTGAAAGCAGAACTGTAGGAGGTGCAGCCAGCTCCAAAAAGGCCCCGGCAGTGATCGGCGCATGAATGGGAAGAGGCAGGAACGTATGCTCCCTTTTAGGACTGGCTGGCACGGGAGCTGCCAAAGAGACTTTATGGTCAGGTTGCCCTGGGCGTGGCATCATGGAACCACTCTAACAACATACCCACATCCTCGCACAAACGGAGCCAGCAGCCGACACAACAGAGACCCCCCCATCACAGCAGAGTGCTGGCATGACAGGAAATGCTGGACACCCTGGGCAGGTACAGCCAAACCATTTTCTCTTCCCCCTTCTTTCTCTCTCTCTGTTATTTGGCTGGAAGTTTTAAGAGGTCTTGTGTATGTGGCAACGACTGTCTATCTGGCAACAAGAAACAACTCTGCACTTGGTACCTTTTAAAAACAAAAAGACACACTCGAAAGAAAAATCAGAAATGTTCCCTTGAGCCTTCTTTTTCTGTCTGCTCTAGCCCAGCCCATAAAAAATAGCTCTCTCTGCAGCTTCAGAACGAATGAAGGCTCCTACGATGCAAGCTACTGGACATAGAAGGTGAAATGCAACAGCACGTCAAGACATCCACACCCAAGCAGCAAGAAAGACACTTGAAACCAATCACAAGATCGAAACAGAGAAGCAAACAATTGGCTTGTCCAGAAGCTTCTTCCCTCTCACCGAGCTCAAGAAATGATCCAGTCCTTCAGGCAGCTCTTAAAAATGTCACATTGTTCCCTGGGGAATGGGCTTCGCATTTGCTCGACTTACTGCCTCGCTCGCCCCATTCCTGTCTTCGGAGGCGCCTGCCGCGTTTCTCACCCCACCCTTCTCGATCCCGCAGGTCTTTTGCCCTCCATCCCATCATCAGTTCTCGCGCCGGCGCCTTTCTCCTCGAGCCGTTACAACGCCAGCAGGGTGGGCGAGTTTAAGGAGTCCGAGGACTGGTCGCCCCCGCTGCTGCTGCTGCGGCGGTGGGCCTTGGAGCACGACTCGGAAGGGGAGGCGGGCGAGTCCTGCTCCAGCACACTGGGGTAGGTGAAGACCAGGTTGGAGGTGCTGGGCGTGCTGGGAGGAGTGGAGGTGCCCACCACGGGGGTGTTGAGGGGCTCCTCGCCGAAGAAGGCCCCCGCAATGCTGATGGGCTTAATGACGGACCTCTGGACTTTGCCGTTGACGGAGGGGGCGGGGATCTCCTCCTCCACCGGCTCCTTTTTCACCACCACCCTGCTGGGCACCAGGGTGCGGAGGGGCTGCAGCAGGTTGTGGGAGGGCGGGGTCCTCCTCTCCTCTGGGCTGATCTTGCACATCGGGGAGTGGGCCACCAGCATGAATTCCAATTTATCCTTCTCTTTCTGGAGCTCGGCGATCTCCTTCTGCAGGCCCGACTTCTCCTCTTCCAGTTTTTCAGTTTCCTGCAGGACGAGAGAAGGGGGAGAGGGGGGGAAGCATTTACTTTTGGATTTAACGCACGTCGCGCTGACGAGGGGACTGAGGTGAAGGCCTGCTGGCCCCGGGTACTGAGGAATTCATTACAGCAGCCCTGCCAGCAGCACCGTACACCCGGCCGTAGCTAAGCTACAGGTTTAAACCCAACTACACGACGACACCATTCAAAACAATTAGAGTTATTAGAAGGAACGAGGCCACATACAAGCCAAGGGGGCCGATGAGTACAGCCCAAGGTTTCAAGGGCAAAGCTTTATCGACAGACTCCTGGCAGAGGCCTCACTCCTGGGCCTCGACGCTTCCTCTCCTGGACTTTGACTCGACGCGCAAGCCTTTAAGGCAGAGCTTCCCAAACTTTTAGCCAATGTGACCCCATTTTGCCACTTGAAAATTCACATGACCCCCCCCCCCCCCCCCCCCACCCAGAGGACGACCAAAACAAATTAGCCGGCTGTGGTCCCCCTTCCAAACAATCACGCATCCTCCCCTTCCCCCACACTTCATCTGATCCCCTCTCGGCCTCCACTCCCTCCAGCAGGACCTCCCCTCTTCCAGCCCTTTTCACATTCCCCCGGCTGACTCTCTCTCTCACCCCCCCCCCCAACCAATCTCATCCCCTCCCTCCTCAGCTCATCCCGCAGGGGCAACCTCTCTCTCTTGGGTAGGTTCAGTGGTGGGCGAGAGGAGGGGAGGGCAGTGGCAGTCTCCACTGGCCTGGGCACACTCCGCCCTGCCCTCCCCTCCCGGCTGGTCCCAAGCCCGACGGGGGATCTGCAAGCGGCAGCAGCGCTAGGAATGAAAGGCGGCACGCGGCCTTCGGGCCAGCGCGAGGCTTCCTGCTAGCAGAGAGAAACTCGTGCGAGGCCAGCGAGCGCATGCTGGTGTGCGCAAGTTCCACGACTAATGTTGGGAAGCCCAGCTTCACGCTCACTGCCCACACGTAACACGAGAGAAATCATTCTTTGCGGTCGCCGGTTGTATCAAGGCGAGGTGGATCCTCGCCCTGCCCTAGAGTCGTTTAGACTCTACATCACAGTTCTGAAAGGTCGGGAGAGGAAATAACTGGACACCCAGAAACCGAACTGGCGACTCGTCTCCTAGAAGTGGCCCCTGTGGCCCCTCCGAGTAGAGGCAGAGGGCCAGAATAGTCTTGAAGAGGCTGTAAAGCTATTGCTGGGAAGTCCTGCGGCGCCCGTTGCAGGAGATGCGCCGGGAGCTCAGATCTCTTTACATGAATCGGCGGGTGGAGGGGCGGTGCTCACGCGTGCGCAGCTTGCGCTGCTGCCGCCGGGGGCTGTGCCTCTTTCCACGGTGGGGAGTGGGAGCGTCTCTGCCCGCGCTGCTCTTTTTGTGGTGGGGGGTGTCCGGACTGCCGCGGCCCGTGCTACACCCGGTCTTGCTCACCGCTCCCGCTCTATACATTTACAGTGGAGAAGTTCCTACTCTCTGCACTTTCCATGTTCCGTCTTAACTTCCCGTTTCCTGGAGAGACACTATTGGCCAGCCCGGATTTTTTTTTTTTTTTTATGGGCGTTTTTATAAAAACTTGCAGTGCAGTGCACTGTGGGAATTGTAGTCCCTGCTTCTTTCATTTGAAAATCAGCCCTGCAGGTACTGGAACATGTCGGGGGGGGGGGGGGGGGGGGGGGGGGGGGGGGGGTCTGGGCAAACGTCTCCTTCCAGAGCACAGGTCACTTGGGACTCTCTCAGTGCCTTCCAGCAGAGCTCCTATTAGCATTTCTCCTTAAGAGCAAATGAATTTAAAAAGGGCAAGCAGAAGCGGGGGGGTGCAGAGCGTGAAGCCACCTACCGCCTGAAGCTTGTCCGTTAGCTCCCGCCGCCGGTTTCGACACTTGGCGGCCGCCAACTTGTTCCTCTCTCTCCTGATCCGTCGTTTCTCCTCCTCTTCTGGTGACAGCTGCGAACAATTCACAAAACCAAAACGGAAAAGTTTAGCTTTCTAAAGGTCCGAGTAACATTTAACCAACCACCAGACCGGGGAGGGGGAAAGTAGGGCTGGGAGAGGTGCCCCCCCCCCTGCAGATTACCCCAGTACCCTCCTCTGCGCCATGCGGGATCCTCTGTGCTTATCCCGTGCTTTTTAAAATGCATTTATTTCAATTCAGCCGGCAGTCTGCGTTCTACACCAGCGGACCCCCTCCCTCAGAGACAGACCCTCCCCCCTTTCCCCAACAAGTTCTAAAAAGAGTGACACACACAACCCAGTGAAAGCAGCTGCCATCCCGCACTGCCGCCCCCCCCCTGCCCTCTCCCCGAAGCACACCACAGTGACAGCCGTCCCAGCCTTGAGCCTTTCGGGTTGGAAACGCAGGGGAACAAAATGACGATGGGAAGCTGGACAGGGCTCGGAGGGCGGCAGACAGCGCTGGGGGCACCGCCTTGATGGAAGACGCCTCTGGCAGGAGAGGCTTCCAGACGCTCTGCTACACGGGACACGCCCGCAGACAGATGCAAGAGGCGCAGCAGAAACCGCCTGGACGGGTTTTAGGAGCAGGGAAAGGGAAAGGCTGGGTGTGCTGCAGGGGGCCCGACGACTCCCAGCCACTACAGCACGGTGCGGCGCCGCCTGCTCTGGTTTCTCCCCTGGGGGGGGGGGGGGGCGGCCGCCGGCACCTGCAGGACGTGATGGGGAGAAAGGGAGAGGACAGGACAGAGCGAGAGGTGGCGCACAGAGGAGAGGGAGAGGGAGGAGAGAAGGGGACACCTGCCTCTTTGTTGTGCTTTTAAAGGACAGCTAAAAAAAAAAAAACCTCTTAAACGTAGGGCCCAGCTCCACAGCGCCATCTCCTGGCCAGCTGAAGGGCTCGCTTCTGCCAGGTTCAGAGAGAGCCGCAGTCATTGCCCCTCAGATGGACAAGCGGCAGTGTAAGGGAGTGGATGTCCCACCGTCAGTATCGTCATCCCTGCCAGGCTGCCTACGGTAATGATTCTATTTAAATAACCCCCCCAAAACCTCATTCCCCCTCGTTTCCCCCCTCCTCCCCTTCAGGGAACTGGAAGGGAAAGGGCTGATGATGGAGCGGACAGAGCACAAAGCAGAGAAAAATCTGCTTTGCTCCCTTAATGTTGATTAGCATTGTTTAAATATTGGCAGTAGCAAAAAAAAAAAAACAAAAAAAAAAAAGTCACGCTGTTAGATGCCACTCAGTTAAACGTCAGATGCGGCTTTTACTGCATTAACATCGTTTTAAGCTAAGAACCTCCCCATGCATCTTTTAGATAATTTGCTTATTTTTAATTATTTGGAAACCAAACCAATTTGTGACCCTTGAGGACAGAAGTTAAAAAAAAAATCAAACTTGCAGTGGACGCTTTGCTTCCAAATGCTTTACAGTGACTCTGGGATCTGGTGGTCTAGGACCCCAGGCCCACTGCCCGGTCCCTCTGCCAAGTTTCTGATCATGGCTGAGAAATCCCATGAAAATCCTGGGAATGTGGAAAGATGCAGGGGAAAAGACAGAAAACGTGGATGTCCACCGGAGCTGGCATCTGTGCGCCTCCACCACTGCTCGCAACGCACTTATTTTTTCACGCGCGCTCCGGCGCCCACTTTTGGATCGCCGCGCTGGCCGCCTGGCAACGGGAAGCTGGCTCTTTGCTGTGGTTTACCTGCTCATCTCGCCGGCGCCTGCCCACGGTGGTGCCAATGGTTTTGATGACCCCAGGTCTCTGGAGGGCCGTGTGCCCCGTGACGGAGGCCAAGCTGGGCAGGGGGTGGCCGTAGGGGTGAGAGCGAGCGTAGGGGCTGGACATCGAGGTGATGACCGTGGGCTGTACCATCCACTGCAGATCCTGGCTGGTCGTTATGGCATTAATGGTGGGGATGAAGGTGCTGCTTGAGCCGGGCATATCTTGCCTGAATTTCTGGTGGAAAGCAAGGAGAGAAAAAACAAACAAACAACTGGTCAGAATCCAAGTCACAGTGCTTCTCACGGGCGGGTCGCACATTAATGACATGCAGCTTTGCTAGGGGCCAGCGACAGTCATTAAGCCATGCAATAAAAATGTATAATCGGACACTCCTGCTTTCCATACTATGGAAGGAGGACCTTACTGATTGTTCAGAGGTAGCGGAGGGTTACAGCTTCCCAGGTATCTCTTATCTTATGCACAATGAATGCGTGACTGCATGAAATTACAGGTAAGGATCCATTTCCTCCAGGTAGATACCTTTGGAAGAGGATGTTTTTCTTATTTTTTATGCAATAAGAAGCAATTTATTTTATTTGGGTATTTATCCCAATTTGGGATGGGTTACAAAGAAAACAAAGCATATGCATTAAACGGACTTCTTACAGACCACACATAAAATAAGCCATGTAATACAGGCACCACGAGATATATACAGCCTACCTACTCCGAACCCTGCAGCAGGGATGGTGCTACATGCCCGGACAGACACCCAGTCCTGACCAGACACCCTGCCGGGATCGAGACTGGCTACAGACTTATGTGGCTCTAGGAGAAAAGTGAACCAGTGCCTTTTGAAAAAGGCGCAGACATCACAGCAAGGGGTCACATGTCGGGTTTTTTTTGGTTTTCCCACTTCCTGCATTCTGCACCATCAAGTCTCTAACATGCTCTTTTGTTGCCCCGAGGCAGCTGGACACGGACAGATCAGGAAATAAGATGAACAGCTTGGCTCCCATGCACATGCTATAAAAAAAAAAAAAAAGAGAACCAGGGAGGCAGCAAACGGGAGGATTCTGAGAAGAGGGGAAAACAAATTCACTCTCCTGGAAAAACCAGACAGCCCCTGCAGCACTCGGCGGGAGAGGCACTCAACGGGGGGAGCGCTGCGAGACGCTCCCATAACTCTTTTGTGGCTAAGAACAGGATATGCCAGCAAAAAGGCAGAAAAGCGTGCGGCAAAAGGGTTTCAGATTCCCAGTAAGACACCAGCAACCTTCATACACATGGCCAGTGCTTGCAGTCATGGCCAGGCACACTCTTTTCACCACAGGAAAACAACATGAGGTGGGTCGAGGCTCCAGATCAGAGTTCTAATCTCACTTCCATTTCTCCCTTCCAGCAGGTCACAGGGAGAGCATTTTGCCACAGAGCAGCAAAGTCTGTGAGCAGATCACTCCAGGCGAACTTAGGGGTGGAATTGATTCTGAAAATGCTCGGGTAACTGGCCGAGCACACGCACAAAGTTACAGCTCACGCGTACACTTGCTTACATGCATACTTATCAAAAAAATAAAAAATGTATGCGCTGACTCCACCACCACGCGTGGAACAGCGTGAAACTGGGCTACGGGTTACTGCAGGGAAGTGACACTAATGTAGGGACACGCATACCTTTTTTTTTTTTTCGTTTTTAGTGCACACTAAAACGAACCGAACCAACCCCCTCCTCCCCCAAAACCAAGTGATAGAAACAAAACCAAATATTTTTCAGCTGCACACTCCTACACTAAAATGTCTGGTCCGAGGGTCAACGGGCTAAGTCATCTTCCGTTTACTCTTTCAACATCAGTTTCATCTTCTTGTTCACCGTTTCACACGTTCCCAGGAGAAAATGAAAAGGGCCAAATTCTGGACAAAGGACATTCGCAAGGGTGGAAAGGTTTAGCCGAGGGAGATGAACGAACCTCCACGGTGTTAAAACGACTGAATGGATGCCGAGTGGGGAAAGGGCAGGACTACCGAGCATCCCGGTTTCCAGCGAGAGAGAGAGAGAGAGAGAGAGAGAGAAAGTAATCCTTGCGTGCCAGGGCCGGGTGGGATCTGTGGTCCCTGCTGCCTCCGTCTGGTCAGTACTGTCGGACCCACAATGCATCAGACAGGGGAGGGAGGCAGCGGTCGCAAAGCCAGGCCTGGCCTTCGGTCTCCAGAGACGGGGGTCCTGTGGCCGTTCTCGCCAGAAATACAAACTTAGATTGTCAGCCCTCTGGGGATAGGGAAATACCTACAGTACCTGAACATAATCCGCTTTTGAAGCTGCTGAAAAAAAAAGCACAAAAAGCAGAATATTAAAAATCTAAATAAATAAATAGATTCTGCTAAAAGCATAGCAATCGAATATCAGATCCAAGCCCTCCTCCCTGTCCCCTTGAAAGAGTCTGTCCACGAAAAGAAACGGCTCTGGTCTGATGCGCTAGAAGCCATGAGCTGAACACATCTTGACCTTTTGGGGATGGGAGGTCAGTATCCAAATGCAGCTGGGTCTGTGTTAACAAGCACCACGCCCCCGACGCTCGCGAGCACACACACACAAAATCTTTTGAATTTAAGTGAATCCTTAGTGATTTTTTTTTTCTTATCATTATTACTATTTCGAGGTCATGTTCTGAAAAACACTTCCAGGAAGAAAAACACAGAAATACGAGAAGAGCGGCGGTCTGTCCCCCGCTGCAGACAGGGAAGGGCGTGACCCATTGGATGGAAGCCACAAGGAGCGTTGCACAGCAGCGTTGACAGGGCAGAGGCAGGCTCCGAACGCCGGGAGCCCCGGCACACAGCAGCGCCTCGATCAGAAGACACGGGGAAACGAAACGCCGGGCTGAGAACCACCAACCTACCCGAAACGAAGCCTAGGAGGGGAGCCACCCGGCTCATCTCCAACGCTCGCGCACGACAACGCCGGGGGCGGCTTATTCTCCTGTCGCTGCATCCTGCAAAGGGGACCCCCCCCCTCGCGCGGCCGACGCGAAGTCTGCACCAGGCGGGTGCAAGCGAGATGGGAGCGGCGCGCGCCACAGAGGACGTGAAATTTCAAAGGCGATCTTGACGCGCAGCGCTAATTTCTAAAACGTTTTGTGTGTCTGTGAGCATCCGTGTCTTTATTTTTTTTCAGATTATAAGGGTAACGCGCAAAGTTGCGATCCTAACTCTCAACTTGTGCGCCTCTCCAAAGTCAGGACTCGTAACGTCCGGCACATGCATACTCTGAGGATAAAGGACACGGACACATCATCCACCAGGTAGGGCGTCCCCCCCGTGGCACTTCACCATAAAAAAAAACGCCCAACACCACACACAAGCAGGGAGCAGCTCGCGGGAAGAAAGGAATCTACGGGTCAAGGTGCCACGATGTGAGGTCGAAGGAGAAAGATGCGAGAGTAAGGTGCCACAAAAAGAGAGTATAAGGGAGAATCTGGAGAGGGCTCGTCAGCGTGATACAGCAGCTCAGAAAGCAGGCAGTATCCCGGGCTGCAAAGAGAGAGCTAAGCACTAACAGAAAGAGAGCACATGACCTCTGGTCAGACCCCCAGGCTGAATACCCCGTGTGCTCTTGGAGACTTCGAGGGTCGATAGTCAAAAGATTTGGGTGTTTAATATTCACTTTTAACTACATAAATCTGACCAGCCAAAAGGCTGCTCTCCCTTCCCTGGCTGAACTCTGTCTCCCACGAACAGTCGTGTGTGCAGATTCAGCCGGACAAAAAAAAAAAAAAGGGGGAGGCCAGATTGATTTTTTCAAATTCAGCACTAAGCACTTCATTCTGTCTGCCTACGTGCCATCTCACTATATCTGACTAGAGACGTTTTCTGTGGTTAGATTTAATCAGATGGCCAGCTGCAATTTTAGAAGAGCCAGACATGGCAAACGTTCGGCGGCAAACCGTGCATCAGCACTACGCACACTGCAGCACGCCGGCCGTGTCGGAGGGACAACCCTGCACATGAGCCAATGGGCAGAGAATTGAATGTGGATGGGTGCGGATGGATTCGACTGGGACACAAGAAGGAAGGATCAACGAAAGGGGCAGAAAAGACAAACACAATGATCAGGAATATTGGCCGATAAGCCGTTTCATCTGAGAGCGAGGGGTGTGAAAGGGGGCAGGCAACGCCGGGCGCATCTTGGCGTCAGAATTAACGCGGGAGTTGGAAGTCATCCCGCCAGGTCTAGTACTCAAGAGTCCTAGCGGCCATACTGCTCCTGGAGAAAGATGGGGTCTTGGGCTAGGCTGGGACACCTTGCAAAGGAGCAGCAAACAAGATGTATCCAGAGGAGGCCTGCCAGGCCTTCGAAGCTCAAATGGAACAACATCGTTTCTGCTGCGCCTTTAAAAAAGGTCTCACAAGCTGCCAAGGCTCCAGCCTTCGAGGTAATTTGTCCGAGGACATTTGCAGTAACGAAGTGTAGAGGCGTCTTTGGAAAAAGATATCCAACTGTTAGAGGTACGAAAAAGAGCCACCAAAGCAGCCAGCTTATGCAGAAACATTATCCAAGCTAAAGCCATTTCCCCTGGGTGGGAAGGAAAGAACAACAGAGCAGACGATTTACGGTCATTAGACTGGAGAAATATTCAGTGGACCCTACAGGGCTGTCCCAGGAGCAACAAGCAGCACAAGTGGGCATCCTCCGAGGCTAAAGGGAAGAGTCCACCAGTCCCAAAGGAAGGCATTCCCCGTCTCCTCAGAACAGAAAACGGACGGCACATTCTGCTGACAGAACGCAAAGCAAGCCTCAAGGTGTCCTCCTCCTCCAAGTGCCTTAGGTAAAACTATTTTATGATCAAGGCACGTGTGGAGCTGGGGAGCCCCTGACGTCCCGGTGGGCGCGCCTGCAGCGTAGGGCCTGTGCTGGGCTGGGGGAGTCCCTCCGGGTGCTTATGCAGCAGTGTCATGAGCAGATTTAACTTTATTCCAAAGGTTTGCGTCCGCTTCTAATTTAAGAACGCTATGAAAATAAAATCATTTTAACTCTAACAACCCCCTCCAGGCAGGGCACAGATTGTCAAATGCACCGGCCGGGTTAAAGGTCCGCGGCTCTGCCTCTGTCCGGTGAAAGTTAACTGCTTCAATGTAAATATTCTTTTTGCTGATGGTCAGTAAATGTACTGGTGGTTGGCAGGCACACGCCACACACACGGCGTTCTTCTGTCAGTACAGTCATTAAGTGTACAGTAAATTCTACACGTGTTATGAGCACACCAATGTGCTGAGTGGGCTTTTACGGTTTGAACAGATGGCCAGTGACGGATTTAGGATTTTGCTGTACGTAGGCACTGCTTGTGCCAGCCCCCCCCCATCAATCCCTTCCCCCCACCCCATAAGCTCGGACAGCAGAGGAGACGGTCTAAGGCACAGCCCCATGGTTTCCTGTGGCAGCTCAGGGGTACATTTCCGTGGCAAACAAGTATGCTCACCTTTTAAATCTTGTACTTTATTTTACATGATAAAAAAAAGTCAAAAACCAGGGGAAAGACAGAAAAGGATAGGACAGGACTACATGGTCGTCAGTGGAGGAAGGCGTCTATTCCGGCACCGATGCTGTTCCGTGCATACAGAAACGAACGGTCCAGATCTCGAATGGCGCGGTGCATTCTGGTTACCTCATCTCAAGAAGAGGTGCAGAGAAGGGCCACAGAGGGGATTAGAGAGCGGGAATGTACGAAGAGAGACTCAAACTAGGCCTCTTCAGCTTGTAAAAGAGGAGGGGAGGATAGGCCAGAAGAAAATAAAATAATGAAGAGGGGAACTATTATTCTCTGACTTAACACAGTGTTTTCTAACTTTTAAACAGAAAGCACAGCTACATTAACAAAAATGGCGTATGGCCCACCGAGCTCCACGATGCAGGCAGTGTGGACACGGAGAGGACCGATAGGGCCAAAAGCAGAGCTAGGGAAGCACTGAAAGCCCCACCAGTCTCTTCCAAATTTGAAGAGAAAGGGAGAGAAGGGAACAGAGACACACGTGAACCCATCACGCTGGTCCGGCTCCCTCTATATACAAGTGCAGAGGGAGGGAGAAGCCAGGGTGGCGGGGGCAGCTGCACGTGGCTGCCAGAGCTCCTCCCACTGCTGCTGCTGCTCCCAGCCCTCAGCCAGTCCTATCCAGTGCTCAGCATGTACTCCCCCCCCCCCCCCCCCCCCTCACTCAGCCTGGGGAGGTGCTATATAACATGGGGCATGGCCTGTTAATTCCCATATGCTCATGCTATAGCAAGGATGGATCTGAGGATACCCTTCAGCTGAAATACCTACCACGGTGATTTACAATACATCGACTCCAAGCTCTCAGAAGGGAGCTCCTACACGTTTGAGAACCACCATTGGTGCCTCTCGCTGCTGTGAGGTGCTGCGAGCAGAGCCCAGGTGCTGGCCTGGATCCGAGCATCGGGCAGTGGTGACTTTTCCGTGGCGCACCTGATCGCGGCTGATGGCACAGTGGTTGGGAAAGTTTGAGGCCATCAAAGTATTTGTTCACTTTTGGCAGCCCCTTCAACATTCGGGAATTGCTTGGGCAGGGTGGAAGGGCTATTTTCATAATGGCTCTTTCACAGCCTGAGAGATTAACCCACACATAAAAGTAGCTGCCTTAGCCACAGAGGAAAAGGGAGCAGAGGCAGGACAGCGAGAGAGAAGAGGCATAAGAACATAAGAAAATGCCATACTGGGTCAGACCAAGGGTCCATCAAGCCCAGCATCCTGTTTCCAACAGTGGCCAATCCAGGCCATAAGAACCTGGCAAGTACCCAAAAACTAAGTCCATTCCATGTAACCATTGCTAATGGCAGTGGCTATTCTCTAAGTGAACTTAATAGCAGGTAATGATCTTCTCCTCCAAGAACTTATCCAATCCTTTTTTAAACACAGCTATACTAACTGCACGAACCACATTCTCTGGCAACAAATTCCAGAGTTTAATTGTGCGTTGAGTAAAAAAGAACTTTCTCCGATTAGTTTTAAATGTGCCCCATGCTAACTTCATGGAGTGCCCCCTAGTCTTTCTACTCTCCGAAAGAGTAAATAACCGATTCACATCTTACCCGTTCTAGACCTCTCATGATTTTAAACACCTCTATCATATCCCCCCTCAGTCGTCTCTTCTCCAAGCTGAAAAGTCCTAACCTCTTTAGTCTTTCCTCATAGGGGAGCTGTTCCATTCCCCTTATCATTTTGGTCGCCCTTCTCTGTACCTTCTCCATCGCAGGAGATAGAGTGAAAAGGGTGCTGCGGCCACTGCCCTGAAGACTCACATGGGCTGGGGTAAGGGACAGGGAGGGCCGGGGCAGAGGGCTGAACACAGTGCCCCCCCCCCCATGTTAACCTTGCCCCCTCCCCAAAATTCAATTCTGGTTACACCCCTGGTTCAGACTAAATGTACAAGTTTGACATTCTCTGTAAAACACATCAGGCTTGCTAAAGCATCTTCATGTCCGACCCGTGCATGACCGGCGTGACCCTGCCACAGCGGCTGCTGTGCTTGCACTGGACCTTTAGGACGTGGGCTAATCAGAGAAGTTCCTTTCTCCTGCTTCTCACGGCAAAATGCTGCTCTGGCCTCCAGACCACTGCTTCTGGAGACAGAGCACAGGAACCACCCTCACTTCTGCAAGATTTCCCCCTCACGCTCTTTGTTTGTTCAAGCCCCCAACCTATGCCTCCTAATAATCAGATCCAGTGCCACCCACCTAACCCCAAGCCATCGGAGATAGCACGGATCATTCCCGTCTTTCGTTTAAAACCTTGCTGCTTCCAAAGCAATCCTGAAGGGTTTCCTGCTCTGGCAATGCAGAACGCAGGACTGCCAAAGCCCCAAATGCTTCCAGCCTGACCTGCGGGGAGTACCTGAAAATCTGCAAGGAGGGTGTGAGCAGGTCACGTATTCAGTAGCACAGGGCAGAAAGGCCCCAGAGTGTCACTGCGACTAGGAGAGGGGCTCTTCCAAGCTGGGTCAGAAAAGCATGGACGATAAAAAGCCTCCATCTTGAGAGTTTTTACCGTTTTAATGAAAAGCAAAGTCCTTTATTTAACCTGCAGCAGTCTCTTAATAGATATGGGAAGATCTTGTGGGCAGAGACGGGGGTGGTGAGAATAGCCCCAAGTTAAGGGCAGTCATGGATCAGCTTTGAAGCTTACCCTGACCTCTCCTGTAAGAAAAACCAGAACGGTGCCCCGTGAACCATCCGCAAACCTTCCTACAATCTGGGCTTTTCCCTCCTTTTTCGCTCTCAATCCCGTCCCCGGGTCCTATGGACCGGCACGGCACCCGCTGCGTCCTTATCCAGGAACGGCCAGGTCCCCGGACCTGCCAGCAGGGGGCAGCACGGGAGCAGCTCGGCGCCGGGCTGGGGCTGGCAGTTCGTTTCCAGGAAGAGGTTTCAATAGGAGGAATGTCACAGGCTGGTACTCCTGGCACAGATCACCAAAAGGGTGCTCGTCTCCCACTCTCTCTCTCTCTATTAAAAAGCATTACAAAAAAACAAAAAATAAATCTGTTTATTTGTAAAGTCACTAACAGGAAAATAGTAAAAATGCGATGTTCCCTGCATAAAACCGCCAAGGCAAGAAGTAGCTGATGTAAACATGTTATGAAATTAGCTCAGTTTGTGTGAAGTGTGGGGTGTGAAGGGGGATTGTGCAATGTTCTCTCTCTGCTAGCAATAAAACTTGTCGAGTTATTCCATGGAAGCAGGACGCCTCTGCTGTGTTTTCCCATAAAGTTAAAAGGGAAAAAAAAGGGAAGGGAAGGGGGGGGATGTTAAGAAAAAAAAAAAAGTCTCTTTTTAAAACCGATTGAGCAACTTTTGTCAAACTGCCACAGCCACAACAGGAAATATCTGGCAGGCTCCCAGCTCCGGCTTTATTTTAGCCGCCCCCCAAAATCGTAAAGTGCTGGGGTAAACAGGCGCGAGACACATGGGGGGAAGGGTTTTCTCACGTTGTCTGCCTCTGGCGGAAATTCCTGAAATAGCATTCGGGAAGTTTACGAGAAGAGGGAGGCCGATCTGGGGCTTGGCAGCGCCAGCCTCGGCGTCGTCCCACCGCTGCCAGAACATCTGGATGTCAAGGCCAGAAACAGTCGCCCAAACCCATCTCTGGACTCTGCATTTTTTTTTTTTTTTGCAGAACAGATCACGTCAACTGGGACGGGGAGCTTAACAATTGAAAGCTTGAAAGAAGAAGGAAACAAAAAAAAAAGGGATTTTGAAATCACCCTTCAGCCAAACACAAACCAACAAACAGCTTTCCAACTCTGTGACTCAACACAGAAGAAAACTTAACAGGCGAACGCTTCTGACACATTAATGGTAAAACACTCAGGCTGAATTACGAGCTGACTCTTTTAATTACGTTTCTCTTCTCACCCCTTCCCCCAAACAAAAGTTATAGCCACGTTAGCGAGAGGGGAACTCCTCCTTTGATCTTAAGCCTAAATTGGACGTTTCCTGCCCCCTCTTAATATTTTCATCCCCTGCCACTGACCTGACGAAGGGCACTGTCACCCTCCCCTACTGGAGCCCTGTGGAAGGGGATGCTATGTGGAGCTGTGGGAAGCCCAGGGGGGGGGGACCTTTCGCATCCTGCCACCGAATTATCCTGCCTGCACCATTAGTACGGATACTACGGCTGGCAGGTCCCAAATCGTTTTCATTATTGCCGGGTTACAGGGGCCACCTTCCCACGCATGCTAGCCTGGAAGAGAGGAGCTGCAAGTCCATCCTCAGGCTTGCATGTTTATTGAGCTGCAGCGCGTAACTGGTGCAGGGACTGCCAGGGGGCGCCTCATTATGGCGGGCACACACAGTTCTTCCTCTCACGTTGTTTTGCAAAGCCCTCTGATCTGTCTGTCCTTCCTCTTGAAGGCCTCTGTATTAAAAGATCTTCTTCCATTGTGCAGCAGAGGTCACCGGTTCAGAGGAATCGGGCAGGCAGGATCCATGTGGATCCTTGGATCGTGGTCCCTGCAACTGACCCGAGAACCATGGGCTCAAGGGCCGACACATCTGAGCTGCGTTTGAACTTCTGACCTAGAGCCGAGCGGCTCTGATGCTGGGACCGTTCCCTCGCAAAGGATTAAGGCGCTCAGGTTCCTGATCCAAAGCAGGCTGTAGTCCGATTCCAGCAGTCAGTCTTTCCTTCCTTCCTTTGCTTGGTTTCGGCATTTCCAAGGTTGTGCTCTTCAGGAGGTGAACAATTCCCCAACCCAACTTCCTTAAACTGCTAAACGGGTCACGGGAGCTTTTATCTGTAACTTATCTTAAGCATACAGGCACCACCTCCTCCAGCCCAGTAATTAAGCAAGAGAGGGGGAAAAAAATGCCTGCCATCCTTTTCCTAGGAAAGAAAAACAAAGGGATGGTGGAAAAGGGTGAAACTCAAGAGAGAGAGCTGTAAGGACAGCAAGGGGCAGGCAGCCAGAGAAGCTCCCAGCACAGAACAGAGCAGACACTGCAGCCCTCCCCGTCTGCACTCACAGGGAGGAGAGGGAGCCCTGGCCAGTTAGGGACTGGGAGCCGGGGAGAAGCGAAATCTCGGTGTGCAGCCCTCCCCTTCTCATTCACAGGGAGGAGAGGGAGCCCTGGCCAGTTAGGGACTGGGAGCCGCTAGATCCCGGTCTGCAGCCCTCCCCGGCTCATTCACAGGGAGGAGAGAGAGAGAGAGAGAGCCCTGGCCAGTTGGGATTTATCTCAGGTTGCAGCCATGCATGGAGGCAGGGTTGTCCTTCCTGCTTCCCGTCATAGAGTCAGTCTGTCCCCTTTCATTCCTGTCTGGGGAATTCACCTCTGCCACCCCCGGCCACACACCTTCGGGTGCTGATTCGGGGCTTTCTAGCAGGCCGCCCCCACCTCTCCCGGGAGGCCCCTTCCGTGCTGTCATCTTTACGTCAGGCAGGAGAGGGCTTGAGAGGGGAGCAAGCGGTCCGGAGATTTGCAAACTCGTTGTTGTGCGCTAGATTTCAGGCTGAAAGCGCCTGCATGCAACGTGCATGGAGACGATTACAAGCAAGTCACCTGGGATCTACACGGTTTAAAAGTTCCCTCGGTTCAGGTGCACCTTCTTCTCACAGTGATGCAAAAGAAAGTGGAATTTCTGCCAATAATAGTCCAGAAATCCAATAAATTCCTTCCCGACTCGCAAAAAAAAAGCGATCGCCGAATTAGCATCAATCAAGTGCAGCCTCAATAAACCCGAGCCCGTGGTGCTGCCACGGAGCCGCCCGGCGGGGGCATTCCCGAGACTCCCGGCAGGATCCCCCGGCTCCTGCTCACAGACCGGCACTGCAGGAAGCCGAGTCCCACCTCCGGTGCTGGGGGTGCTGCCGTGCCGGCGGAATGCCCCTGCGCCGCCCGCCTCCTGTGCATTTGCTCTCGGCGAGGAAGAGAAACGTGCTCAGACAACTTCCGCCTCCCTCCGGGGCCGCTTCGGAAGCCAGAGGCGCCCGGGAATCCCTCCCTCCCCTCGCGGGAGAAGCCAGAAACCGGGGCGCCGAGGACTTGGGATCACATTCAACCGGTCCCAGCGAAGAGCCTCCCCGGAGCGGGACGCACCGTGTTGGGACCCCCCCCCCCCTCCCGATCTCTCCCCACCAACCGGACCGGGAAGCAAAGGAAAGGCCCGGCACCCCCGGGGCTGTAGGGACTCGGCCGCCCCGGCCGATCCGCAAGAAAGCGGGGCCCATCCTCTGCCCCGGAGAGCGGAGCCCTGCGCCCAGCCTTACCTAGCCGGGCAGCAGCAGCGGCGGCGACGTGGCTCGCTCCCTCCCTGCCTTCCTCTTGCAGCGCCAGAAACGCGGGTCTAAAGGTGCATCAGGGCGTGGCGCCTGAAACTTTGCATCCGAGCTCCCGCCGATCTGTCACCGCACGCCGCGCAGGGAAGTAACAACAACAACAACAATAACAGAGTGACTTACGCTCCTAGCACGCGCACACACACACACACACACACACACACACAAAAAGTCCCAGGAAGTTAACCCAAAAGTCCGATCCAGGCTAGCACGGCCTTTACCTGAACGCCGCCCGGGGAGCGCGCGCGGAAAAGGGTCGGGCGAGCTTCTTACCTGGTGGACCGACGCGGCCACGCAGCCGCCGCTGGAGTAGGACTCGGGGTGGCCGGGGGAGCCGCTGCTGCCACGGGACGAGCTGTCGAAATTCCCGGGGTAGTCCTGGTACATGATCCGGGATGGATGCCAGAGAGAAGAAAAAAAATGCCAAAATTTCCTCCCTCGCTGCACACTTTTTTTTTTCTTTTTCAGGTCTTCCAAAAAAATCCACGCCAATCAAAAGGAAAAACAAAATTTAAAACCCTCTTCCTGACTTTTTTTGTGGGTGAACTTTAATATGTAAAAATCTTTGTCATAGAGCAGTTTTTCGTTTTGCTTTTAAGCAGGAAACAAAAAGGTTTGGCTTGAAATTGGAAAAGAAGTGAGATCCCAGGATAAAATTAAGTGCCAGGGTATTGGTGCGTTTTATTTTGTCCCCCCACGCAATACAGAAAAAGAACAAAATTAAATGATGACTGGGTACAAACTTCCTGCGGATCTAGGGGCAAACTCTTGGTTCTACGTCCTCCGACTTCTTGGTTAATTAAAAAAAACAAAAACAAAACTCTTGTTCTCTTGTCAGCGAGGCCTTTAAGCCTCCAGTCCTATTCTGATTCGCTTTGATGACTCAATAGAGCACTTTGTCTCGTACAGACAGTTTCTCAATTATTCCTCTTCGTTGCCTCTCTTTTCACCCTCTGCCTTGTGATCCGTTTCCCTCTTCCCTTGTTCCAGTAATGAATAAATAACCACTTTTTTTTTTTTTTCCTTTTTGGTCGGTATCCCGATCTCTGGCTTCCTTTACTCTGCCTGGATGAGTCAGTGCAATGGCATTAGTTCAACTCCACTCTTATTATCACCTCCTCCCGGGCAGCCTACCCGTACGTCAGTCCCGATTGTACCAATCTGCGCAGGAGAACAGGGAGGAGCCGCCAGAAAATGCTCCTCGGTGCCGGCATCGGCCCCCGGTGTCTTTCTACAAGTGGGTGGCGCCTCCATATATATATGGAGGCACCATATTATTATTATTTTTTTTGCTCTTAATGTCGAAGAATCAGAAATGACAACCTTCGCTTCTTTTAGAGGGGGAAAAAGTAACCGCTGTTACCCGTCTAAACCCCCGCTTTTCCTTTGTCTCTTCCATTGACGCATGTTGCCAAAAATGGTCTTTTGCGTTATATGACGCGAGTGCGGGTTTCCTTGGCTAAGGTGACGTCATCAGAGAAGGGATTCCCTTTTTTTTTTTTGGTGTACGTTTAAAAAAAAAAGGGGGTGGGGGTCGACCCAGCATGTCCCCGGACAGAAACTTGACTTTAATGCTGCAGCTTGCAGCTCTGCTGTCGTGCTCCTTCCCCGTGTTTACATGGCCGTAATATTTTACCGAATCTCTAGTCGTGTCCCAAACAACTTCACACTACAGAAGCTAATGTTCCTAGAATTGATTTTTAAATTGAAATCTACTCTTTCCACTTTTCAGGGGAAACCCATATATTAACGCCTTACTCAGATTTGTAAACCTTGCCTCGCATTTTCCCATGGAAAGATTAAAAGCTACCTTAGGTATAGGAGGCCACCAATCACGTCTGAAGTATTCGGCATCCTCTGTGGATAAGTGCTGAAGTTTGTATCTTTCGTATAATTAAAAAAAAAAAAAATCAGCCTGAACGCAAGATAGGAAATTGCTTTACAGAAGGGGCGGAGCATGAAGCTTTTCCTACAAAGTTTTCGAGAAAGGGGCGGGGCCTGGGATGCAAACTCGAACAGAACATTTGATTCTAAGACATTTTCCCCTTTGATTCTTTGTGACGTCACCCAGCAACTCCATGACCGGTAAAGCCTAAACGGTGGGAGAACTTCTTCCATTCACCGCCACCGCAGCTCACTTTCGAGAAAAGCGAATGGCTTTCCGGTTAGTTGGAAAGCTGGAAGCCTTTTAAGTCCGTGGCTAATCGCTGGCCGACATAAATGGCTTGCGTTTGAATGATACATTGCAAGGTAATTTGTCCCCTGTAATTGCCTCCCCCCCCCCCAAAAAAAAAGTCAGAAAAGAAGGTGTTGAGTGTTCTGCCCGCTTGCCCGGAGCCCGAACACATTACAGCACGCAGCCCGGAGGTCACGGATGCAGGCGGCGTTACGGAGACCGTGAGCGCTAGCTGTGCGCGAGGGCCCCGTCACCTCCGGGATTTTAGCTGCAGGTGTCCAAAAGACCCATTGAGCAAGAACGAGCTGCAGCAGTAACACCGACTTGTGTGCATCGTTCGTTCACAGTGGGGGGAAAAAAAGGCCGCCAGCTAGCGCTAGGCACTAGAAAACGGCCCCCAAAGCACCGCCGCTTCCCCTCTCCTTCCCTTTGTCTGAAAATAACTCCGCCCCCGCATTTCCCTTCCCCGCCCCTCAGGAGAAACCGCCTGTGCCGGCGCGCGCCTTTGGGCGGGAGCCGCTTGTTTCCTCTGAAGGGCGACGGCGGCAGGGGGGTTAGGAAAGCGCCTGTTCCCCCTCCCCCTCCCTCGCACGTCCCGCCCCCTTCCATGGAAAGGCTCGCGCTCCCCCCCACCCCCCCCGAGGTATTCCTGAAAGGGGGCACGTGCGGAAGCCGAGGCCGAGCTTGACGGAATGTACGAGCGTAGAGTTTTCCTTTCCGCTTGGATGCAACGCGCCTCGAGCTACCAGTGAAAAGGCCCGCGCTAAATGCTAGAAAGAAGGAAGTAGTCAGTGTCCAGCGACTCCTCTGTCTATGGGGAGCAGCCCGAGGGCTTCCCT
Organism: Rhinatrema bivittatum; assembly: GCF_901001135.1. Taxonomy (NCBI): domain Eukaryota; kingdom Metazoa; phylum Chordata; class Amphibia; order Gymnophiona; family Rhinatrematidae; genus Rhinatrema; species Rhinatrema bivittatum. The sequence continues at coordinate 23,639,387 of NC_042617.1, read as the reverse complement.
GGTCCCTCTGGCCCCCATAACCCTCCTATCTCTCCCCCTGCCTCCGCACCCCTTTCTTCTGCCCCCACCCCATTAGCCTCTCTTTCTGCCCCGGCCCCTCTTGCTCTCTTCCTTTCTCCCCCTAAGCCTGCCCTTCGCCCACCACGCCCATCAGGGGCAGGAGAAGAGCCGTGGCGCCAGTGGCCGCTTTCTCCTCCTCTGTTGCCTGACCCAACTGCTTTTAACCGGGTGGCTAAACAGAGTCCTGGGCAGCTGGAGGATGAAGCTGATGAGCCTTCGCATCCCTCCTCTTGCCGCTGAACAGCTGCTGCCTGCCTGGGCTCTGGATCTCCAGCACTGAATCTACAAAAAGGGCCAGATTTTAGTTGTGCCATGGCCCAGCCCCTTCCCGCGCCTGTACTATCAGTGGAGAGACAGACGATCATCAGGTCAGAGACTAACAGGCCGATACAGTACAGAACCCACGATTGGACGCGCGTTTTCGACGCGCTATTACCCCTTACTGAATAAGGGGTAAAGCTAGCGCGTCCAACCCCCCCCCCCCCCCCGATCCTAATAGCACCCGCAATATGCAAATGCATTTTGATGGCCCTATTAGGTATTCCCGCGCGATTCAGAAAGCAAAATGTGCAGCCAAGCCGCACATTTTACTTTCAGAAATTGGCGCCTACCCAAAGGTAGGCGCCAATTTCTGCCGGCACCGGGAAAGTGCACAGAAAAGCAATAACCCGTGGCTGTCAGCGGGCTCGAGAACCGACCCTGGCAAAATTGACCGTCGGCTGTCAAACCCGCTGACAGCCGCCGCTCCTGTCCAAAAAGAGGCGCTAGGGACGCTCTAGTGTCCCTAGCGCCTCTTTTTACCGCCAGCCCTAATTTAAATATTTTAGTTTACCGAATCGCGCGCACAGAACACTGGCCTGTGCGTGCGCCAGGAGAGCGGGCACTCTCCCGCGAACGTTACTGCATCGGCCTGTAAGAAAGTGTGAAAGAGACATACAGAAGTAATCTCATTCGGGGAGTCCTCAGCCGGACTATGAAGAATTGTCAAGCACACCCGTTTGTTGACTTCCTCTGTTACATCTTAGTGCAAGAAATAACGGGTCGATTTTAAAACGCCGGCACGCGGAAATCCCGGCAGATTGCTGGGCCGAGTACGCGCTGAGCTCATTTTCAAAACAGTCCGGCCACGCATCTGCCGGTACGCGCAGAAGTGCTGGCACAGCAAAAAAGGGGTGGGTTGGGGCGGGCCCTGACCCCGGGAAGCATTACACCTGCTCGGAAAATTACGATGGCATAGGTTTAGAGGTCGGGGAGGAGAGGGGGAAAAGGGAGGAAGGTACGGTAGGGGGATAGGAAAGTTCCCTACCAGTCCACTCCAGTTGGTAGGGAACTGGTGTAGGCCCGATCGTGGCACCATGCGTTTTTAACTAAAATCCCTCCCCTTGCGCGTGCGAATCGCAACCCACCCGCACATGCTCGCACCAATATAAAAAAATCGGGCACACCTACGCGTGGGATACATATTTATAACATGCGCACGGCGATGTGTGCATGTTTATAATATCGCTGCATCCATGCGCGTGGACACACGCGCATCCTTGAAAATCTAGCCCTAAGAGCACAGTTACTACCCTTGATAGAAGGCATGGGGGTAACCTGCATGGAGCGGCAGCTGCTACCATGAGCAATTTGTGGGGCAGACTAAATGGACCATTTGGTCTTTATCTGCTGTCATTACAATGTTCTTGGTAAATCTGAGCGATATCTTGTAGTCAACATACCCTGGATTAATAATAGGATGGTCACTGATATCCCCAGAATCCAGGGCACCCTCTTGATCAAAAGCTCTACCGAACCTTTATCACGTTTATCCCTGACAGGGAGGGCTGGCTGGCAGTATGGGATGACAGGAAGCCTGCACTCCCAGTCTCCGCGGCTAGCCCTCCCTCGCCTATGCTGTAAAGGTGGGGCGAAGCATCCTCGCCATGATCCCATCCTGCTGGCCTGCCACTACTCTGCCCATAGTATTATGCCCCAAGGAGCAGGAACCTGAAGGAGAGGAGCCTGGAGAGATGGTGGAGGGAAGATGGGAGAACATGTAGAAGAACCTATGAGAAAAGACGGAGGGGAGGAAGATATGGAGAAGAACCTGCGGCTCCACAAGGATGAAAAAGGAGATACATTTAAGGAAGATGGGGAGACGGACAAGTAACCAAGGGAGATGAATTAAAAAAAACCTGGAGAGCAAATAGAAGTTGGAGAGGGCAGGTAGCGAGAAGCCTGTTTTGGGGGGAGGGGGGGTAGATGGGGAGGGAATTTGGAAAGAACAGGGGGGATGGGGGAAGGAGTAAGAAGGGGCTGATGCTCCACACCAATCGGCAGTTCGAGTTTAGACTGAATCCTTGATCCGTCTGTGCGCATCAAGCATGAAATTCGCCAGATTGAAAACAGGACAAGTGCGTATCCTGTTCTTAAGCAGGACACAGGGACAATGTCTTTAAAAAACAAATAAAATAAACAAGGGCTGACTGTATGAAGCCGGCGACCTGGCTGCTCTGCTCTGCGGAAAAGGAATCCCATTCGGAGAGACAGGGGTCGGAATTTGCACAGCTTTGAAACTTGTGAGCAGTAGCAGCAATCGGCGAGGCCTCATCCCCGGCTGTCGCAGCCTTCCTGCATTTCTCCTGATCACTCTTACTGGATTCATTTATAGTGCATTTGTGATCAGCTTTAGAGCGCCGTGCTCCCTTCATAAACATTAGGAACTGCTGCTCCAGCTGCAGATGGTCTTGAGGACGCCTTTCTGTTTTTCTTGTAACCAAGCCCTCGAGCTTTTTTTTTTTTTAAGCCTATGTTCCTCTTGCCCAGGCACAAAAGCTTTAGAAGTTAATGGTGGCCCATTTTACCTAATTGCACTGTAGCACAAGCAAGGAGACCTATTTGATTTCTGAAAGCAAGAAATAAAAACAAATTTAGCAGAGGGAGACTGCACTTTGGTGTGGAAGGAAGTGGCGCAGCAACAAAAAATGTTTGCTTTGGAAAAAAGTTCCAGATGAGACAGGCATCGTTGAAACTGCACTCGGGTTTGAAAGATTTGCATACTGAGAAATATCACTCCACACGCTGGAAAAATAAAAGGAGGAATATTGCCGGAGATCTTAATTACATTGCTATTGGGATGTTACTGTGCTGTTCATCACAAACCTTTCAGTCTATTCAATTCATGTGCGTACTTTTTTTTCACCTAGTGGAACATTCACTTTTATAGCATGGAACAATAATGTTATTAGCATCCAAAAAAAAATCCATGTATCCAAATGTGAAGATAATCTGATGTTGCTGGAAATTGAAGCAGTTGAAATATTTTATAAAATAACTTTTCTTGGAAGTCAGTTTCTTCCATTTTTTTTTTTCCAGAATTTTGAGGCATATAACTTAAAATTGAGATCTGCCAAATCTCGCTCTTAAAAAGATGGGAGTCACAAGTCTGTGGAGACGAGTGTACAAATAATACAGAGCAGCAAGCAGTCAAAAAGAGGATCCAGAACAAGGGGACAATGCATGAGGAATGGAGAAGATAGACTGGGATAGTGTAAAGATATATTTAGTCTCTGTTTCTGATTAAATCGGGCTTAGCTCTTCCATTGTGCTCTCTCCCTTTGGGAAAGACTCTTTTCAGGACGTCTCTCTCTTGTTTGGGGGTGGGTGGGTGGTAGAATGATACCCTCCAGCCATGTAACGAATCCACTGCAGCTCTGTGTGCACTGACAGCACTCAAAATGTAATTCACATGATATTATTAGTGCTCAGGTATAATCAGATCTCCAAAACACGGATCTTCCACATGGCCTCATGTTAATGTGCCTGATAAATGATCCTGTCCTTGCCCTGCAACCTGGGTTGGGCTGGTCTTTTTGTACTCAGACAGGAACAGACCAGACAGGCGTGCGTGTTGCTTCTTGCTAATTTTTTTTAAAAGAGTTTGTTGCACGATGCCACAGGCTGTGCACATCGTACCAGCGAGAGCTGGAGCAGCAAATTCCCTACAGTAACATAACAGTGTCCTGGGGGAGACATGAGACCTGCCAGAGCGAGGAAGCATTTCATGTTTGACAACTATGAACCATTCCCCTTTCATGCTCCCCCTCCGTCACCCCCCAACCTGTAAAAATGAATATTTATATAGCAACATTCATCGAAATCACATCCCGGTGTTTTTCTTGCGGTTTAGTACTTGTGTAATGTCCGTGCAGCCGTGAGTACAAAAAGACCAGCCCAACCCATTCTCGTTGCAGAACCGGGGTGCTCGGGTTAGCAGGGGGACAGTCGGCTGTGACCTGCAAAGATTTACTCCTTTTCACCATTCTTAATCTTTGCATGGCTCCGGATTTCGCGGCGTAAGTCATTGTTTAATGAATGGAAACACTTTTTGTTTTTGCCCTGCAGCTGACTTTGGGATTCCAGCTCAATCCGAACTGTCTTCTGCCGGGCTGTGGTGCCATGAGCCTTTCTGGGGGGTTTTTTTTCGCCCTGTCTTTTCTCCCTTTCCCTGCTCACTTAGCCCAGTCATGGCAAGGACAGTCCTCGGTTGGCAGCCATGCACCAGGAACCCCTGCGGTCCCGGAGCCGAAGTTCGTCCACTAGGTGTCGCCATTGTGTGATGACTGGTGCTCCCTGCCTCCAGGGGCTGCGAGTGCTGCTTCTGCAGCGTCCCCAAGCCTCGCCAGCCCGGCGAACGGAAGACATGAATCAAACCTGGGTTCCTCCGCCTGGAAGCGTTCAGTGCTGCCACTAGGCCTGCCCAGTGCGGTACTTTCCTAACCGCCCCCCCTCCCCCCCCCCCGGTACTCCTTCCTGAATGGGAAAAAGGTAGTGAGAAAGGCTCCAGAGGAGGCTGTGCAGCAGGCCGGGGATGGGCAGGAAAGGCTTGACACCGGCAGGCGGGGTTGGCGGAGATGCCCTGCAGAGACAGCGGTGCCGGCTGCCTGTCACACTTCCTGCGATTCCGCGGCAAGGCCCGGATTCTGCGGCTGTCACTGCCGGCAGGGAATCACAGGAGACTGAGGGTTGTCCTTATGTCGTGCTTCTCGTGTGAAACGGGGAAGAAAAGGAGCCAGTTTTGGCACGTCAGCCTATAACGATGCAGCACGAGCTGCAGTCACTTTTGTACACACACGCACACAACCCCAATCCACCACACCACACCGCCCTTGGTACAGCATTTTTGTATTGTTTTAGCAAAAGGGTTATTTTAGGCCTGTTTTGGCAATGGATTTGGATTTCAGATTTAGTTAACTCGACTTCCCAAACCCAAGCTCAAGGCAAGTTAAATTCAGGTACAGCCAAGGGCGGATTGTGGGAAAATAGTGGCCCGGGGGATTTTTCTCCATATTGGCCCATGGGTACCCAATTACATATACAATATAATTTACATATATCATTTACATATATATGTACACACCCCTATATTTCGGCATGGTCCTCCCGTATCAACACAGTACTATTTGCCAAAACTCAAAGAATAACAACCCCACCTATGAAAAAGAATACCACAAATATTACACCAGAATCTAAAATATCAATACACCTCCTATCAGGAAAACAGAACAGGCCAAGCTACTACAGATCCCTACAGAGAAACCACATGTTAAAAGAATGCTTCATCTCAGTCTTTGCATGCAGAACACAAATCCTCACCAAATACAGAATAAAGCCACATAAAGTATAAATAGAAATGTGCAGACAAAACCTAAATTGTAAAACGTATCACGCCAGACTCTATACAGTGCAACAATGGAAAAACAAAAATGTCACCATTCCTCATGAAACAATCAATAAAATCAAGATATATAAATCATGAATCATAATTATAAAATCATACTAATAAAATAATTTCAAAACAGCTGATGAATAGAATATCCAATAATTAAAGACTCAAGCAAATTTTGAAAACTTTACCAAACACCAATAAAATATTTCAAACAGCAGACACATCACATACTACCCAATAATTAAAATGGTAGTCAATCAAGAAAAATGAACTTAAAAAGCCACCTTTACTTACCCTCTCCAGCAGTTCTCCTACTCCTTTCCCTTGCAGGCCACACCTGAAGCAGCAGTAGCTCCTGAAGCTGTCCTCACGGTCCTCTTCCTTAGGGACCACAACCAGTCTCTTCTCTCTCTCTCTCACACACACACACACACACCAGTCATACCCTCAAGACCAGTTTCTGTCTCTCCCACACCAATCATCTCCCCAACCAGTCTCTCTCTCTCTCACACATACACACACACAAGCACACACATACCAGTCATCTCCCTGATCAGTCTCAAACATACACACGTCACCTCTCTGGCCAGTCTCTCTCAATCACACAATGCTCTCGCTCCATCTTACACACAGGATTTCAATCACACATATGCTCTCTCTATTTCACTTACACACAAGCTCTCAATCACACACGCCCTCTCACAGCCACAAGCTAGCCAAAAACATGCTCCATCTCTCTCTCTCGCACACATACATTGACTTACACAAGCACCCTCCCTGACTCACATATAGACCACACACACATACAGAAGCACCCTCCCTGCCTCACACACAGAAGCACCTTCCCTGTCACACACAGAAGCACCATTCCTTTCTCACATATACACACAAGCACCATTCCTTTCTCACATACACACACAACACACACACACACACACAGAAGCACCATTCCTTTCTCACATACACACAGAAGCACCCTTCCGATCTAAGAGCCCCAGATGAACAGCTGGTCTCCAGCGGCGGTTAGCTGCACCGGTGTTCACTTCTTTGGCCCCCACCTGCCTCGATTTTAATTTCTTCGGCCCCCGCCGGCTTGGTCTCCGGCGGGGGCTGGCTTGGAGGCGCCCATCTTCTTTTTTTCGGCCTCCACCGGCCTTGATTTTAATTTTTTCAGCCCCCGCCCGGCGGAGTCTGCAACCCACAATATTTGATGGAAAGTTAGCTGCACCTCAGAAGATGTAGCTAGCTTTCCCCGGGAGCGTTGGGATGCTGATGCACGTCCTGATGCTCTCAGTCTATGTGCGTAAAGGGCCCGAGTAGCCCGAGACATTCCCACCCCACCGATAGTGACAAAACCCCTGGAGGTCTCAGAAGATCCCCTCTCCCACCCCTCTCCTACAATCTCCTGAGGCGGCCAAAGTTATTGCAAAGGAAAACATGAGAATGTTGCAGGCCCAGCCCCATGTTCCAATCCTCCCTGCCTTGTGTAGTAAAAATTGCCCCACTGAACCTCTTTCTCCCACAACCCACCCTCCCCCGGAACCCTCCCAAAATACTTACTTAAAGTTCCCCGGTGGCTAGAGTTTGCCAGAGCACCCTCTGGGCCAAAATGATGCTGGTTAGCATGAGGCAGGCCTTTGCCCCACCACGTGACAGGGCAAAAGTCTGCCTGAGGCCAGCCAGCGCCATTTTAACAATGTCACAGCTGAACCCGGATACCTAGGGGGCGCTCCTGCCAACACTGGACATCAGGGAACTTTATGCAAGTCTGGAGTTTCCGGACAATGGGCTAGGGTGAAGGGACTGGGGAAGCAATATTTACTGCACAGAATGGCAGGGTTTGGGTTGGGGCCTGCAACTTTTAAATCTTTAAAAACATTTTTTTATAACTTTGGCCACCTCTGGTGGTGGCGGGGAGGGTGTGTGTGAGAGGGGGGGGAGGGGGGGTCTCACCAGGCTCCCAGGGTTTTTAAATTGACACAGGGGGAGAAGCTGGCATCAGGATGGGGGAGGCCACCCTCATGCAGGTTAGCTAAGCTGCAGTACTTTTCTCATCAGTGTTTTACCACCGGGAAAAATGCTGCAGGATTTACTGACCCGCAGTACCAAAAACCTCAGCTTAGTGAATCCTGCGGTAATTCTCCCTGTGGGGAAAAATTTCATGGCTTAGCAAATGAATCCCTAAGTTTGCTCTTGAGGCAGTGGAGGGTGAAGTGTTTTGCCCCAGGGGGGTCACAAGGAGCATCAATAGGAGGAGCAGGAAACCTGGCTTCCCTGGTTCTCATCCCGCTGCCGGTCATTGCATCATGGTGTCCCCCAACGGGAGATGCTCTCGCCCTCCACCTATAAGGAAGGCGCATCCTGAGCTCACAGCTCCGACACCGCACTTGGATCTCAGCCACAAGGCTGAGAAGTGATCTAGGTCAATCACCGGTGCTCTACCAGTGACAAAGCGTACAGTACTGCAGAGAAAAAACTAGTTCAGAAGGAGGTGCAGTGCACTAGTTCTCTCCAATGAAGGACACGAACGTGCCGTACCAGTCCAGTTAAAGGGACAATGCCAGGGTTGGTGAATACATTTTGTTATTCTACTCTTCTTTCTTGTCATCTGTTTGGTTGTACTTTTAAATTTCTTTTAGCCTTGTTATGATTGTATTTAAAAAAAAAAAATGTAAACCTTGATGCTGTTGCAGAGATTTCATGCCTGTGGTAACATGAGAACACAGGCTCCCACTACTGCAATATCAAATTTAAAATGTATTTTTCCAAAAAGAAGAAGGAGCGATTATTTTTAAACAGATGCTTTAAAAAAAAAATCACAGCCACCAAGGGTCAGTGGTCATTTGCAATAATATTCTTTTAAAAACTAAGAGGTCTGCAGTAAGCCTTCTTTACAGTAACTTGTCGTACAGTATCTCTGCCTAACGTGAAGCAGTCAGTTTGTTTCCCCAGCGCCACAAACCCCAGCATGTCTGATTAAAGCTTTCAGTAAAAGTAGGAGCAGCCTCTAGGATGTTCCAACAAAAGCTGATACGTTCAGGAAAAGAGACAACTCAGGATTACCAGATGGCTACATGACTTCGGTATAATAAAGTGTCAGGAGTAAGTGGGAAAGAAACTTCCAACACGGTTGGCAGGACACAAAGAGCAGCCCAGCCTTTGGCTTAACCACCTAACAATCCCTCCGCCCAGATCCGGCCTACTGCAAAAATCGATTGCTCTGGCAACCTGCATTAACCTCACCGTGGCTGACAACCGGAAGAAATGGTCCCTGCTCCTGGAGGGGAGATCTGACCAACATCCCCCTGAGAGCTGCTGACCCATCATCACCTACAAACCGCACAGTGAAATAGATGCGGGTGGAAATTAGAGCTACACGGAGACCAGCAGTGGCATGGCAATGGAAGAGAAAGGCAATGAGGAAAGATCGCCGAAAAACAGCCGCCATGGGCGGCCTCCAAGGACAGTGGGAGCAGCTCCCATCGGAGCCGTCTTGCTAGTTTTAATCTGCTGCGTCCACAGTGAATTTACAGTTGGAGTTGCCAGCCCTCGAGCTGGACTGACGCGCAAAGGGCGGGAAGGCTGAGGCAGCATCACTTTTTTCACTCAGGTAAACAGGGCCTGTTCGATTTATGGCATGAAAAGTTAAAGCTTAAATTTAATACGCAGATTGAATGGCGACCGATGTCACAAAATCGGCAATGGACGTGCGCTCTCCCAGCGCCTGTGCCCTGTCACTATTTGGGCAGGTAAGGTTTGAACTGCTTGCAACCACCCGTTTTGCCAGTGTAAAGAACTATGAGAGTTTAAAGCTAATACGCTTTGGGTTAGTTTAGTGAGCTTGAATAATTTAGTATTTGTTTGTAAGTATTAGAATTGTGTAAGGAACCGCGGCACCCAGCTGCTTCCTCCCGGCCACCCGACTTAGCAGGACGTGGTTCCTTCATCCCGGCAGAACACCACCATTTCACGCACACGGACACAAGAACCCAGCAATGGACACCCTAGGCGCACGTCCAACTACACACACTACGACTGCAGATGCCTAAAAATGACGTCACCCACCTTGCTAATTAAAGTCTGCTCAGCCCAGCCCGCCTTGCCTTGGCAACAGGTCTCCCGAGTGATCTGCTCCTCAGTGCAAGTTGCTTCTGTTGTATTTGTGGCATTGTGGACCCTTGGTCGCAATGGATATGACTCCGCCCATGGAGAGGAGCCCCGTGGGGAACCACTGCGATGGGCTGACATAGCTAGCAGACACAGTATGGAGAGTCTTTATTGTACTGCTGTAGATAGATGGTGAAAGCAGGAAGGTGTTGCGACCGTCGCTGCCCAATGTCTCCACTCCACCATCTTTACCTCTGTGGCGACTCCCTCCAGGTCTGTAGAACGGCTGGCTGCTGCAGCGTCTCCCTGCCGTCTCTCTCCGGGGTCCCCGGACCAGCCCGACGCTGCAGATCCGCCATGTTGCCTGAAGCCTAGGGCGTGCGCGCTCCGAGTGACGTACCAGCAAGGGCGCGAACCTCAGGGTAATCTGCCACCGGCCCAAGGATCCACTCACTACTATCTCCGCCTACGGAATACATCAGATTGCGACTCCTATCTGATTGCTCCTCCCATTAACATAGCGGATTATGACAGATTGCTAACTCCATGGATCTGGCTTGACTCCAGGACCCAGCAAAACTCTATGGATTTGGCTTGACAGCACTGACCCAGCTATCTCCATGGATCTGGCACAACTCTCGGCCTTGCAGGCCATACCGGGCCTGGCCCTGCGCATCTCGGAGCAACAAGATGCCTTGGAGAAACTTACTGCAGCATTTCATCAGCTACACATACAGAAGGTTCAAGGCATAGCTTCCAACCATGAAGGTCAGTTACAGGAGGTAACTTTGAAGACTGCTGTACCACTGGCAGCTCCAATCCGTTTTTCCAGAGAAATCCAGAAGACCCAGGGCTTTTTGAACCAGTGCTGCATGAACTTTACAACCATCTTTATTTCCTACGGCACTCTCTAAGACCACCTACATCCTTTCGTACTTAGATGGTAGAGCTCTGTCATGGGCAACCACCTTGTGGGAACGCAAGGACCCCATTTTTCAGGACATAGAAGGATTTATGGACTTGTTTAAATCTGTTTTTGATGACTCTGCACGAACCTCTGTTGCCGGTTCTGCTTTAGTGGACCTGAAGCAAGGTAGAAGATCATTGGCTGAATTCACCATAGAATTCAAGACTCTTGCGGCAGAACTCTGCTGGGACCCCAAATGTCTCAAGACACTCTTCCGCAGAGGCCTGGATACCCATTTGAAGGACGAGCTGGCCGCTCGCCAGACACCTGACTCCTTGGACGAATTAGTAGCCTTGGCCACTTGGATTGATCATCGACTCCGGGACAAGGTGAAGGAACTCTGGTCTAAGGTGTTACCTGGGTTGAAACAGGCCAGTGCTACCAATGCACTTCGGATGTTTCCAATAACTTCCACTGCTGATACAGATGAACCAATGCGACTTGGTCATGGACGCTTGACCTCTAAGGAGAGAAGATTTTGGAAGAAGCGTGGTCTATGCATGTACTGTGGTCAGTCCGGCCATGATGTCTCTACATGCTCCATTTTGTCCAAAAAACAGACGGGCCTAAGTCCTGCAGGAGGACTGTTCTTAGGCCTTACTGCGTCCTCTCCTCCACTCTCTCTCCCAGTCTCCTTAACCTACGGATCAGTTATGGTTCAGACTCCTGCCTTGGTGGACTCAGGGGCAGGAGGCAACTTCATTCTCAGATGTCTAGTGGAAGACCTGAGGAGTCCTTTTGTCAAATGTGAAGATCCATTATTGCATTATAACTTGAAGTGGGTTTTGGACGTTTCTCTACATTGCCACTTCCACTGAAGATCTCTGTGACGTCCCCAGCAACTTTACCCATTGCTGCTGATATTCATAATGCTTTCAACGTTCACCTTGGCTCGAAGGCGTTCAACATCAAAATCCGTATTCACTGATCATAATTTTAGAGTATCTCTGTCACGCTTTTTCAGAAGATGTGCCTGAAGAGCCACAGCACATATGGACCCGAAGAAGATACTCTAGGCAACTAGCCAGTCTATATCCGCTGGCGATGCCATCAACTCTCATCCAGCAACATCTACTGGAGAATCACCAGTTGAAGTGGTTTCTGGATGTTCCCTATCTCCGCCACTTCCACTGAATCCCTCAGTGATGTCCACAACAGCTCATTCCATTACTGCTGATATCTACAAACAAAATTCTTCCAAGACTCAAGATCCACCTGTCATCGTTGCAGAAGATGACTTAGAGATCAAGATCAAAGAGATTCCGGATGTTCATGTAAGAGGCAAGACTTTTGAATACCTTCTGAGTTGGGAGGGTTTCGGCCCCGACATAATCTCTTGGGAGCCTCAGACCAATATCTTGGACAAAGAGATGCTTCGTCAGTTCCACCTCGTGCATCCTTCAAAATCTAAGCCTGGTACCTTTGAAGGGAAGTACTGTTGTGACCGTCGCTGCCCAACGTCTCCACTCCGCCCTCTTTACCTCTGTGGCGACTCCCTCCAGGTCTGTAGGATGGCTGGCTGCTGTGGCGTCTCCCTGCCATCTCTCTCCGGCGTCCCCGGACCAGCTCGACGCTGCAGATCTGCCATGTTGTCTGAAGCCTAGGGCGTGCGCACTAGCAAGGGCACGAACCTCTGGGGCGTGGTCATCTGTCACCAGCCCAAGGATCCACCCACTATTATCTCCGCCTACGGAATACATCAGATTGCTACTCCTATCTGATTGCTCCCCCCATCAACATAGCGGATTATGACAGAAGGTAAGGCACTGATCCATGAAGTGCCAGTACGTTCAACAGGCTCAGAAGTATAGTCTCACCCAGATGTTCACGATAGGCGGGAGCCCGCAGTGCGGGTAACGCTGCGGCTGGTGGGTGGAGTTGGAGCGCCGGATTGTAGAGGTACTCACAGAATGAAGGCGTCTTCCTGGTGGTAGAATGGTGGGACCGAAGGTCCATGGTGCATGATATAAGGGAGATAGGCCCTCGAGGAGCGAGTATCCAATAGTCCGATATCCTGTAAAGTAGAATAGAGAAAAGACCCCCGAGGAGCGGTTGTCTTAGTTAGTGAGGAACCCCGAAGGGAAGTTGGAAGCGAGAGACCCCTGAGGAGCGGGTGTCCAAAGCTTCTTACTGGAGCTAGGCCCTTAGCGAAGCGGCGTCTAAGTGTGCAGCTTAGAGCAGTCAGAGTAGCGAAGCAAAGTCTTTGCTAACTCAAGGTGGTAGCGGAGGCGGAGGCTAGTTATACCCGGAGGTACTGATGTCATGCGGTGGGGCCGCCCCCGAGTTTCCCGTCATGACATGTATTTGAGCGTAGGAGGCCACGGAGTGAGCATGGTGGTTGGGGACGCCCATGCTGGTTTGAGAACGCTGAGGCCCTCAGCACTCGGCACCGGAGGCAGCCATCTTGCCCAAAGAGAGAGAAAGGGGAGAAAAAGAGGTAAGGCAGAGTGGTCACAGCCGTCTGCAACCGACGGACGCAACAGCTTCTCCCTGCGTTGTTTGCCCATGTTCCTGGTTCCTTATCTTCTGGTGTTCCTGCCCTTGTTGTGGTTCTGTATCTTAGTCTGATTGCCCTCTCTGGTTCCGGTCCATTGTGTTAGTCTGTTCTTGCCTTCCCTGTCTTGCCCCATCTCCCCTGGCTTGATTTCCTGGTTTGACTTCGACTTGATTTCTGACCCTCCTGATTGCCCTCTGGACTGGACCCCTTGCTTTGGACCTGACCTTTGCCTGTCTGCTGCCTATCCCGACCTTGGTTCGTCTACTGGATTCTGCTGTCTGCCCTGACTCTCGCCTGGACTTGCTCTCGTCTTTACCCCGGGGACCCTCCTAAGTCCTGCCAGCTGTCGGAACCAAGGGCTCAACCTGCAGGAATAACAGTTGGTATAGGTAAAGCCCTATTCAGCCCCGTCCGGGATTCATCTGCCATTGGTCAGTGTAAACTATACAGGCTTGCCTACCAGGTTGTGTCACCTGCCCCGCTGCACAAGGATCCACACCTCTAACAAATTGTGACTCTGCAGAGGTCAATTGACCTAAAAAGGTAAGAGTATTGGTTCCTGGGCAAATAGTCACTAGTTTGATTCCCACCTAACCTAGTCTCTTTTTCTGTTAAATAGATAACTCCCCACCCCCAACCCTTGGTAGGAGGAAAACTTCAAAATATGAATCAATTAGCGATTTTGCAAAACATATATTTAACTCTGATTTTAGCGATTGACTAATTGCAGTCTTGTTGATGGTCATTCACAAACTAATATAAGTTACCTAGTTATCAATTTAAAAACCTTACAGGTGAATTTTCAAAGGAGTTACGCATGAAAATGTAACATGCTATCATAGCAATTTTCAAAAGCCCATTTACATGGCTAAAGTGTTGCGGTCTCCACCGCTTCCCCTCTATCTGCTGTGCTCAGGGCTCACCTCCGTTGGGGGAACGCCGCTCCCGCGGCTCCACTGGGCCTTTGGGGCATCCGCCATTGCTGGGTCGTCCCGCTACTGCCACACGTGCATTATGGACGTACGGTCGCCGGAAGTCTGGCCCAGCCTGGGTTAACTACGCCACGCCCCAAGCCTGATTTAACCGGCGTTCATCTGCCTTCTCATTGCCTTGCAACGAGGGTCGCTACTGTTGGTAGTTCTTAGTTGCGCTTCTGCTGTTCTGCATTCCGGTTGACCTCAGCTTGTTCCTGACTCCGCTTCTGCCTGCCGCCTGCCATTGACCTCAGCTTGTTCCTGACTCCGCTTCTGCCTGCCGCCTGCCATTGACCTCAGCTTGTTCCTGACTCCGCTTCTGCCTGCCGCCTGCCATTGACCTCAGCCTGTTCCTGACTCCGCTTTTGCCTGCAGCCCGCCATTGACTTCAGCTTGTGCCCGACTCCGCTCCTGCTTGCCGCCAGCCTCCGACCTTTGCCTGCACTTGAGACTGCTTCTACTGGCTGCCAGCCTGACTTGGGTTAGTCTCCATTCCACTCACAGCCCGGTCCAGCTCTTTTGCACGCTACTGACTCCAGTCCTGCCTTCAGCTGGTCACAGTCTACGATACGCTACAGACTCTGTTCCTGTTACCTGTCTGCTCCGCTCCGTGGCTTACTACAGACCCCGGGCCTGCTCTCTACTGCTTTGTTCAGCAGGCTACAGACTCTATCTGACTGCCCCGCTCTCACCGGGCCTTCCTGCTCACTGCTGCTGGACTCTGTGGGTTACTCTTGTCCAGGCCTTTTCTATAGAGACTGTTACTGTGCTCCTAAGTCCCAAGGTTCTAGGACCCTATGGGCTCCTCCTGGGGGGTTCCTGGTTCCCGGGTGAAGACCTGTGCCTGTGGCCCCGCCTCCCGACCTACTCTACCCAGGGTAGTTCGGCTCAAGGGTTCACACCTGGACTGCAGCTTCCCAGACTGCAACATAAAGTGAATTTAGATTTGTAAAACCCAGTTTTAAGTGTGTAAATACTTTTGAAAATCAGGCCCTTAGATTTCAAAAGACAACAAATAATTAAAGATCCTTACATTGAGAGACATACCTACTCCATAATCAGCTTTTAAAACTTTAGCAAGTTCATAACATTAGAATACAGACAGAAGTCCAGCAGTGAGTTGGGTGCTAGCCATTCTTTTGCACTGAAGACAAATGCTTATTTTTTATTGTTTTTCATATTTATGTTTTTAATTAGATTTTTATGTTCCTTTTGAGCATATGTTGTGAGTATTGAATATTGTAAATGTATTTTTTTTAATTCGCCAAGAAATAGTGATTGACAGTATATACATTTTTTAAATAAAATAAATAAATATACCTGTTGGTGAGAGATTGTATATGTGTAGTCGAGTTTGGATACACCAGATTATGCATTGGGGATGATTGTTATTCATGCCGCGATCCATTCCTTGACAAAACGTCTACACCTAAAGATAAATATGATTTGTTAGTACATACTAAAGATCTTATAGATACTATCAACCAGGTGAACACAATTATACATACTGTTCTCCAAGTCACAACATGTACAATAGAATAGGTTATTATTTGTGCTTCCCTAACTTGGTTCCTTTGCTGCAAGGCAGTGATATCTTACCCAGCACCATTTCTGATTATCATTCAGTACAGTTAAAACTCTCTTTTCATACCGATCGGGTGTTGTCCTTTTCGTGGAGACTTAATACTAGGGATGTGCATTCGTTTCACCCGTTTCATCCGTTTCCTTTACAAGCATGTAATATGAAACATATGAAACGATTGCACATCTAATTGACATGTAATGGGAAACGTATGAAACGAATTAAACAAATGAAACGAATGCACATCCCTACTTAATACCTCCCTAATGGGTGATAAACAGTTTCAAACTTTAGTTCAAGAGGCCATTAAGGAAAATGACATCTACATCCCTGAGTCAGAGTCTAAGCCTGCTCTGTGTTGGGAGGCCTGTAAAGCTTACCTGCATGGAAGGATAATTGGCTTTTCCAGCTTTCTCCATAAGGAAGAGAAAAAACAAGCCAATGCTCTCATGGGCAAAATTCGGGCTTTGGAAAGTCTGCATAAACAAAATGGTTCACCTTGAACATTGAGACTTTTAGAAGCAACTCGGAGAAAGCTCCAATCTTTAGAAACTGATAAAACTGGTAAAAATTTGATGAACATGGTGATAAGATGGATGTGTTTTTAGCTAGAGCTGTGAGGAAATGGGCTAGTAAGGCCTATATTCTCAAGATTAGGAAGTCTGATGATGCTTTCATTTCTAACTATAAGGAACTAGAGCAATCATTTGTCAGTTATTTTACAGATTTATACATGGACTCTGTTCATGTGTCCAAAGAAGAAATAAAAGAAATAACCACCTTCTTGAATAGTCTAAATATGCCTAAACTTTGCCAGTGTCAGATTGAAAGGCCTATGGAGCCAATTTCTATGTTAGAAATCCAAAAGGCTATAAAAGCATTATCAGGGGGTAAGAGCCCTGTCCCGGATGGCTACCCTGCAGATTAAAAAAAAAAAAAAAAGTTTTCAAGAATTGGGACCTTTTTTATATTCTATTTTCAGTTTGGCTGGGTTGGCTGTTTCCTTTTTGAGAGATATGGCGGATGCTACTATTTTTGTTATTCCTAAGCCTGGGAAAGATGTTGAGGATCCATTTTTCTTCTTAACTCGGACATAAAAACACTGGCAAAGATTTTGCAAAAGAGGTTAGAACAGGTCCTTCCTAAACTGATTCATAATGATCAAACTGGTTTTGTCAAGGGTAGGGTTTCTTCTTTCAATACAAGGCAAATATTTAATATCCTACATTTGGCTGAGCAAAAGGGTGCCTCAGGTCTTTTGATATTCTTAGATGCAGAAAAGGCTTTTGACAGATTGTCTTGGCCATTTCTATCTGAAGTTATGATCTGTGCAGGTATCCCGGATAGATGTTTAGTGTAGATTTCAGCAATGTACGAACGACCACGAACGCGATTGCTTATTAATGGCACCTTGTCCCCTATTTTTGGGATTGCGCATGGCACTAGACAGGGGTGCCCTTTATTATTTAACCTTGACATTGAACCCATTGGAAAAGTTATCCGTCAGCACCCAGAGATTACTGATGTGAAGTTTGGAGAGTGAAAGCACCTTATTTCTTTGTATGCTGATGACGTCCTCTTATACATCACTAAACTCTTTGCATTGGGGCCTATGCTTCTTGACCTTATTAAAAAATTGGGAGTTTATCAGGATATAAAACAAATTTAGATAAGTAAGAAATGATTTTACTCACTGATCGTATACCTCTTCCAGGATGTTTTTCATAAGGCAACATATGGTTTCAAATATTTGGGTATAAATTTAACTAAAAATTTTAAAAGTTTATATGCTAAAATTATGGGCTATTGTAAAGCAAACTTAAACAAGACATAATTACGTGGGTTCACCTCACCATTTCGTTGGGGGCGGGGGGGTGGAGTATTCTACTTAAAATGAACATGGTACCTAAATTGCTGTACTTGTTTCAACATCTCCCTTGTCTGGTGCCTACTACGGTTTTTGAAGAACTGCACGGATTAATGGCTCAATTTATTTGGAGGAAGCGAAACGCCAGGGTGAAGCTAGGGTAGTTATGGTTTCCTAAATCACAGGGTGGTATGGCGCTTCCCAATTTCCGCTTGTATTACTGGGCTAGCAGATTGGTTAGCCTGCATCACTGGCTGAATGGGGGCGAGGCAGCATGGGTGGTTTTAGAAAAAGTACAGGCTGAAATAGTTAATTTAGCCATGCTCCATTTTCTTTCACCTAGATCTGCTATAAGCCATAAAAATCTGTTGAACAAGCCTGATACTGGCACACACTCTCACAGTTTGGGGTGGAGACATATCTGACTGATTCAGGGGCCAAACGCAAAGCGATTGTTATGGTGTACAGGGGCCTTTTAAAGGGGAAGTTTGGTTCGCACACTGTTCCTACCGCCTGGAGTAAGGATTTGGAGTTAAATTTGGATGCTAAAGCCTGGAAGAAGATATGGACAATAGCACATCATATTACCATATGTGCCAGGCGTACTGACGTTAATGGTTAAGCTGTTGCATGGAGCTTACCATACGCCTGAGTTTTATTCTAAATATACTCCAGGTCTGTGCCCCATTTGCTGGAGGGGATGTAGACAGAGGGGCACTTGCATACATATGTGGTGGTTTTGTCCGAGTGTATATCACTTCTGGTCACAAGTGACCCAAGAAATATCTGATATTCTTAACATCCCGGTCCGTGTTACAACTTTATTAGGTCTGCTGGGTAGGTGGACAGGTTTGCTTATACCCCCAAAATTTCGTAAATTTGTAGGGTAGCTGCTGCTGGCAGCTAGATTTTCTATTGCAAACTTCTGGAAATGTTATCCTATTATGGTTCACTGCAAAGCACAAGTAAGAGATATGGCCGATTTGGAAAAGCTTTGGCTTGATTTAAAAAGGGGAATTTTCTAAAAATGAATGTATATGGGGAATATGCCATCAATACAATGGTCACCCTAGGCCCTGCCTTCCATGAATTAATGCAAGATAACTTGGGGAACTTGAATTATTTTATAATTGTGATATTGATGCCCTTTATATACTGTACCCTTTTTATCTTGTTGATGTTGTCTTTTACAATGTTGTATGCTAGAAAACTTGATAAATAAAGAGTTTAAAAAGAAGTTAATATATTGAACCTCCCCCCCCCCCCCAGCATAAAAGACAGATGTTTGAGCATGCTCCCATTTAAGTGAACTGCAACAGAGAAAACAAGGAGGATAATGCAACTATGTAACTTGAACAGCCAGCCCAGGAAATTGAAAAGATGGCCAGACCTCTTACTGTGAAGGTACTTAAATGGCCATTGAATAGATTAGTCAGACATTCAGGGAGGGGATTTGCATGTCACAGCCCCCTGTACGTCTGCTGGTAATTTTGTAGGAAATATCACTAAAAATCCAGTGAGCCAAACTCCTAAATTACAGAACTGTGACTGAGAAAGGGCTTTATGAGAGAAATGTACTGGAAAACAATCCTTGGAAGCAAACAGATTTTCACCCTGACTAGCAAGGGTATTCAGACATGGGGGTACCAAGTTCCCAGACAATAATGAGGATAGCCAGGCAGGATGAAGGGGTATGTACATGGTGTTTGTCCATGGCCCTGCCTGGGTCTTGACCTTTTGGCTGAAAGAAGGTGACTTATCTAGGCTGGGTGACAGCAAATGACTAGCCATGACTTTAGTAGAGCTAAAATCACTGAAAGCTGATACGAGAACTGAAGGACAGCAGCAGATCTGGAGATCAAGTGGTCCCTCTTGAGCAAGGAGACCCCAGCAGCAGATCTGGCAGTGGAGTCTGGTCTCCCAGGAAGGCGTGGACCCCAGTGGCAGTCTAGGAGGTGGAGTTCGGTCCCCCAGGAGGGCATGGACCACCATGGCAGTTTGGGAGGTGGAGTCGGGTCCCCCAGGAGGGCGTGGACCTCAGTGGCAGTCCAGGAGGAGGAGTTGGGTCCCCCATCAGGGCGTGGATCCCAGCGGCAGTCTGGGGGGCAGGAGGGTGTTGAACCCAGTGGTAGACTGAGAGGCAGAGTCGGATCCACCAGGAGGGTGTGAACCCCAGCATTGGCACAGACCTTTCAGCAGAGTGGACTTCTCAGCAGAGCAGAAGGAGACGGTTTAGATACAACAGACTCCCCCTGGCCAACACTGCTCACCAGACTTGGGAAAAAAGGGGGAGGATAATAATAATACTTTCTTAAGCGGGAACATAAGAGGTCCCTTCTATTCCATATGGTGGTGTACTGTGGGGGCCAGCAACCCCAGGTTGCCAAATATTAAGGGGCGGATTTTCAGAGCCCTGCTCGCGTAAATCCGCCCAAAACCGGGCGGATTTACGCGAGCAGGGCCCTGCGCGCCGGTAAGCCTATTTTACATAGGCCTACCGGCGCGCGCAGAGCCCCGGGACTCGCGTAAGTCCCGGGGTTTTCGGAGGGGGCGTGTCGGGGCGGGCCCGAACCGCGCGGCGTTTTCGGGGCGTGTCGGGAGCGTTCCGGGGGCGGGCCCGGGGGCGTGGCTACGGCCTGGGGCGGCCCGGGGGCGTGGCCGCGCCCTCCGGACCCGCCCCCAGGTCGCGTCCCGGCGCGCAGCAGGCCCGCTGATGCGCGGGGATTTACGCCTCCCGAAGGGAGGCGTAAATCCCCCAACAAAGGTAAGGGGGGGGTTTAGACAGGGCCGGGCGGGTGGGTTAGGTAGGGGAAGGGAGGGGAAGGTGAGGGGAGGGCAAAGGAAAGTTCCCTCCAAGGCCGCTCCGATTTCGGAGCGGCCTTGGAGGGAACGGGGCTGGGCTGCGTGGCTCGGCGCGCGCCGGCTATACGAAATCGATAGCCTTGCTCGCGCCGATCCAGGATTTTAGCGGATACGCGCGGCTCCGCGCGTATCTACTAAAATCCAGCGTACTTTTGTTTGCGCCTGGAGCGCAAAGAAAAGTAGGCTATTCGCGCTCGTTTTAAAATCCGCCCCAATGTGCATAGTCATGTGGAAATGTATATGCTTGTATAGTCTAATAAAGCTGTATATATTTGTACATACTGCCAGCCTTGTTCACAGTCCCATTTGTTTCCTGGGGTGTTGGGAGGGAGGCTCCAGGTGGAGGCTCCAGGCACCAATAACATGAGGATTGACGGAGTCTGCCCTAGGGGGGCTCCTGCCAGGTCGGTCCCAGATCCAGGAATGCCTTATGAGGTAAGCGATCAAGGGGATATTACATAAATATAGGTAACCCTATTTCTTCATGTCCATCCTCTAACCTCTAGAGATCTATAGTGCTTTACCCATGCCCTTTTGAATTCCATTATCTTCACCACCTCTTCTGGGAGGACATTCCAGGCATTTATCACCGTCTCTGTGAAGAAATATTTTCTGATATTTGTTCTCTGTTATCCCCCTTGGAGTTTCATATTGTGACCCCTAATTCTACAGGTTTTTTTTCCAGAGAAAAAGATTTGATGTCTGTGCATCATTAAAGTCCTTCAGGTATCTGCACCTCCTCTCCTCCAGGGTATACATATTTAGATCCTTCAGCCTCTCTCCGTATGTCTTCCAATACAAACCGCAAACCATTTTGGTTGCCTCTATCCTGTATCTATCCCTTTTGAGATACAGTCTCCAGAACTGAACACAGTACTCCAGGTGAAGCCTCATCAAATACCTGTACAAGGGCATTATCACCTCTTTTTTTTTCTGCTGGTTATTCCAGCTCTCTATGCATTCCAGCATCCCTCAGGATTTAGCCACTGCTTTGTCACATTGCTTTGCTGCCTTCAGATCTCCAGGCACTATCACCCCAAGGTCCCTTTCAAAGTCTGTACACATAGGGGTAGATTTTAAAAGAAGCGCGATCAGCCTACTTTTGCTTGCGCATCAGACTCAAGCAAAAGTACGCTGGATTTTAGTAGATACGCGCGGAGCCGCGCGTATCCACTAAAATCCCTGGATCGGCGCGCGCAAGGCTATTGATTTTGTATAGCCGGCGCGCGCCGAGCCGCGCTGCCTAACCCGTTCCCTCCAAGGCCGCTCCGAAATCGGAGCGGCCTCGGAGGGAACTTTCCTTTGCCCTCCCCTCACCTTCCCCTCCCTTCCCCTACCTAACCCACCCGCCCGGCCCTGTCTAAACCATCCCCTTACCTTTGTCGGGGGATTTACGCCTCCCGGAGGGAGACGTAAATCCCCGCGCGCCAGCGGGCCTCCTGCGCGCCGGGCCGCGACCTGGGGGCGGGTACGGAGGGCGCGGCCACGCCCCCGGATCGCCCCGGGCCGTAGCCACGCCCCCGTACCCGCCCCCAAAACGCTCCCGACACGCCCCCGAAACGCCGCGACGACCGGGCCCGCCCCCCGACACGCCCCCTACACGCCCCCCCTCCGAAAACCCCGGGACGTACGCGAGTCCCGGGGTCTGCGCGCGCCGGTAGGCCTATGTAAAATAGGCTTACCGGCGCACAGGGCCCTGCTCGCGTAAATCCGGGCGGATTTACGCGAGCAGGGCTCTTAAAATCCGCCCCATAAGTATTTCATCCCTTCTCGCATATGGTTCAATTGGATTACTACACCCTAAGTGTATGATTCTGCACTTCTTGGCATTGAAACCTAGCTGCCAAACATTTGACCACTCTTCAAGCTTTCTTAAATCACTTTTCATTCTCTCTACTCCTTTAGGCATGCCCACTTTTGCAGATCTTAGTATCATCCGCAAAAAGACAAATTTTTCCCTCTAACCCCTCTGTAATGTCATTCACGAAGTCATTCAACAGAACCAGTCCCAAAACAGATCCTTGTGGCACTCCACTTAACACCATTCTCTCTTCAGAGTAGGTTCCATTTACCATTACACGCAGTCTCCTGTCAGTCAACCAATTTGTAATCGATTCCAACTCACTGGCACCCACTCCTAGGCTTCTCAATTAATTCATGAGCCTCCTATGTGGGACGTATCAAAAGCTTTGCTAAAATCCAAGTAAACCACATCGAGTTTGCTCTGCTGAAGGTCTCATGGCTCAGTATTAGAGGGATGGATCCCTATAAGTAACATTGTGGAGGGACTTAAGAAGAAATATGCTCATTTGCAGATAAAATACAAAAGGCTTTAACAAGACTGACGCACCAGGATGGGTAGAACAGTGACTTGTAAAAACCTGAAAGAATCGTCAAGGGTCTGGAAGTTGAGCTTCAATGTCATACAAGTGTAAAGTCATTTATCGGTGGAGGGTTGGGAGGGGTCACAAAAATACAGTGGTCACTTACCAATTAGAAGGATAAGAACTGTCAACTATCAAACAGGAATGGGGCTGAGGAGGTATCATCTCAGTTGACCTCAAGGTTGCCAGTCAGAGTCGTAAAGCACACTTTGCTGGGTGCAGATGTACAGAAGATGTTATGGTCTGAATCAAAATGACCATAAACCTGGAGAAGTCTTTTTAAAAACCTGACAGAATGCAGATAGCCCCCGCAATTTGCAAAGCAGCAGGAAAAAAATGTCTTTAAAGATGTGTACCAGCAAAGAAGGGAGCGCTACCACAGAGACCGTAGATGCTGCGGGAAATAGCAAATGTGACGGCACGAGCCACATGCAGACCGAGACCTGACGTACGTGTGGTTAAAGAGTGGAGAAGTGAAACCCTGAGCTGACAGATTGCCAACAGCAGCACAGGAGAGTGCACTGAGGTCACGGCCAGCCCTGGCAATGCGCCGGTACTTCTCTTTAAAGCAGGGCTGCGAAGTAACTCCAGGCCATCAGGGACAGGCTGAAACGGTCATTTCAGTGTCATAGCTGGGAAGGTTTACGTTTTGCTCATCCTGAGATTAGAGGGACAGGGGAAGACCCTTTCTGCTCCACCTAGAGTGCTGGAAATTGCCAGGAAGCACTGTCATCTGCACCAGAACCTGTTAATGCCCTGCATCATCTCTCTCTTCTAGATTTCTCCTCCCCTCTTCCTACTTTCTCTCCCTCCCTCCTCGTTCCCCTTTGTACCCTCTCTTACTTCCTCAGATCTGCTTCTGCTCCTCTTCATGATTCCTCTGTAAAGAGCCCGGATCTTTCTAACCTTTCTTCTTCCCCCTACCGCTCTCCCATCCTTGTGTTCCTCTGCCCTCCCTTCTCTGTGCCCCTGCCCGCTCTTCTCCTCTCCCTTCCATGTCCTTCTATTTCTGCCCCTTCCCTTCGGTGCCCTTCCACCTTTACCCCTCCTCCATCTAATATCCCTCTGTCCTCCCTTCCTTCCTCTGTGCCCCTCTCTCCTTTCCCCCTCCCTTCCCTGAGCTAATGGGTTACACTCGTACGCTGGCTTACTGCGCACGTGCTGGCAAGCAGCATGGAAAGGAAAGGGATTCTTATCAGTGCCGTAAAAGGGAGACTTTCTCCCACTCTCCTCTCCTACACTTCAAGCCCCACTCTCCCCGGACTGCTCAGCATCTGACTTTCCTCTTCAAAATCATGAAAGGACTTGAACAAGTTCATGTAAATCGGTTTTTTAACCTTTCAGATAATAGAAGGACCAGGGGCCCCTCCATGAAGTTAGCAAGTAGCACATTTAAAACAAATTGAAGAAAATTCTTTTTCACTCAGCACATAGTTAAGCTCTGGAATTCATTGCCAGAGGATGTGGTTACAGCAGTTAGTGTAACTGGGTTTAAAAAAGGTTTGGATAAGTTGATAGAGGAAAAATCTATAAACTGCTATGATGGTAATTAATAAGCAAAAGTTGCTTGTGATCTGTACTTGCCAGGTAAATGTGACTTGGATTGGCCACTGTTGGAAACAGGATGCTGGGCTTGATGGACCCTTGGTCTGACCCAATTATGTTAGTAATTTAGGGAACAAAGCAATGGCCCTCTGCCTGACCATGTCCTCTTCATGAGCCGTTCCTTAGTTAAGTTCCATGCATGCATAGGTAAAGGCTCAGACTGCATGAAACTTCAGTCTGCAGCCCTCATTTCATTAAAGCTCCCTGTTCTGCCCAGGGAAGGTTCACCCTCGAAAGCTGAGATGAATTAGGAAGTCACAGATTTTTCAAGATAAATTCCTTTGAATTAGGGAATTTCCTGCCGACAAACTTGCATTGTTCTCAGGGTTCTGGAGCTCCGTGCAGCCACCTGCTTTCTGGATGGAGACTTTTACCCTGAAATAATATCAGGAGGGCAGCTGTCGGAGCTGGGACAGTCCTAAAGTCTCCTTCCAGAAAGTGCGTCCTGCGGCAGCCCAGTGGATTTCAACCTCCAGTCCTCGGGGACCATCTGGCGGCCGGTGATTATGCATGAGTTAGATTTGCACGCACTGCTTCTGTAATATACAGATATACCTCATGCATATCCCTTGTGGGTATCCTGAAAAAAGATGGAGTGGCGGGTGGGTCCCAAGAGCCACGGGTCTAGTGGGCACGTACAGATCTTGAACCGTAGCTTCAGAACCTGAGAGGTTCGAGCAGGGCTCTCATTCTCCAGTCCCCGGCAGGTCTGCTTTCCAGGATGCACACAGTGAGTATTCACGAGTTTAAGCTGCATGCAGTGCCTCTAGTTTATGATCAGTTTTCGATAAGTTTGGGAACCCTGAAAAGCGGGCCTGCTTAATTAAATTTTTTTTTTTTAATAATTTTGGGAGTTTTAGCCTTCTTTTCCAAATGACATGTAAGGTCAGCATTATTAGTGCTCGGGGTCCAATAGGTCCCTGCTCCCAAAGAGCTTATCAATCGGAGTGGGTGCCTGAGGCAACAGGAGACAAAGTGACCTTTCCAAGGTTACAGAGAGCATCAGTGAGGGGGGGGGGGGAGTGGGTTCCCTGGTCCTCGGCCCCACTGCTGTAACCACTAGGCTACTCCTTCCCCTGTCAGGGGGTGGTGATCGAGACCCCATCGTAACCAGACGCATTTAACATGCACATAACACCTTGCTTGCTACTGAAAGGAACATTATCTAAGGCACAGGTTTGATTGCGATTCCTGTCTAACGGTGCTGATGGGACTTCAGCTGGGGAGAGGTGCAGCTGGCTGGCCAAAGGGGGTGGTACTAAGGGGTTAACCCTGAAGGGAGCTTTCTCCAACCCTCAGGCTGGCAAGGGTTAAAGTGCAGCCTGTGCGTGCAGGGGTGGGGGAGGGAGGTTATGAAGATGGGTGGAAATATATCTTGTTTATCTCTTTATATATCAGCTCAGTAACAATGTCTTTTTGTCACCTGCTAGCCTATGTGCATCATATTTCCATACCAAAAAAAAAAGAGCAGAAAGAATGATACATTTTTAGCAACATCCTCTCCCCGCAACTTCCTACAAAGAATTTTTGAGAGTAAATCAGTCTTATCTGAGCCTTTCAGGAAAAAAAAAAAAAAATTGCCTGCCACGGCAGAAGTGATGCACCCGTAATGTCACTGAGGAACTTAAACCAGCCTTAGTCATCCCTAAAGATAGTCCGGTGACAAGCGTGACTCCCTTTGCAGCCAGATGTGCAGCGGAGGGCAAACCGAGCCAAGCTTCTGCTGACACGGGGCCCTCCAAGCATTGCCCGCTTATCACGGCCGGCACGTGACGTGCAGTGGGTAATGCTGCCTCAGCAACCTCTGGCGCTGGGTGCCCGCAGACCACGCTGGCTGGCTCTTGGATGGGGGGAAGGGGGGGGGGGGAGAGCCAACGAGGTGGGCAGTGCCTCTCTGGGGCAAACCGTTTGACGGAGGCGGTCTTGCCGTGCAAGCCTTCGTGTCGGCAAAATTAACAAAAGTACGGGCCACGCAAGGAGCGGACGGCCAGAGGGCGAGGGACCCAGCCACACGAAAGCAGGTTTGGGCGCAGGCAAACGTTATTGTTGTTTCTTGTACGGTTTTTCGCCTTTACAGAGCGCCACCGGCGCAGGCAGGGCTGTATAATAAGCGAAATCTGTTCAGTTCTGCGCTATCCGAAGTTCAGAGCTGACTGTTCATCAGGCAGGCTATGGCAGCTGAACGTATGATAAGATTCACGGTGGAAGGGAAGGAAAAAAAGAAAAATGCCAGCACGCCGGAAAATCTGTTCTACAAAGTAAGAAGAACAGAAATGCGATCTGCCTGATAATCCGCTTCACACGTAAGCATCCTCATGCGGATTATGGGAAATATAAGATATCTGATTTTCATAGGAAGAACCGTAGGCTACAGTAAAAAGGAGCCGTAGAAAGAACAACAAGTCGCTATGATTAGAAAGTAAATACAAGTTAAAGGATGGAGAGACCGATGTGGTTTTCAACCGAGGAGATCGAAAAAGGACGGGCAATAGAATCAGCATTCAAAACCCAGCCATGATCTGATAGCAGGCAAAAGAGTGCGAGGGTCATTTAGCCTGCCCCAGTTTAATTCCTGATGTGATCTTGTGAAGCCTGCCTGGTCTCTGTCTTCACCTTCACCTCTAAGATTTCCTCTCTGCTTATCCTAGACTCTGAATTCTTTTTTTTTTTTTTATTATCTGTTTACACATTTTACAAACATAATTATTAAGTAACATTACTTGAGCAGAAATACAGGTGGTACAGTTATATGTTTTCACATTGCTTAACCATATATCAAGGAAAACCCGTATTTATCTGACACACCTGTCTAACAAGCCCCCAAAAAACCCCAAGATTACACAGCCTAAAGAAATCTCTTAAGTAACCCAAGAAAATATAGCCATAGGACAGCTTACCTCTCAGAGATTTAAACTCCATTTTAAGAGCGCTTCATTCAGGGCCTGGTGAAGAACTAAACTGCGATTTATCCCTGCTAATCAAAAAATATGTTAGCCGAGATGGCTGAAAAAAATACATCTGATACTCCTCTACGTTTTATTAGGCATTTGCATGGGAATTTTAATATAAAAAAACATTCCTAATTGGACCACTTTTGGTTTAAGCAATAGAAATTGTCGCCTACATTTTTGGGACTGCCTAGACAGGTCCGGAAACATTTGAATCCTACAATTCAAAAACATCTCTGATCGATTTGAGAAATATTTTTTAAACACCGAGTCAGACTCCAATAAGAAAGTCACAATCAATGTTGATGGTCTCGCCAGATTACTGTCAGAACCTTCCAAAACTGCAGAAATATCGATATTCGGTGTTTCCACTGGTTGTAATTCCTGCGTGCTATTATTGTTATTTTCCTTGGTATCTTTCTTCATTGGAGGGAGGTAATAAATCTTAGATATAATTGGTAATGTTGACTCAGGGATTTTCAGCACTTCCATTAGATGTCTCCGCCACAACTCAGTCGGTGAGGTTATTGGCAATTTTGGAAAATTAATGCACCGGAGATTTTTTGCCCTTGAAAAATTTTCCATGTTCTCGATTTTAAACTGTAATGTCTGGTTTTTCTTTAATTATGGCCCTGTTGTAAATCAGTAAACTTTCCCCAATTCCAGTTTTACAGTTTCCAATTCTCTTTTCGTTTGACCAGCTTCTTTTTCTATTTTATCCATTCTGACTTTTATTTCTTTTACAGACTTCAACAGCGAGCCAACATCTCCATATTTTTATTGAAATCATTAATTGCTTCCCATATAGTTTCCAAAGAGAAAGTTTGTGGTCTTACCAGGGTTTTAAATTGTAGTAATTTAATTGTAGTGAGTAATAGCGGTCGCAGCCTTCTGCAGCCGACGGTCATAACAGGCTCTATCTGCAGCGAATAGGTCAACAAAACTCATGAGGTCGCTTGGCTTGGGGTTCTTCTTCATAGGGTTTTCTCTGTCAGGAGAGAGAGGTCCTGTCCTCCTGTCTCTTGACCTGTGAGGGTGAAAGATGGACCCAAGGGTGGGGTTTCCAGTCTCTTAGCATCAGGGAGATTTGTCTTGGGGTCCAAGAACCAGGGAAGAGGTCTCAAAGAAGAGGGAAATTAATCCCATACTCTTCCTCATCTGTCTGAAAAAGATTTCTTCACTGTCTCGGAGAAGGTGGATCTTCTTTGTGGGGGGACAGAGGGAAGACTACCTTGGAGGGAGATGGTCCCTCAGAGCAGCTGCTTAATGGAAAGCGTCACCCCAGGAGTCTCTGAAGTGTGTGAGCAGGAGTTCTGCTTTCCTGCTGGGAAGAAGTCTGCATCGAATTTGCAACCACCATTGAGGAAGTTCCCAGGAAGGGTCCCTTGTGGAGAGCAACTACTGCCAGGGAGTGCAGTTTCATTAGTGACTGTTTTGATGAGGGTCTTCTGGACCTTTATCGACGTGCACTATTCCAATGTGTACCCCTTTTAAGATTTTACAACTGCAATCAAGTATTGAGTAAACTGATTTATTTCTGAGCGGCTAACTGCACGCAGTGCATTTCTTTTACTGTAAGAAGCAGAAGACCTATAAAGAAAGCCTAAGGGGCTCTTTCCCCCGTTCAGGAAGTATGGGTGGCAATCTGGCCCTGGCACTCCCCGGTGAGCCCCTGAGACCTGTTAGCCGGCAAGACAGGGGCTGTAGTAAACAAATAATTCTATTCAGTATTCACTGAAGAAGGGACTGGAGAAGAGCCAACCATGGTTGGCAATGGTATGTATGGTAGAGGGATAGATGCCACACTGTTTACTGAAGTGAGTGTTTATGTTGAACTAGAAAAACTGAAAGTAGACGATGCTATAGGATACATCCCAGGATGCTATGGGAGCTCAGAGAGGATTTGGCAGGTCCGCTGAAGGATCTGTTCAATAGATATCTATAGACACGAATGGTTCCACTGAACTGAGGAAGGTGGATGTTGTTCTTTCTTATAAAAGCGATAGTAGGTAGGAGCTTGGTAATTACAGGCTGGTTAGTCTGACCTCAGTGGTAGGAAAGTTAATGGAGATTCTTCTGAAGGAAAGGATAGTAAAGCATCTTGAATCCAGCAGGTTGCAGGATCCAAGACAGCATGGTCTTACCTGTGGAAGACTGTGCCAGACAAATTTGATTGATTTCTTCAATTGGATGACAAGAGAACTAGATTGAGGTGGGCAATGGACATAGTGTTCTTGGATTTCAGCAAATCTTTTAAAACTGTTCCATATGGGAGGCTCATAAATAAATCGAGCACTGTAAAGATGAGGTCTAAGGTAGTGGACTTTTAGAAACTGATTGAGGAATGGATTATACAACGTAGTAATATTTTATTCAGGGCCAAGTGTACAGCTGAAGTATGTTGTACTGCCACCATGAGGTCACTGTCTACATTTGTCCGTAGCAGACCCGGTATTGCCTCACCTCAGGTGGGCTCTTCAAATAGTCACCTGAGGAATGCCTTTTGTAGGACACTTAGGTCTTCTCATCTTCTAGCTCAGCGGTCCTTAATCCAGTCTTTAGGAACCCCTAACCAGTCGGGTTTTCAGGAGATCCACAATGAATATTCATGAGATATATTTGCATACACTGCCTCCATTGTATGAAAATATATCTCATGCATAATCCTTGTGGTTCTCCTGAAAACCAGACTGGTGGGGGCTCCTTAAGGGCCAGATGAGGGTGTCTGTTCTAGCTGAAGCTGCAGGTAGCTTCTAATCTACATTTGGTAGATTGGATGGAGTTTCCCATCAGCAGCAGCAGCAGCTCCCCTTTGTGCCTCAGCCTCATGATGTCTCTCATTATGTCAACATCTATTTATCTTCCCTCTGCTGGAGGGCTGTGTAATATAGAGAGAAGTCTTCCTAGGTTTTTTTGTAAGGCAACCTACAAGTAATTCAGCTCCTTCCTGCTCTCCTTGGGTGTCTGTGGCCATTATTGTGTGTCTAATACACAAAAGGTATTTCCTCATCATTTCATTTTTCTTTTTCCCTATTCTTTCTCTTCTGAAGAGGTTTATCATCTGGGGAAGGTGGGGGTGTCACGGTCCAGTCACAATTCCTATTGCTGTATGACCGTGATTGTACCCACATCTTCCAGTTCTGCCTCTGCCATGATGGCCTCAAGGCCAGTGATTTTGTTGAAGAGGCTTTGAGCATTTGCACAAGACAATGATTTCCTTTTGTTTTCCTTTCCTTTACTTCTGATTTTAATTCCATTTTGTGCTTTTCATCCTTAGGGTTTACCCCATTTACCACAACTGATTTTGCTTATGGGGGGAGAGCATTTTGTGCCTCCCATTGCATGCTTGGGTTTGTAGCTCTACACTTCCCTAAGAAAAAGAAGTCCATGCATGCAATGGGTTAAAATCTGTCCTGACAAAAGGGAGCCAGTTGGCAACTCTACTTCAAGCCACCCCCTCTGAATAGATCCTTTTCCTCCCCAGTGCATTCCCCAGCCCCCAGTAAACCCCCAAGCATCTTCCCTGCACCATTCTTTCCACCATGAATTGGAGCTCTTTGTGAGAACAATTTTCCAGCTAATCTCTGGGATAAAGCAGGGTGGCTGCGGTGGTAGCCTCCTTGCAAGCACAGAGATAAACGTTCTAGCCAACTTCTGAATCCCTTGGCCATCCCTGCGAGCTGCAGCAGCTGGAAGGCACCAAACCTCCCTCTTCCCATGGTTCTTTCCCAATTTTGTACCCCTCACTATGGAGTCCTCCATCAAAATTTGCTTTTTCCTTCTTTGGGCTTCTCTGCATTCTCTTCCATGGTCCCTCCTATGGAGGACTTCCTCATCAACTCTAACCACTACTCTGGGCATTTCTTTGTAAGATATTTGTAGAGGAGTTGGGAATGGGAAATGTCTATGAAGTTCAGAACAAGTTCTCCCTGAGCCTGCAGTAAGATTGACTGCCCTTCTTTTGGTAGGCCCATGTAGCAGTTGTGCTAGATTACCTGGTTCTTCTGTGGGATCTTTAAACCCATAATAGCTTGCGCTAAATATTCCAATTTCCTTCAGAGAACTGTTGGCAGATAGGGAAAGCATCAGAGCTTCCAGAAAGCTTTTCTGGGCAGTCCAGTGGCTCCACAGCAAGTGCTGTGCAGAAGACCTAGATTGAGATCCAGCGTTGATCCATCCCGGGCTCAGTTTTTATTCCCTGGGGCTGGGGATTTGGTGAGGAGAGTGAGGGAGGGAGGGGTTAGCAGCCATTGCTGAATGGTGGCACTTTCGGGTTGGAACCAGGGTGTATGGGTGCCAGGTTCTGGAGGGAGCTGTGGTCTTTAGACCCCAGCCAAGGACCGCCACTGCAGTGGAAGGGCTAGGGAAGGTTATGGAAATAGGGGAAACACCCCATATAGATGGGAGCGAAGGTTTGCAGTATGCCCATAGAGTGCAGTTCTGACTAAGCTGGGGGCCTATAGAAGCAGAGGCAATGGAAATAACAACAGAAAGCTTCTCTTGAATACTCCAGCCCCATAGCTCTTGCACTGCCCTATTTCCATCTCCTTCCCACCTACAGTTTCCTGTGTTTTCAGCATTCACAATGACACCAGGGGTCTTCAAGGACGCAATTTACAGTTACCCGGGAGCTTCTGTGCGCTGCAGTAATAGCACCTTGTAAGTATAAATACGGCTACCTCTGAACTGGGGGGACTCTTACCAACAGTGGTTTCGAAAAGAAGGAATCGGAGCAGTTGGGTAAGCAGGGAAATTATGTCACTTGCCCAGCATGACGTAGGGAGGCCCACCTGAGAGCCAGGACCCCTCCCCACCACCCGACACTTAGGCCCCCCTGCCCTCCCTCTAGTCATCCACCTGCACCTCCTTCCAAGAGTGCCCAAAGCAAAACATCTGTAGTAAATTACTGACATTGCTCATGGGGTGGCGAGGAGAATCGGGAGGGGGGAACCCCGCTGAGTCTGGTGCTCGGTGCCTAGACGGCAGCTTCAGGCTAGCAACGTTTGTTTGATCAAGGACCCATGAGTTCAGAGAAGGAAAATAAAACCTAAACCATCAGAAAGGAGGACATTTAAGAGAGCCTTGTGTCAAGCCCCTATGCATTTCCTAGGGGAAAACCGCCAACTTGTGCCCCTCTCTTGCACCCTCCCCCCAATCATTAACCAGCTTTGAAATGTGAAAAGTCTGATGTCCCCCCCCCCCCGTCCCCCCCCATGCGCCTATCTTCACAGCTAA